>NC_140781.1:205140100-205457600 GCF_044657685.1 Stegodyphus dumicola
AAAGATAGCCAATGTAGCAAAAATTGCAGAACGCCTAAAAGAGAAAGGACAAATATGTCGAACCTGCAGAAATATCTCAGCCCGTTCCCTGAAACTTCCGTATTTCGTAACGTAATTTTCCTCCCTTTTTATTAATTCTAGCGGTAAAGTCGTTGAACACTGGTAGTTCGAATACTGCGAACGACATGGCTGCATGGGCGCTTTCGTGGTTTTCTCCACGTGTAACCTATATAAAAACCAATTTTCCTTCGAAAGTCTTCGGCAAAGTCCTTTAGGCAGATATTCCGCAAGGGTTTGTCGTAATGACATAAACCAAACCAACCTTTCCCTTAATTTCTAGAACTGCGATTGTTATTTTGGGTTATTTGAATACTGCAAAGCCCTTATAAGAAAAACTACCATGGAAGAAATCAGATTAACAGCCCTTTTTGAATATGAATAAGATCCGATTACAAATTTTAAAATGATATTAAAATTCCACATATGGAGTGTTCCATGGAGTGTAATTATTGCTCGTCTGGATGGGTACTACCACCCTTCTGATTTTGTAAAAACAATTGACATTCACTCTGTATACGAAAAATCCTAATACAGTGTCACTTTTACATATTTATTTTACATGCATAAAACTTACTAAAGGTTAAGGTTTAACTTTTAAGAACTGGATACTGGAGAATCTCAACAGAACGAACTCGCTAACTTCACAAAAAAAAAAAAAAAAAAAAAAAAAATTTCTCTTTAAGAAATCAACTATAAATAGCAAGTTTTCCCATAATCCATACGTGACTACAATGTTTACACACAACTCAATTTTCTTCAACTAATACTCTAAAAGCCTTTATCTTCTAACTTTGTCAGATGTAAATACCTAGGTATTATCCTAAATTCGGAATTAATGTAACCCTACATTAACACGTTGAGCACCACGCGCTTCGCTTAAAAGCGCTGGTATTGTAGGGCTAGTGATGGGCAAGGATATCTAGAATACCACAACATAAACTCCGAAGAAAACCGAGAAAAGCCTCTGAAGTGCGAAAGTATTGTAAATTATGTTATGATAAAAATGCAACAGAAGCTGGTAGAGTAATGGCCAGAAAAAAAAAGACTAAAAGAGTGTTGTCACATTTTGTAATAGCTGTAATGGAGAACCGTTTTTCATGTTTACCGTGTTTCAATGAAATCCAATGAATCAAAAATCAAATCATGAATCAAAATTAAGTAAATTTAAAATAAATTTTGTGTCATTTCATAAAACAGTGTAAATTTTATAGTTATATATCATGTTACACGCTTGTCAGCTAGCGGCGGTTGACGCGGCCTAAACGAAAAGGTCTAGTGACAGCCACAAATGGCTGACGCGACCTAAACGGAAAGTCTAATGTCAGCCACAGATGGCTGACGCGACCTAAACGGAAAGTTTAGTGCAGCCACAGATGGCTGACGCGGCCTAAACGGAAAATTTAGTGTCAGCCACAGATGTTTGACGCGGCCCAAACGGAAATTCTAGTGTCAGCCACAGTTGGCTCACGCGGCCTAAACGGAAAATATAGTGTCACCCATAAATGGCTGGCGCGGCCTAAGCGGAAAATACAGTGTCAGCCACAGATGGCTGACGCGGCCTAAACGGAAAATATACTGTCAGCCACAGATGGCTGACACGGCCTAAACGGAAAATCTAGTGTCAGCCACAGATTGGCTGACGCGGCCTAAACGGAAAATGGCTGACGTGGTGGCTGATGGCTGATGGTGGCTGATGGCTGATGGCTGACGTGGCGCTCAACGTGTTAAGAAAAATTTTTTATGCGAAGTTAGCTAGAACCTAATATTAACTTATATTGGTTACTTATATTAGTTTGAGTTCTAAATTAAGGCCTTATCTAGGTCAGTGTTCTCTAAACTCATCCCAGTCGAAATGCAACTTTCAAGAGTAAAGATATCTCATACATGCGCAGAATTATGACCCATTCAAAACGTATTATCTTGCTCACGTTATAAACCAGACACAAACAATACATGACAATGAAGGAAACACGTATAAATCCAGTTATAGTTTTCACTTATAAAAATTATCCTTCAACGTTGTTGTAGACTCAAAAGCACTCAATCAACTCAAAAGGAATTCAGACGCACAGCGCCATTTCGCCGCTGTAATTCTAGTTACCCCCGGCCTCGAATGATCAGGGGTTCATTCAAAATTTACATTAATGCAATTTTAAGCAGAAGAAGCTTCGCAATATCGCGGCATTACATTACCGATACCG
Organism: Stegodyphus dumicola; assembly: GCF_044657685.1. Lineage (NCBI taxonomy): Eukaryota > Metazoa > Arthropoda > Arachnida > Araneae > Eresidae > Stegodyphus > Stegodyphus dumicola. The sequence continues at coordinate 205,142,362 of NC_140781.1, forward strand.
ATATCGCACAATGTTAATTCATGCATGACAGTAACGAAATTTAAGAAAATGTATACAAAAACACTTTTATTTTATAGAAACATGATGAGGATCATATTAGATTGGAATAAGGTTTTGGTTTGGTTTCGTTTATTGAGATTACGGCAAAGCACACTAGGGCTATCTGCCTAAGGAGAGGGATGCCTTCGTGGAGGACTTTCTAAGGAAAACTGGCTCGTATATACGTTACACACCACGAAAACGCCCATGCAGCCAGCCCGTTCGCGGGATTCGAACCTCGGACCGAACTACCAGTGTTCAGAGACTTCACCGCTCGGCCGCTGGTGGGCAGATTGGAATAAGGAATTGGAATCTAATAAGGAATGGGTGACTAAAGAAATTAAATGACTTAAAAAGAGGTTTAAACTAAGAAAGTGGTGAGGCAATGACCTTTCTTAATACCGATATTTGTTGAATCAGGGACAACACGCAAATTAGGCGTAGTAAATTTTCTAAGCTGTCGGGGTTATATTGCGATTCAATATTATTTTATATTAACATTAAGACAGCCTTGACAATTGAAGAAAATCTAACCAAGCGAAAAGGGCTATCACTATCATTGAAGATTTTTGATTTGATTAAGCAAATCAAAGATTTCAAAGCGAGCAATGGCATCACTGTACGAAAAAAGAAAAACTACTTTTATCTTCATCGCGCAAGACTGTGTCGGAAATTCGAAAGATATGCTCTTTTAAATATTTTGCGATATAGCTTTTGAATTGAATTTTATGGTTTAAGGGCGAAGAACATGATATTTAATAAATAAAGGTAACACACAAAATGTTAAAAAAAAACGTCCCTTTGTGCGTAATGTAAAATCTGAAAGCTTTCAATTTTTTTTTTCTTCCCTTATTTCTTTTTTCCCCAAAAGGGCTTTTAGCCTCGAAACACAATCTTAGGCGGAAGGACCGGCGTTCGAATCTCGGCAAGAGCGTTGCCCATTTTCCCAGTTATTCTATAGATATAATCTAAGGTTCTTTTTTAAGAAAGTTCTTTTTTTTTACTGTTAATGGGATTGACTATAAAATACATTTAATTAACGCTATGTCTAATTAAAAACCTTCACTATTTTTATAGAATTACATTACCAATCTTTTTCCTTTCCAAATACATGAAATATGTTATATTATATGTTAGTCTAATGTCCTACAAATCTATATCTATCAATATCTAGTCACCTAATGTCCTATAAAATGTATCGCTATTCCACTTGACCCATGTCCATACATAAACTCTACTGATAAACCATATTAAAATTTAAAAGAACCTTTGTTTAAAAAAATGTATTTCTCATCTTTAGATCGTATTAACCGAACTGTTGATCACAATAAGCGACGAATTTTCCTCGTTTTCGTATAGAAACTGGAGGGAGTTGTGCAATTCGATGACAATATCCAAATGATAATATTAAGAGGCATTTACTGCATTTTACACAAGCGTAAGTTAGTTTCCGATTAATAGGCTTGACTCAAATTCTTCGTTAACACAAAGCGACTGGGATGACAGCATGAAAGTTTGAGTGATTTTCCTCACAAGTGACGTGAGAATACGAGCCATTTTTTATCAAAAAAATCCTCCATGAAGGCATCTTCTTCCTCTAGGTGGCATATTTTGCCACAATTCTAATAATAATTTTTTATTGCACTGTGTTTACATTTTTAGCCTTCTGTACAATTAAATCTGATGATCAAAGCATCTTTTTAAATTAAGGCATAACAGCTCTAATTAAACTAAATTTTATTTTTGAATTTAAAATTTCATACAAAGATCCTTTTTCGGATCTCTATCGTTAAATGTCTGTACATGCATCAACTTCATTAGTTCCGAGCGGAAAATATTCTTCCGAACTTAGTAAGGAATGAAAAACTAGAATGGCACATCTTCTAAAAACTTCTTATTCAAAGTAAGTGATAAGTGACGGAGGACGTGGGCACTGTCCCTTTACCTTAATGGTTCATCAGTACAGCACCACGTCCGCCATTATCCAGAGCCGCCAATGGGCTTATTCAAAGTAAGGTATTCTAAGCAATAAGAACAATGCATTTAATTTAATATGGCCACTAGACCACGCCGGGCATATACAGTGATAGTGATAGTGACGGAGGACGTGGCCACCACTCCTTTACTATTAAGTTAATTAGCATATAGGGCCACGTCCGCCCTTATACAGAGTAAAGTCAGAGAGGTCACATGGGAGGCTTGCACAAGGCGCCCAAACCCAACGCCTGGACCATAAGGTTGGCAGTTCCGCGAACCAAATGCCACCGGGTAGACACCCGTCCAAAGTGCCCGGGTCCAGTGATTTTGGCCCACCAGCGGCCGAGCGGTAAAGTCGCTGAACACTGGTAGTTCGGTCCGAGGTTCGAATCCCGCGAACGGGCTGGCTGCATGGGCGTTTTCGTCGTTTTCCCCATGTGTAACGTGTATACGAGCCAGTTTCCCTTAGAAAGTCCTCCACGAAGGCATCCCTCCTCTTAGGCAGATAGCCCTCGAGGCTTTGCCATAAACACACACACACCAGTGATTTTGAATCTTCAAGAATAGCATTGTACATTGCTAAACAAGGGCAGATATACATTAGTAGTTATTTACATGCTTCTGTTAATACATATTTGCTGACATGCAATCCAGCACTGTTACATACATATACTTTCTAAATACCTACATGACATTACCTTAATTTGCTTTGGAATAATAAGACAGAGCTAGTGTATACACCTAGCACAATAAAGATAAAAATAAAATAATAATAATAATAATAATAATAATAATAATAATAATAACATACATTAGGACACGCTTGCCACACTATATACACACATCGCAGACATACCTAAATTACTTATGCTTGAATGATACTGATTTACATTGAAATTTGCTGACATACTTACCAGTTATATTTACACATGGCATAAGTCTGGACCCATGTCCATTAGCTTATCAATTATATGAATAATTTTGTTGGTCTGGTGTCGCTGCTTGACACATTTTGTACATAGGTCATTTTGTACATCTAGACAAAAGCCAGTGCACCTCGAAGCGATTTTTTTTTAAATTCGAATTAGAATTTTTTTAAATTTTATGTTTTGTGACGAAATCGCATTATTTTGAGATATAATGGGCTATAGGGAAGCGAGATTTCATTTTACACACTCCATTTTCCCATCGTCATGAAACATTGGCACTTAGCTATTTTACGAACTTAAAATAAATTTTGTCTTTCAATAAATCGATTGAATACGAATTTATTTAACAAGGTGAGCTTAACACCTTTTCAACGGGATTTTTTCTAAAAAAGTTTATTTTTAAAAATGCACAGTTTATTTTTCTTTGATTTTTGGACACGTTAAACTTTCATCCTTGCGACTGCTTTTACAAAAAGAATTTGGAAAAACGATAATATTTTGTATTTAAAAAACAATTTAAATAAAGCTTCCGAAAACACTTCTTACATCTCACATCTTTAAAAATGTGATTTTGGCAACAATTTTCCTTTCTTATTGTTGTTGTTAGATTTTGGTGAAATCGCATCATTTTGAATAGTTTCATTCTTTTAGAAATATGGGTTTGGCAACAATGTATCATCGTATTTCTTGTGTCACTAAGAGATTGGCATATTTCATTGTCCTTTTTTATATATATAAAATAGATTTTTTTTTTGATAAATTTGTTCTGCAGAGTAAAATTCTGCGCGGAATTTTCTTTCATGTTATTTTTTGCATATTTCACTATTAGTAAGATATTTTAAAGTTTTGCATGATTTTTTTTCTTCAACGGAAAGTTGGTTAAATTTTATTAGGAAAATTAATATTTGTATTAAGGAATATAGCTTATTTCATTGTATTTTTTTATCTTGAAAATACAAGATAAAATATCATTAATTATACTTTGCTTTTCAGAATTTTCTGTTTTTTTTTTTTTTTTTTTGTATTCTTTTATGTTATTTATTGCTCATTTCACTGCTTTTAAGATATTGAAAAGTTTTGAGTGATTTTTTTAGGAAACATAGTTCTTAACCTCCTTTATACCATTTGAGTTCTTAAGATTTTGCAAAGGGAAGTTGGTTAATTTATTTATTAGGATAATTAATATTTGTATTAAGGGATAATGCTTATTTCATTGTAATTTTGTTATACGTAATACCTTTTCTTAAGAAGTTGTTCTGTAGAGTAAAATTCTTCGCAGTTTTTTAAATTTAACGTTTGGTGTTCTCTTCAGCCATTTTTCCGGTACATTTAAAAGCCAGACGAAGGCTGGCAGCGAAGCTGCTAGTGTAATAATAAATAATATATATAAAGTATTTAAAGCTAATTAATTGTTCCTTGCACATGCGTGTTAAAGTCATGTCGCATTAAAGTCATGCGTGTTAAAGTCATGCGTGTTAAAGTCATGTCGCACATGCGTGTTAAAGTCATAATTGATATTGGTCCCTATACGTTGCAGCATTCCTGCTCTAGCGGTGGTGGTGTGTATTTAATTATGGCAAAGCACACTAGGGCTATCTGCCTAAGGGGAGGGATGCTTTCGTTGAGGACTTTCAACTGGCTCGTATACACGTTACACATGGGGAAAACCACGAAAACACCCATGCAGCCAGCCCGTTCGCGGGATTCGAACCTCGGACCGAACTACCAGTGTTCAGCGACTTTACCGCTCGGCCGCTGGTGGGCCCCTGCTCCAGTGATCCTTACAGTAGCACTGAGACTTCCCTAAGATGTAATTAGCACCGCTGGGCATGAGTTTATACACGGAAACATAGCCTTAATATAAACCTGAAGAAAGTAGACGGTCCGCCAGTGAACCGGAAAATTTCAGTAGTTCGTTTTCTGCTCACGATGAGGCGTGGAAAGTTTGGATTATTGTTTGACATTTAATGCCATTTGTTAACCTTTAAGAGATGGGGCAGATTGGAAAGATTTCACTTAAAAAGGCGGGAAATCCAAATGCATTTCCACCCCCCCCCTTTTAGCTGCCATTGTAAAGGGAAACTACTACTCTTCTGCAATTTTTCCTGTAGGTCGCCTTTGTTAATTTTCAGATGAGAGACTAGGGAATAATATAAAAGAATTTGTTGAATTTGTTCTCTTTTCTGTCGTTTCTTTTCCCTAAACTAGGGAAACATATTATGATGAGATTTCGTAGCTAAAAATAATTGTCGTATGTTGGAATATTAACTTTTGCGTCATGATGAAAATACGCCTTAGCAGCAAATGCACGCCGATAATCAGTTCATAGTCTATTCAGTTTTTATTTGTTTCCAAACCGAATTTAGTTTAGAATTACATATACTAATTAACATTTTTAATTTATACTCGAAATTGATGTTTAACTATTTGTTTCTCGTAAACATCGGGAGTTCGCTTTTATTTGTTTCCAAGTATTGTGTAACAGCTTATATTTATATATCAAACAAATCCCGTTGTATTTTTCTTATATGAGTTTCGTTTAATTTTTTCATTAGTATTCTTATTCAGTTTAATTTATTCATTTCTTCCCCCCCCCCCATCGTATCGTAAATTATCTTATCTTTCAACTACATTTTTGTTCATTTTTCTTCCTTGCAATTTTGTGATAAAAGCTTTCTTTTACTCTTTAACGTTTTTTTAAAATTATTTTCCTTTACTTTAAAAACAGATTTTATTCATTATATTTTCATTGCACTTGCATTCCATTGCATTTTGCATGTTTCAAACAGCAATATTAAATACAAAAATTACATTATAAAGGGGAAATATAAAGAAAAAAATCTGATGTGTACACACCATGACTTCCTTGCATCCTTGTATTGGAATATTAAATTATACGCATTTTTTCTTGAATTTCATTTAAACTTATTAGACTGAATTAAATCTACTTCGCCGACAGCGCATAAACCACAATAGAATAAATGCATTCTTTAAAATTCACTCTAGTATTTGTATACCTAGTATTTGTCTAGTATAGTATATAGTAAGGCAAATACTCTAGTATTTTGCCCCAAGTAAATTATCCTTGGCGTAAACAGAAAAATGCGCTAAGATAAATTTTTGTAATTCTCCTTAAATTTCTCATCACATTTTGCAAATTTTTATATTTAGGCATAAGTAATTTGATTCGTAGCATCGAAATATGCAAAACAAATTGGCATGTCACTTCAGTAAAAGTCAACTTTTGTGTCAGGATACCTATATTAGAACAATGCTGTATATAAATCTAATACATGGCGTAAGTCGCGCTATTGAGACATGAAAAACACAGTTTGAATTTCGTCAATCGCCTCAGTAGAACGGGAGAAATAGAACTTACCCGTTCTTTCTCTCCCGTTCTACTGAAGGAGATTGAATTACGCTGTTCTTATCTTCCGGTTAAGGTTTTTATGCCTTTAGTAAATCTATATGCAATATTTTTAGAATTATCAACAATTTTAAAGTTGTTAGTGCCGCTAAGACTAATAATTTTTTTGATGGCGGCCATTGCTTGTTTACATTTGAAACAGCAGGATATAGATTTGTTGCCAATCTAGAGAAACATAGCTTCGCAACAACAAAGATAACGCCTCCATTTATTATTGCGAATTAAATCATGGTTAATCCTTTCTGGAATTTTTTCGAGAAAATAACTGTTTAAGATTTACTTCGTAATTTTTAATATAGATATTTTGAGTTTTTATGTATTTTTGCCCTGTCGGGAAGGGAGAACTGAATTAAATGAATGAGAAATACTGAATCGTCTGTGAAAACTGTTTCTTTTTTATTTTGTTTAACTTCTATTATACATTGTTTTAGATTTATTACAGTATTTGAATAGAACATGTGGCAACGATTGGATAATTCTTCAAATGACATAAATTTATATGCATTCTGAGTTATAATATGAACTGGAAAGCACGTCCGACTAGTAAATGGCTAGGTACGAAATACGAATTCCCTCTGCAGCATTGCTTATTTTTTACTTTCTGATTCTATAAACTTAATAACTCACCCTGTGCTGTTATGAAGTAAGAATATTTAGGTATCATAGTGTTATGCAGGCACTAAAATAAAGAGACGTTCATCTTGGAATTTGTAAATAAGGGCCACACTACAAAAAAAGATTAGTTTGTTGAAAACAACAAATGTGAACTTTCGGATTTAAGTAAATGTTTCATTTGATTTCTTAGGAGTTTTATATTTATAACTCCTTTTTCTAAGTTGGGTAGCTGCACTATGAAAATCGCTTTTATATTTCCCATGGGAATTTATTTCATTCTAATACTTTTCAGAGAAAATGATGAGTCTCTAATCTCTATCATATCTATAAGAATGACTACCAAAACGTCTATTCGCCATTTTCGAAAGTTGAAAACTTTTAAAGTGTTGCCATTGCTCGTTTTGAAATCGTTTCCATAATGAGACACATGAATCTGAGAAATTTGGCCGGTTGATTTATTGGGTGCAAAATTCTACAAATTTCGATTTTTAGAAAGCGTAAAACTTAAACTCGAAAACTTAGAAAGAAATCTTAAATCTTTACAAAGATAAGTGTAATGAAAAACCTTCCCTATCCGTACACTTAGCTATGATTTTGATTCAGAAACGATTAGGATAAAGGAAGAGTTTTGAGGAAAGGTTTCATTTTGAGGAAGGGTTTCAGAGATTGTTGAGATGCAAAACATGCCCACCATTCCAACTAAGTATGGGTAGAGTAGACTTTAAGGTACCCCTTGTATTACGGCAAAATTGTTCTTTGATTTATCGCCAAGTTGTTGTTTGATTTATGGTAGCCTGAGTAATTGAATGTTATGAAAACCCTATTGTGACGTAATCGGGTGCATCATTCTGGGAAATTTTGAATCATGGGATGTTTTGTAAGCGTTTTTGTGGTGTGTTATTTAGATGGGTTTGAATGAGTTTGTAGGAAGAGAGGTTCAGATGGTCACTATGTGAAGCTTTCCACCAGAAAGAGTACCTGGTTTGAAAAAAGTCATTTGAGTATGACTGATATTTTGATTTTCACGTGGCTCTAGGTGTACGAAGCGAACTCGGAAATCATGGTGAGTGAATATTTGCTTTTGGTAGTGCTTAAATGTATAACATGTTTCTCCTTTTTTATGTTATTTTATTGTTTAGTTTAAAATGTATTTTATTGAGATTATGTATTTTTTGTTTGCTTGTATTATAGACTTTGGTGCTCCTTTGACTTTTTAAGTGAAAATATATCGATGTGTACATGGACAAAGTAAAGGGAGTGCACAATGCAGGTTTGTGCAATTCTGGGATTTTTTTAAGTAAAAATAGGTCGACGGCTACATGGATAAAGTCAGAGGAGAGCGCAATGCCATTTTTGTGCAATTTTTTTTTTTTTTTTTTTTTTTTTTAAAGTGAAAATAAGTCGATGTGTACATGGATACCGAGTTTGTGCAATTGTTTGTTTTGTTATTTTGGCTTTGTTTAGCAGAAATTTTTGGCTCAAAAATCGCCGCTTCGCAAGACAAAATAACGAGTCGAAGAATTGCACAAAATCGGTATCCATGTACCACCAAAAATCGCCAAGTTTCGCGAAGGGGTATCCTAAACTATACTTTTACCGTATTTTAAATAAGTATGTTAAACGTCGGTGACACCCAAGATCATCAGACATTTCGGGCCAGGAAACACGAAATATCGACATCACGATCGCCAAATTTCGAAGCACGGCGTTTCCACTTCCCAACTGAATATACTAACGACTTGTACCACAACATCACGCACGGAGAGAATGCAATATTGCATTATAAACAGACACGTATATAAGACGTCTCAAAACTGTTTGTAATTTTCAAGACACATATAAAAAATAATGAAAACATTTAAAATCAACAAAGTATTTTAAGTTGCAGAGACCGGTAGCGATAGGACCAAAAATAAATTGAAACTTCGCCTAGAATTTCGAAATCCGGTTATTTACTACACCAGACAAATTCAAAATCTTGACGCCACAAGATCGTAGTGAAGAAATCTTTTTAAAATCCTCACAATCTAATACCTTATAAATAAATATAGGCTTAAAAGCAACAAATAATATTTCATTAAAAGTAGCCCAAACTATTGCAACATGAAATAACATCCAACAGTTTGCGGCAATAAGCAATCTCAGTTTCGAAAAATCTTCGTGAAAGTAACATCTTAGTTTTAAAAGCCAAGAGATTATCTGCCATGCCATTATCTCATCAACTGTCACAATTTAAATTCTTTCCCCTAAAACCCTGTGGAGTTCTTGACTTCTGTTGTTTCCAAAATATTTCCTTGCAGTTAAAGCAATAAGCTATTGCAGCAATGATTTAATTACTATGGCGAAAAGCAAAGCAATTTACGGCGTCTTTCGCTGCTTTTGTCTCTCAGTGCCCATCCGTTTCCTTATTTCTTACGTCATTTAACTTTTACTCTCATTTTAGTCTTTCATCCTTTAAGCGGACTCCTTAAAACCCATAAGATCTTCGAGTATATGACTGTTGCAAGAATTGGGATAACTTATTTACTTTAAAAGCAATTGCTTCCAACTTTTTACAGCTGACTACATAACATAGCTGCGTTTAGAAACAGTAATCAGAAAGTTTGTGTTGCCACAAATAGTTTTTGTAATTTAATCCGTTTTGTGACAAAATCTTTCGTCATGTTTCCACCTTGCGCACACTGTTTAAAACATTCTGTTGCATACTTTAATTCCATATTTAATATACAGCTTTAGTTACATTTGTAAAGTACTGTGAACTAAAAATTCTAAGAACTTCAAGTTAAATTTTTATTTTATTTGGAGTTGAGTTTATAACATGTATTTTATTAAAAAAAATCTGTAATGTTTTCCTCCATAAAATTTTTTAATATTTAAATATTCATCAGATTTTTGGTTCAGTTAGAAAAAAGTGTCCATATAAAGAATTCCATCAAATTTCAAGTATATACAATTAGCCATTTTTAAAATATCATGCGCGCAAGGTGGAAACATGGCGGAACATTTTGTCACAAAGTGGATTAAATTTCAAAAATATTTGTGGCAACACAAACTTTCAGATTACTTTTTCCCAAAGCAACTTATTATGTAGTCAGCTATAAAACGTTGGAAGCAATTGTTTTTAAAATAAATAAAATATTCCAATTTTTGCAACAGTCACATATTCGAAGTCATAAGGGGTTTAAGGTGTATGAGTCCCCTTAACAGGTTTACTTAGCACCACAAGAGAAAAAGCACTTTGAATTAAATTTAAAATGCTATGTAAAATAACATGTAATTTCTACTATCGATGAATGCTTACATGTACGCACTTTTTGCACATGTATCTTTTGTATAACAAAAAAATCTGATGTGTACACCACATGACTTCCTTGCATGGAATATACGCATTATTTCTCGCATTTAATTTAAACTTATTGGATTGAATTAAATCCACTTCACCGATATCGCATAAACCACAATAAAATAAATACACTCTTTTAAAATCCAACTATATTTGTTTACCATAGCGACACTCTGGCGATAGATTCACTTCGTTACATTTCGTTTATATTATAACTCAGAATGCATATAAATTTATGTCATTTGAAGAATTATCGAATCGCTGCCACATGTTCTATTCAAATACTGTAATAAATCTAAAACGATGTATAATAGAAATTAAGAAAACAAAACAAAAATGAAACAGTTTTTCACTGACGATTCAGTATTTCTCATTCAATTAGTTCAGTTCTCCCTTCCCGACAGGGCAAAAATACATAAAAACTCAAAATATCTATATTAAAAATTACGAAGTAAATCTTAAACACATATAAATCGAATAAATTCCAGAATGAATTAAGCATGATTTAATTCGCAATAATAAAAGAAGGCGTTTTGTTGTTGCGAAGCTTAGTTTTTCTAGATTGGAAACAAATCCGTTATTCTGCTAGATTTCAAATGTAAACATACACGTCCGCCATCGCAAAAATGATTAGGCTTAGCAGAACTTAAGCAACTTTTCAATTGTTTATAACTTTAAAAATATTGCGTGCAGATTTACTAAAGGCGTTAGAAAGTTAACCAGAAGATAAGAACGACTTATTTCAATCATTTTTAAAGGAAAAAATGCACAATTTACCAACACATAAGAATAAAAAACTATGAAGTAGCTCACCCGAGTAACAAAGTGGGTTATACATATTTATAATATATAATTTATATAATTATAATATATAATTATAATATAATAATAATATTATAATATAATTATAATATAATTTATATATTTATATAATTATAATAATATATACATATTTATTTACATTTCGTGCGACCGATTGACACCAAAAGGGGAGGTGCACAACTACATTCTATAATAGTTCTATATACCAAATTTAAACGTTCTGAGGGTACTCGTTTATGAGTTATGCGAGATACGTACATACGTAGCGGCGCCAAGTGAGTGTGTGTGTCTGTGATTATGGCAAAGCCTTGAGGGCTATCTGTCTAAGGGAAGGGATGCCTTCGTGGAGGACTTTCTAAAGGACACTGGCTCGTATACAAGTTACACATGGGGAAAACCACGAAAACGCCCATGCAGCCAGCCCGTTCGCGGGATTCGAACCTCGGACCGAACTACCAGTGTTCAGCGACTTTACCGCTCGGCCGCTGGTGGGCCTTCGTGCAGGCGCCAAGAAAAATTCTTTTCAGAATTCATTTTAAATTAGTTTTGTAATTTTTTGGGTGGTAAAGAGTCTTTTATGTTCTCCTTACGTACAGATGTCACGAAAAATGTTCGTTAAATTGTATTCGATAGCGGTCAAAATAGATATTTTCGTTGAAATATGCTGCCTGAAACTTTTCGCAATTACAATACTTCCTTTTTACTTCGTACAAGGAAGTAAAAAAAGAACGATTTTTTTTATAAAAACCATCTGAACTTGGAATACAACAAAAAAGAATGCATACAAAAATAGCGCAGTTGCTGACCGTTATGAGCATGGTTGCCGGAAGAATGGTTATGCGCACGGTTGCCAGAATTTGGCACATTCTGAAAATTTGGTGACTTCTATTAAGGTAGTTGAGATAATACCAAAGTACCAAACAATTTCGCACCCAACAAGGAAACGTGTAACTCTCAATACAATTACCTATAAAACAAGAAAAGACAAAGAATTCGGATTATGAAAGAAAACGAAGAAAATCTAAAATAAAATGTCCGTCAAAAAACGTATACAAATTTTATTGAAAAAAATTTCTTTATTGTGCGCTAGCATCGAACTTTAATTACATTAATATAATCGTACTATGGTATATTTCATACAATTTTCTTGCACCTGCACCAGTACGATTACTTATAATGCTCAGATGGACAACGTGGTGGAAATTAAAGTTCTGACAAACAGCACACCAGGATGCGGTTACTTGAAAAATCACTGGTAAATGTTTCCACGGGGACTGCTGCATATGCTGCTTTCACGGTCTAATTCTGTGATGCAGAGCCTCCAGTATAACCGACTTCCTATTCCACACGACTTCCTTCGAGTCTCCCCCCAGGGGTCTATTTTGGTTTACTATCCTACGTCATACGTCACATGTTACAGTCTGGAGAGTATCGACTTCAGTTTTGGTATAGAAAACGGTGCCCTTTGATATGGTGCCAAATACCAACACTGCCATCGGTTCTCTGGGAATGCTGAACCCACTCTAATTTCCTCCATGTAATGGCAGCCATATTTTTGTTACGTGCCAAAGTTTGTTCCAAGTTTAATCCGATTGGATCGTCTTAGGTTAGTCACTGAGAGCAACATGATTTGTTGTTCATATATCACATATTATAAATCACGTATTTTGAATTTTGACCGTATTTTGAATTATTAGAATTTTAATTGCCGTTAATTAACCTTTGATTTTCGTTATATCTAATTAATCATTGTCCTGGTTCTAATTAATCAATCTCCTGTCATTTTCACAAAAATGTTTGTTTGGTAAGATAAATACTCGCTTTTATTTTCATGATTTAGAGCGAAAGGGTAACGAGGCTATAGCTGACTGGTGGATGAATAATTGTTTAATTAGTTCTCTTTATTCTGTTAGCGTTAGTTCTCTGTTAGCATGTAGAAACATGAGGTAATTTGGAAGCAGAAGAGATGAAAAATCAGCAATATCTTCGCCGAGAATCGAGCCACGGACCTCTGGAATAAGCACCTAGCGTGCAGACCATCACATCAAAAAGGCATGCTAAGAAGGCGGAAGAAACACCCGATATATCCCCTTTTAGAGGGGGACTGAGGTTTTAGGGGATCCAATCGCCAAATCCTGTGGGCGGAGAATCATCATCCACCGACCTTTCAGTTCGGACGCCACTATAGAGACATTAGGTTTCTTTTGGAAGGAGAAGAAGTGAAAAACGAACAATGCCTTGATCGGGAATCGAACCACGGACCTCTGGAATACGCGCCCAGCGTGCAGACCACTACACCACGAAGGCATGCTAAGAAGGCGGGAGAAATATGTTATAAGTGTCTTTGTACGAAAAATATGCGTCTGATCGAGTTTAATGGACAACTGAATGTCTATCAGTGTGCTTGTCGCGAGAGAGGCGTTCGAAACGGGAGTCGATAGCAACACCATGAAGGGCATGTGGAGCCACATCAAGCGCGAGCTTCCGTTAGCGGAATCTTCCGCAGTCGTCGGATGACATTTTGTGTTATTTGCGGAGTTTATGTGGCGTCGCCAATACCGAGATCGTTTCCGGGACTACATGATTTCCATTATGTATATTATTTGTTTACCGTATCATACCTTTTCGGCGTTATTTTGGATGACAGCCATTTTGGAAAGATAGTTTCTTGGCGCCATTCTTAGCGTCATAAAAGTCGCCAAAAATATCAAAGATCACCGGATTCCCCACTTGCGATGGGCAAACACTATACGACACACTGCAAACATAATTCAACTAACGTCTGAAACCAATAGACAGACACCGTCTTCTAAATTGCATAATACAGTTTTCTGACGAACCCGCTATACGCTGAGTTCGTTTTTCGTTTGAAAATATTTCGATCTTCTCAGGATCTAATTGCTTCTCAGGAAATTAAACTCTTAACTCATTTAAAAGAGATTTGTGCATACGGGGTTATGTACTCTTCCATCCACAAAATTAAACGTGATCCGATATTGCTTGAGATGTATTAAATGTGATTATCATGATGCCCTGCTTCGAGAAGATGGCACGGTTCAGTGTCTCGAAATTGAGTTCCAGTTAAAATTATTTATTGATTATTTCATAATTTTGCGAGGATTATTTCGAGCTTGAGTTTATCACCAAATTTGTAAAAGAGATAATTTGTGATTGAAGAAGAAACTTTAATGACAACTATTTACATGGAATTTATCGAAATGCCACCTGTATTTTATTTTAGAATTCATGAAGCTTAGCTGCCCATGGATAGAAACGAATCATTTCAAGATGCGATAAAAAAGCATATAAGGTATTTCTCCAGTTTTCTTAACATGCCTTCGTGGTGTAATGGTCAGCACGCTCGGCACGTATTCGAGAGGTCCGAGGTCTATCGAAATCACTGCTCATTTTTCATCTTTCCTGCCTGGAGAAAGTACCTAATGGCTCTGCAGGCGTAGTCTCAAAATATATATTCCTCACTTTTTATCGTTAACATTGTTAATTATTACATGCTTTAAAAATAAATAATTAACCAACCTAATTAAGCAGAAATTAATATAAATTACTGTTCACAAGCAATGGGCAAGAAAACAAGACGTACAGAAGTGCAATGTCCGAGTTACTGAAGAAAATCATAATTATATCTTATATGGTATTTCTCCCACCTTCCTAGCGTGCCTTCTTGGTGTAGTGGTCTGCACGCACGGCGCGTTATTGAGAGGTCTGCGGTTCAATTCCCGGCGAAGATCTTTCCTAATGCTTCATCTTGCCTGTTTCCAAAAAATACCTAATGTCCCTACAGTGGCGCCCGAACTAAAAAAGGTTGATAGATGATGATTCTCCTCACCCAGGATTTGGCGATTGGGTCCCCTAAAAACCCCAGTCGCCGTTTAAAAGGTGGAGTATATAAGGTATTTCTCCCGCCTTCCTAGAGAGCCTTCGTGGTGTAGTGGTTCTGCACTCTGGGCCGATATTCCAGATGTCAGTGGTTCGATTTCCGGCGAAGGCGTTTGCTAATTTTTGATCTTGTCTGCTCCAAAAAATACCTAATGTCTCTACAATCTAATAATCTAACTAAAACTTTACGTAAAAAAAAAAAAAAAAAAAAAAAAAAAAAAAAAAAACTGTATGTATGGCATCTGTATCATACAGGATCCCTGTAAGTCCATTATTTAAATTTTTGAATAAATTATTATAAAAGCTTTCTTCGCAGCTTTCATGTAAAAAGTTATAGAATCAAAGGAGAGAAAATTTAAATAATTTGTTGGCAACGACGAAAACCAAAAAGAGATTTGATTTGCCAAATGTGATTTTAGAAAACGCTTTTCATTAAAAAAATAAAACTGACTTTATTATAATATGCTTTTATTAATTCTTTGAAACAATATTTCTGCATCAAACGCTTCATTTAACTCCAGAAGAATTAAGCAAATTTAACGTTTTCCAGGAAACTGCAAGAAGCTTCGTGGTGATTGAGATCGAGTCATATTCTTAATGTAGCAAAAACTGGATCATTTTTAATTTGTTCTTCTCTACAAATTTATCTTTATAAAATCGAAAATATCATGTTTCTTCAGCAACAATGTGAAAATATAATATTCTGACAACAGAATAAAAAAAAAGTAATGCATTAAGCAAATAAAATCAAAATATTGCTTCAACAGAAATGAGATAGGAAAAGAAGAAACACATTTGTTTTTATTATTTCTACAACAATAATAGGAAACATTATAAAGAAGCAAAACTCATTGCTATAAAAATAAAATTTGCTTAAGTGCTATGACAAAAAAAATTAAAATTAAATTTAGGAAAATATTTTTAATTTTACTTTTGGAAGTACCAACTTCAGAAAGCTTTTAAAACATTTTTCAGAGTGGCTTATTCAGAAGTGTGAAAAAAGTTTGTTCGGAGCAAGAAGTATAATTAACAGGAAGAATAAAATTAGCCACAAAGCAGCAACTAAAAAAGCGATGTCGGTATATTTAAAAAGCAAAAGAAAAAATCTGATGGGTGCACCACATGACTTCCTTGTACGCAATATTAAATCATATGCATTTTTCTTGCATTTAATTTAAACTTATTGGATTGAATTAAATCTAATTAGTCGATAGCGCATAAACCACAATAGAATAAACGCACTCTTTAAAATTCACCATATTTATTTACCATAGCGACACTCTACGGTAGGTTCCCTTAACAGGGTTAAATTTCGTATATTATAACTCAGAATGCAGAAAATTTATATCATTTGAAGAATTACCTAATCGTTGCCATATCTTCTATTCAAATACTTTAATAAATCGAAAACGATGTATAAATGAAATTCATCAAACAAAACAAAAAAGAAGCAGTTTTACACAGACGATTCAATATTTCTCATTCAATTAATTCAGTTCTCACTTCCCGACAAGGCAAAAAAATACATAAAAACTCAAAATATCTATATTAAAAATTACGAAGTAAATTTTAAACACATATTTCCTCGAATAAATTCCAGAATGAATTAAACATGAATTAATTCGCAATAATAGAAGAAGGCGTTATCTTTGATGTTGTGAAGCTAAGTTTCTCTAGATTGGCAACAAATCCACTATTCTGCTAAATTTCAAATGTAAACAAACATGTACGCCATCGCAAAAATGATTAGGCTTAGCCGCACTTAAGCGACTTTTAAATTGTTGATAACTCTTAAAAATATTTCATGCAGATTTACTAAAGGCATATTATAAAATGCAAACATGCTACTATAAAAAGTCTACTTTTTATTTTCACGTCTTAGTATACGATAATACAACAATGAGTGTTTATTTGTGTGCATATATAATATCATTCGTGTTCTAACACAGAAAACATAAATTTAATCTCATGCAACAAAGGAAAAACTCATATACCTTAAAAATATATCATTAATATTTTTCAGGATTTCTTTATCATTTTATAAAATATTTTATAATGTGCTTCCATAAAACAAATTAAGGGAACAGAAAAATTTTGAAAAAACCCTAAGGTTGTTTCTAAAGACGTTAGAAAGCGTATACTTGAAAGCTTCATATAAAGGTATGTTTATCTTTTGAACAAAACTACTTTTAAGAGGAATCCTATTTATCTTTTGTGAAGTATAAATATTGACGACATATAAATCTGAGAACTTAATTGGAAAAAATCTGATGTGTACGCCACATGACTTCCTTGTACAGAATATTAAATTATACGCATTTTTCTTACATTTCATTTAAACTTATTGGATTGAATTAAATCTACTTCGCCGACAGCGCATAAACCACAACAGAATAAATGCATTCTTTAAAATTCACTCTATTTATTTACCATAGCGACATTCTGTCGCTAGATTCACTTAACAGTATTATATTTCGTTCATAAGCTAGAACGATGCATAAAAGTTGTGGGTTTTTTTTCATTACTGATTTCTGAACAATTATGATGTATATTTCGCCACATTTAATCGACCATGACATTTTTCACATTCTCACTGACATTGAGTACACTTCGATGTAGATAAGATATCCTTTAATAAATTTTTCCAGGTGATCATTTGATTCTTCGACATTTTCTCACTTGACATTTTCACTCTTTGATATTTTCACTCCTTGACACTTTCACTCCTTGACACTTTCACTCCTTGACATTTTCACTCCTTGACATTTTCACTCCTTGACATTTTTACTCCTTGACATTTTCACTCTTTGACATTTTTACACTTCGATATTTTCACTCCTTGACATTTTCACTCCTTGACATTTTCATGCAAAATTTCAATGTTCTGAGGTTACTTGATTTTTAGCTATGCGAGATACATTCACACAGATACATTCATTTTTAGCTATGCGAGTACGTACAGACGCCACGAAAAAATCTCTCTTTCGAATCCTTTTTAAATCAGTTTTATAATTCTTTTGGGGGGAAAGTCCCTTAAAGGTCCACTGTACGTAAAGACTGTTCTGTCCTTACGGTACAGATGTCACGCTGAAACCTGGTTAAATTGCATTCGATAGATGTCAAAATGGATATTTTCTTTGAAATATGACACCAGAATTTTTCGTGATTACTTCGTACAAGGAAGTAAAAATAGAAGGAACATAGAGAATTGCTGCGGGAAATTTTCTGTATTTGCTGGGGAAAATTTTAATTTTCCTTTACTTTGTACAAGGATGTAAAAATAGAAAGAATATAAAGAAATGCTGTGTGTAGATAATGGATACCTGCCATTCTTTTCCTCGAAACCTGCTGTCTTTTTCCTCCAGGTAGCTTTCGAATGTAAATCTGTATTCTTTATTGTATACTACTTCTACAAAATGCATCTTGTAATACTCAATTTTTGAAATAGTTTATTAGTTTTCCGAACCAGTGTTTTCCTCTCAATAAGTTACTTAATCTATGCCAAGTGAATCTTAATCCCTGAAACTTCATCTTCAAAAAAGCATTCTTTAGAATGTTTCTAAAGAATGCATATCCCTGAAAGTAAATCCGTATTGTTATTGTACACTGCTTCTACCAAATAGATTTTTTTTCTCACATAATACTGAATTTTCCAAATAGTTTATTAGTTACTTAATCTATGTCATATGAATATCAATCTATGTCAATTCCCGAACATTCCTCTTCAGAAAACTTTTCTTTAGAATGTTTCACTATTTCATTTTTATGCTATGCATTGCATATAATATGTCTATTTTGTAGATTTAACTACAAATATTACCTAGAGAAAACATACTCACATAATTATTTCGCAGATTACAATAGCTAACTGAATATGAACGATGACAGCAAAAAAACAGTCCCAGAAAATAAAATTGTTTATGTGCTCAGTTCATGTTGTTAGGACTACGTTTATGAAACAAGCAATAAAACTTTCGTAATTATCTATATGTAGATTGAGGTAAATGCTAGATTACTTCATTTGCTTTCTTTTATAATGGTGCAACTAAAACATTTTCTTCACAAATCGGCAACGCGTCATCATCTTTCTTCTAAATCAAATCGCTTCTTAATAATAACAATTTTTATGCAACTGCTATTAGGAACTTTACACAATGGCGAGCAGTGTATTTCTTATCCTAACTATTTATCCTAGTGCTGTATAATTTTGCAGTTTGAGTTGTTTCTACAATGTAGCAAACATAATTAGCGATCTTTTTCATCAGTATGCGTTTTGGCATCCAATACAACGGAGGAAATATAGTACAGTTTGCAAAAGTCTAAATATATGTAATCTACTTAGGGTAAATATATGTAATTAAAATAAGACGAAAGTAAAGACGACGATTCTGTCTTGACGATCGTCTCTTAGTAAAGTAATAAGTTATTGGATGCTTAAGTTATGCACGGTACAATACTAAAGCAATAAGGAAAAGTAATGTTTGCTCACTTTAGCACAATTTTAGAAGAAGAGCTTGAAATATGGTGTGGATTTTAGTGACCGACAAATGGCGCTGCACGCCATTGGATGGAACAGTTCTGTGAAAAAACGCAGACGAGGCCTCTATAACATATATGCTATACTGTCAACATAAGACTTATAATGTCAACATAAGGCTTATGAAGATGCGTGTGACGTTGTAAAAACGAACTTCTTCCATCAGGCATCTTCTGTAAAGTGTGTTGGAAACCAAAATCTTCAATGGTGATATCGTATTTTTGCATTTTCAAATTCTATACACTTTCATCTTTCTAAAAATACCATTCTTTGATCTCTGTGTAAATTAGAACTGTAAAACAAAATCTAGTTTTAATTTGTCATCGAATCTTTTGATATTTGAGGATTTTTACATTAAAACCCTCTAAACGGCAAGGCCGTATATATACGGCCTAGAATATTTATTGTGATATCTGTAAGAACGTATATATACGTATATATTAAAATATGTCAACGAAATTAAGGCAATATACCAAAAGAAAACAAATCCAGGTATGAAATACCAGGAGAGTTTTTACATTAAAATCAAAACATAATTTATTTTAATAGTAATTTTGGGAAATTACTGACGCTGAACACTGGTAGTTCGGTCCGAGGTTCGAATCCCATGAACGGGCTGGATGCATGGGCGTTTTCGTGGTTTTCCCCATGTGTAACGTGTTAAGTTCCGAAATAATCTTAGAGTTAAAATTAAGATAAATGAAAATAATAAACATCATGCCTGTACGTTTCATTGCATCTCTAATACACCATGCTTTTTTTATTTCTTCCCACTTTGAACGAAATACATTCATGTGTTCTTGGCACAGAATGTTTTCACATTTTAAACATTGCATTCACGTTCTTCTGTCCTTGGCGCGAGGGAAAAAAATTTAACACATCTTTCATACTTAGTTGTTTCTAATTTCATGTATTCGTTTTAATTCTTCATCGAAACTTCTGCTTTTGTTTTGCATGCAGTACGTCAATTTCTTGGAAAAGTATTAATCTCTGATCTTTGTTCAATACTTTTTTTTTTCATTAATTGTAATGCTAAGTCCTTCAAAAACAGACTTATGTTTCTTGTTGGTGGATTAGCAGTTCAATGTAATATAATTCAAGCATTTATTACAGCAACATTCAGTGCAGGAAAGAAAATTACCATTGGCCACCTTCTCGTTATTCTGGTAATTGAATAATTGACTGACATTTAATCCCCCATATCCACTGCTCCTTTAGTCATATTATTAAAACATATAATTCCTAACGTTTTATTTTCTCCAATAGTATCATCTATAGTATGATCGTTATATAATGTTATAATGATCGTTATATAAAGCATAAGAACAGTTTTTCCTTTTTTAGGAACATCAGGAATTAATGTTTTATCTTTTTCGAAACCAAAACATTGTAGAAAATATTCTTAGTTTCATCTTCAGTTTCCGAAATGCAATCTTCATCGCTTTCAAATATTTCTAATAAATCTCACACGTGTTGCATCTCCAGTTCATAGGAACTCATTTTTTTTACATGCAGTTAGAAATTTTTTAGAATTTAATGTCAAGTACTTTAAAATCACTTGCGAGTAGAAATATTTACTGTTACACTCTAGAAATAAATTTCTGAACTAAATATTCAGTCAGAAAAACACTTATGCGGACAAGCGCGTGGGGTGTGTCATACCCCCGTTCCAACAAAATACCTATAAATATTTTTCTTAAACACACAGGCAAAGAAAAAGCGGTTCTGAAAGTCAACCACAACTAGAAACTCAGCTACTGAAAGCAGCACAGAATTTCAGTTTCACAAGTTAGGAATATTCCACTTTTATGTAGGGTTGGGGTATAATACACCCCACGCGCCTTCCCGCGAATTAACCGATGTGAAAACCGTTACCATTTAGGACCATCTGCTGGCATTTGAAAATTCAAATATATCGTTCAGTTTTCATGTTACATATATGCCACACTCTGCTGTAGAGATTGATCGGAGCTCTTCGCGTACACGCGACGCTCGTCCTGAACGGGTTAAATTCGAAAGAAAAAAAAATTGAAAATTTAATCTGAAGGAATTTGCTTTAGTGAAACTCTCTCAAGGGATAAATGTATTAGATATATCTAGTTTCAGTCTTTATACTGACCTGGTTAAAACAAATTAGAGAATAATAGGGAAGTAAGCGGTGCATCTAAAGGAATCAGTTTCTGCTAGCAAAACGCATTACGGAACATTAATTTAAGGGGGCTCATACACCTTAAATCCCTTGACCGAATATGTGACTTTTGCAAGAATTGGAATATTTTATTTATTTTAAAATCAAGTACTTCCAACTTTTTACAGCTGACTACATAAAATAGCTGCTATGGAAACTAGTAACCTGAAAGTTTGTGTTGCCACAGATATTTTTGTAATTTAATCCGCTTTGTGACAAAAGTTTTCGTCACGTTTCCACCTTGCGCACACGATATTTTTAAAATGGCTAATTGTACATACTTGAAATTAGATGGAATTCTTTATATGAACCCTATTTTTTAACTGAACCTAAAATCTGATGAATATTTTAATATTAAAAAAATTTGTGCACGAAAACATTACAGATTTTTTTAATAAAACACATTTTATAAACACGACTCGAAATAAGATAAAAATTTAACATGAAATTCTTAGAATTTTTGGTTCATAGTAGTTTCCAAATGTTATAAAAGCTATATATTAAATATGGAATTAAATTATGCAACAGAATGTTTTACACTGTGCGCGCAAGGTGGAAACATGACGAAATTTTTGTCAAAAAGCGGATTTAATTATAAAAATATTTGTGGCAACACAAACTTTCTGATGACTATTTCAGAAAGCAGCTATATTATGTAGTCAGCTGTAAAACGTTGGAAGTAATATCTTTTAAAATAAATAAGTTACCCCAATTCTTGCAACAGTCACATATTCGAAGATCTTATGGGTTTTAAGGTGTACGAGTCCTCTTAAAATGAAGGGGAATGCGAAAATGAGTGGTAAGTTATTTCTACCGCCTTCTTAGCATGCCTTCCCGGTGTAATGGTTAGCACACACGACGGGTATCAAGAATTTAGAGGTTCGAGTCCGTGCAACAGCACTGCCCATTTTTCATCTCGCTTGCTTCGAAAAAACTTAATGTCTCTGAAGTGGCGCCCGAACTAAAGAAGGTGACGGATGATGATTCTCCACCACCAGGATTTGCGATTGGGTTTCCTAATCCCAGCCGCCCTTTAAAAAGGGGGTATATAAGATATTTCTCCCGCCCGCCTTCTCAGCACGCCTTTGTTGCGTAATGGTCAGCAGACTCGGCGCGTATTCGAAGTTGTTGTTTTTGTTACTAATCTCCATGCCTAGGAACATACTAGACGAGGTCCACGAGTCCATTGACCTTTAAAAAATCGAAATCAAGCTTAGGAGACACGTAAAGGTCCACAAGAGACAACTCCAGGCACTCAAGGATACGTGCCGGTGATGCGAGTGCACTGTGGCACTTAGAACAAATTGGGTGCATCCTGATACCACTCTCAAAAGTAAGTCCCCTCAGGTGCCCACTGAAGAATCGGGAAAGTGTTGTCTGAACACATCTTTCGCAATCCATAGCAAGGGATCTTCCAGGACAATCAGCTTGACACCGGGAATGACTCAGGGGAACGAGCCAAATTTGACTGTCAGCATGTCTTCTAATGGAATGCGGTTCAAGATATGTCAGTGAATTGATAATTGGCAAAGGTTCTTCAGAAGCCTCCTTCGCAAGAATGTCTGCCATTTCATTCCCCCATATTTCAACATGGGAAGGAATCCACTGAAGATGCACTTCACAGAGTGACGAGACCTGCCTAACCTTGCTAAGTATTGCGGCTCCGGCCCTATCACCAACTCTTTGCCAGAAGGTCCGAGGTTCGAGTCCCGGCGAGGGCATTGCTTATTTTCATCTTTAATGCTTACCCAAAAATATAATATCCCTAAGGACTTTCTAAGGGAAACTGGCTCGTATACACGTTACACATGGGGAAAACCACGAAAACGCCCATGCAGCCAGCCCGTTCGCGGGATTCGAACCTCGGACCGAACTACCAGTGTTCAGCGACTTTACCGCTCGGCCGCTGGTGGGCCGAAATAAATGAAATGCAGCAAAAATGTGCTTAATTTAATAGGCTGTACAAGGAAGTCATCTGTATTTGATGTATTTCATGTAATGCGCACATTTTTACTTGGATTTTTACTTCCTTGTGCAAAGTAAAAAGGAAGCATTGTAATCGCAAAAAGTTTCAGGCAGCATATTTCAACGAAAATATCCATTTTGACAGCTTTCGAATGCAATTTAACGATGTTTTTGCTTTATATCTGTACGTAAGGACAGAATAAAAGACTCTTTTCCTCCAAAAAAATTATAAAACTGCTTTAAAATGAATTCTGAAGAGAATTTTTCGTAGCTTGTGTACGAACGTATGTACGTACGTATCTCGCATAACTCCAAAAACGAGTAGCCTCAGAACATTGAAATTTTGTATATAGGACTACAACAACATGTAGATGTGCACCTCGTATTTTGCTTGCGATTGGCTGCGCCAAGCGTATATAAATATATTTATATATATATCCACTCTGTTACCCGGCTCAGTGATCTCAGTTTCTTTGCTCTTATATGTTTGTAAATTTGCAACATTTTTTGCTTTACAAATGATTGAATTATGTTGTTCTTATCTTCCGGTTAAGGTTTTTATGCCTTCAGTAAATCTGTGTGCAATTCGCGACAACAAAGATAAAGCCTTCATTTATTATTGCGAATTAAATCATGCTTAATCCTTTCTGGAATATTTTCGAGGAAATATGTGTTTAAGATTTACTTCGTAATTTTTAATGCAGATATTTTATGTATTTTTGCCTTGTCGCGAAGTGAGAACTGAATTAATTGAATGAGAAATACTGAATCGTCTGTGAAAAACTGTTTCTTTTTTGTTTTGTTTGCTTAATTTCTTTTATACATCGTTCTAGGTTTATTATAGTATTTGAATAGAACCTGTGGCAACGATTAGATAATTCTTTAAATGATATAAATTTTGTGCATTCTGAGTTTTAATATGAACTGTTAAGTGAACCTAGCGCCAGAGTGTCGCTATGGTAAACAAATAGAATTTTAAAGAATGCATTTATTCTATTGTGGTTTATGCGCTGTCGGCGAAGTAGATTTAATTCAATCCAATAAGTTTAAACAAAATGCAAGAAAAAATGCGTATAATTTAATATTCCGTATAAGGAAGTCATGTCTTGTACACATCAGATTTTTTTTAATAGACCAACTACCATTTTTGCATACATTTTGTGTGATCAGATATGTTCAATGATGCTGAAAAGCGAATGAAAATTTGCCGACTAGTGGCTAAGACGCTAAAGCTGCGGAAGGATGGCCGAATTGCATTTCCGCAGTTGAATGCTTTGACTGTATAGAGGAGTCATGGTTTTCCTATATAGTAACGAAGTGCAATGTGGTTTCAAAGGCAGTTAAAACAGTCTCCTTTACTTTGCAATGTATTGGCACTTTTCATCATTCCTGTATCTTTAAAATTTATCAAGTTGAATCTTTCACTCAATCAATTTTAATTAAACGGCAGAATTAAGTGTTCTACAGAAATTATGAATATGTAAATCTCAACAGAAAAATAACAAAAGTCATGTCAAGAGAAAATAACATCGTTATCGTTTCCGGACTCACATTAAATTCAATCACTTTTAGCAGATAAAATTAGAAATATTACAACCCCTGTGTAATGATTATCATAGAACAAATATGTAAACACAAACAGTTGATTATATTATAAGTTAATATCATATCTGTTTAATATATGACACAACTTGTGATTACTTACGTTTAGATATATCACAGTCAGAAACAAAAATTTAAATTATTCTCACTTTTTTAAACCCTTATAATTCTTAAAAGGGTTCTAAAAATTACCTGATAGCATTGATTATTGTAATTAACAAGGTTTAAAAGAAAATATAAATTAGTAAATGTGCTTACAATTTCTTGAAGGTTTAAGCTATCTTAAATTCGGCAAATGGTAAAAGTGAATGAATGAGCCATTTTTAGTCATTTTAGCTGAAATATCATTTAATGATTTATACTAACTTAACTAAAATTTATACTAAATTAACTAAATAAAAATCATTTTGCTTAAACTTTATTTTAACTAAATTAATCCTTTTTTTAAGGGGTATCAGAAACACCTATACCGACAATGTTAAATTGGCCATTTTCGATGTACCTTTTCTCAAAATCTGCTGTAGATACACGCTGGAAATTTTTTTTGTAATTAAAGTATACCTATCTGATTATACTGAAATGAACTTTTAAAACATTTTGAATTTTAGAGTAATTTACAGAATATTTTGTTATGCATATTAAAATTTAGCACTTTCCTCACACAAATTACTTTTTAAAATTTTTTATTCTAATTTTATCACAGAAAGCTTATTTCAGTAAATATTAGGAAACCTAATAAATAAGCCATAAAAATTTTAGATACCTGTGAGCAGTAGTTCCTGAGAAAAGGTACATCGAATATAAAAAAAAAAAAAAAAAAATCACGTTTGGAGAAAAACGCGTTTTTATACAAAAATCCTCATTGATCAAAGCATTCGATGACATATTAAAACTAGATTTTTTCACAGTTCTAATTTTCATAGAGATTAAAGAATGGTATGTTTAGAAAGATAAGAATATAGAGAATTTGGAAATGCAAAAATCCGAAATCGCAATTTTTTGAAGATTTTGGGGTTCCAACACCCCTTTTAATTAAACTAAATTTTCGTTTATGGTTAAACTTCATTCATTCAAAAATTATACTCTCAGAAATTGGTTTTCTAGCCTCATATGGAATTTATTAAGTAATTCATTAAACGAAATTACGAACCATATAGCTATTTTTTTTTAAGTTCGTTCTTTTATTTTACGTATTTATTAAAGGGGCTGACGGTAGGAAAAGATAGTCTTGTAGAACACGACCCTGAAACACCGATAAAAATAAATCTGGATTTTCTTAGTCACACAGGACTATAAAGTTTACGTGGGCTCAGATTTCTCTGCCATTCGCCTTCGTTTATAAGTCATGTTTCCAAGAGATAACTTTCAACAGTGTTGCTATCAAGATGGTAAGAAATGGTAAGGAAGTTGCGTCCCTGTTAAAAATTGGAGCGAAGGAGGATGTGCAA
The DNA here is from genome assembly GCF_044657685.1 of Stegodyphus dumicola. Lineage (NCBI taxonomy): Eukaryota > Metazoa > Arthropoda > Arachnida > Araneae > Eresidae > Stegodyphus > Stegodyphus dumicola. The sequence continues at coordinate 205,169,151 of NC_140781.1, forward strand.
GAGTCCCTGGCATAGGTGTAATGGGCGCAATGCTCGTGTATGAGTGGGCTGGAAATGCGGTCGAGATGCTGTTGGAGGAAATCGGCAGCTTCCTGTCCGCAGTCCTGGCTGACATGGATGTACTTGCACAACACGAACTCATTGAACGCGCTGTAAAAGAAACACATCTATTATTATTTTCTACAGACTGATTCAATCATATTCATTATTGACATATTACGAGGGTCGATCCCACCCCCAAAAAAATTTTACAAAGGCAATAACAAATTATTTATTTCTAAAAAAAATCTGAAAGGTTTCAGATTTTAAATTATGTTCAAAAGGGTTTTTCTTTAATATTTTGTGTCTTCCCTTTATTAAACTAGCAGCTTCGCTGCCAGCCTTCGTCTGGCTTTTAAATGTACCGAGTGAACACCAAACGTTAAATTTTAAAAACTGCGTAGAATTTTACTCTGCAGAACAACTTCATAAAAAAAAGTTATGACGTATAACAAAATTACAATGAAATAAGCAATATCCCTTAATACAAATATTAATTATTCTAATAAATAAATCTACGTACATCTGAAAAGCAAATGTATGAAAACATTTCATTATTAAAGAAATTAGTTCATTCTTTCCGAGCAACAATTAAATTCATAAATATATTTTTTTATTGCTGGAACAGGAAACAAAAACTTTTGACACCAAGTTAATACGTATGACCTCATGATTTAAATTTAATGTAATACGACAACATTTTCTCAGAATTAACGAAGCACTAACGTGGCAATAATATATCGTTTCAATTGTACTAACCGGAAACAAAAAGTTGTGAACAGTAGCTATTTATTTAAAATGCTAACATTAGCGAACAATTTTCGACATACAGTAGAGTCACATGCAATCGCTTGCTTTCTTTAGCGTCCGAATATGACCTTCTATAATAATACTAATATGCTTAATGCTTGGCAATGTTATTTTTATTTCATATTTTGTAAAACTTACAAATTTTTTAGTAACAACCTCTACGATGTGAAAGCGAGCAATGGCGACACTTCTCGAAGTAAAGCAGATTTTTATCTCCAGCGTGGAAGACTCTTGCCACTCGGAAAAATGAGGGCGAAAATTGTCGTTTTCACAGTTTTTAAAAACCTGATGTGTACACCACATGACTTCCTTGCACGGAATATTAAATTATACGCATTTGTTCTTGTATTTCAAATTGGATTGAATTAAATTTACTTCGTCGATAGTGCATAAACCACAATAGAATAACCGCACTCTTTAAAATTCACTATATTTGTTTACCATTGCGACACTCTGGCGCTAGGTACACTTAACAGTGTTACATTTCGTCCACATTATAATTCAGAATACATATAAATTTATATCATTTGAAGAATAATCTAATCGTTGCCACATCAAAATCGGTTCTATTCGAATACCATAATAAATTTAAAACGATGTGTAAAAGAAATTAAGCAAACAAAACGAAAAAGAAACAGTTGTTCACAGACGATTCGGTATTTCTCATTCAATTAATTCAGTTCTGACTTCCCCACAAGGCAAAAATACATAAATACTCAAAATATCTTTATTAAAAATTACGAAGTAAATATGAAACACTTATTTCCTCGAATAAATTCCAGAATGGATTAAGCATGATTTAATTCGCAATAATAAAAGGTGATGTTGCTTTATTGTTTCGAAGCTTAGTTTATCTAGATTGGCAACAAGTCCACTAGTCTGCTAAGTTTCAAATGTAAATAAATATGGCTGCTATATTTAAAAAATTAGGCTTAGCTGAACTTAAACAACTTTTAAATTGTTGATTGATAACTCCACAAATATTGCATGCAGATTTACTAAATGCATAAAAACCCTTAACAGGAAGATAAAAACAACATAATTCTATCATTTTTAAAGCAAAAGATGCGCAATTTACAAATATATAAGAATAAAGAAACTGAGATCACTGAGCCGGGTAACAGAGTATATATATACATATATTTATATACTTTTGGTGCGGCCGATTGCAACCAAAATTCGAGGTGCACATCTACATGTTATAATAGTCCTACGTACAAAATTTCACCGCTCTGAGGCTACTCGTTTTAGAGTTATGCGAGATACGTATGCACTCTTCAGAATTCATTTTAAATCAGTTTTATAATTTTTTTTGGGGGGGGGGAAAGAGTCCTTTATTCTGTCCTCGCTTGTGGATGTCACACAAAAACATCATTAAATTGCATTGGATAGCGATCAAAATCGGTATTTTCGTTGAAATATGATACCCGAAATTTTTCGCGATTACAATACTTCCTTTTTACTTCGTACAAGGAAATGAAAACATCTCTGCTAAATAAAGTCGTACGAAGATGAGAATAGTCGAACTGCCTTGCCACGATTTTTTTTTTTTTTTTGTAATCCGAGAGTAGTTCTCTCGCAATTCAACTCCCCGCCGTCCGGAGGAGATAATGCCACAAACAAGCAAGCAAACAAACGTGCATAGCTTTTAATAGTACAGACGATTACTTTTAAAAGAAGGTAGATACCGATGTTAAATATGTAGTACATCTAACAATATAGGAGGAGCGAAAGATGATTATACAATATTTATGAATCAGAGTAAAATTACAGTGAAAATGCAACAGAATTCGATGATGTGCATGAAGATATAATGGAAGACAAATATGACGAATATGCTGCAGTTACAGAAATTTAGCAGCCATGTTACTTCGAATTTCACTCATGCTTTTTATTCATACTCTTAAGACGTAAAATTAGAGAGCGCATTAAATTGGACACGAATATTTTCACATTGTAACCAATCATTTAATATAAACTCTGCTGCTAATACTGTTGGACTAATTCCAACAACAAGGGTGCCCTCTGGTAAGTAGGAAGAGAAGGACTTCAGGAAAAAGCCAAATGTTTAACCTGATAGGTTGTTTCAGACTCCTGCTCTGTAATTTTATTAAAGTTAAATGTAATGTCCGTGTCTAACTTGAACCTGCTAATAAATAAATGTTACACTATAAAGCACTCTTACCTCTCTGACCCTATCCAGAACGACCTTGTGCCTCTTTAAGTAAATAAAAGTAGTTCTTTATTTTGAATACCTATTACAAAATCGTTTTTACAGTTTCCTAGTTTTAAATAATACCTAGCTTAAACGGAAGGGTGAATAAATTTCTTACTTTTTTTTTCAATTTTCCATTTTTTAATCCAAACCAACAATGTAGTCGATATACATATCATACTCACAGCATTTATTACAGTTTGTCTTTCAGTTCATAAATAAAGAAATGCTTTAAGCTGGATAATTCTTAGCAAAAAATACAAATAAATGTCATTTATTAAAAATTATTTTTAAATAATTTTTAATAAATGACATTTTAATAATGACATTTTTAATAATGACATTTTTTATTTATTAAAAATTATTAATAAAAATTAATTTTTCTTTAATTTTTTCGAGGAAATAAGTGTTTAAGATTTACTTCGTAATTTTTACTATAAATACTTTGAGTTTTTATGTATTTTTGCCTTCTCGCGAAGTGAGAACTGAATTAATTGAATGAGAAATACTCAAAAACTGTTTCTTTTTTGTTTTGTTTGCTTAATTTCGTGTATACATCACTCTAGCTTTATTATAGTATTTGAATAGAACATGTGGCAACGATTAGATAATTCTATTCTTTAAATGATATCAATTTTGTGCATTATGAGTTATAATATGAACGAAATTTAATACTGTTAAGTGAATCTAGCGCCAGAATATCGCTATGGTAAACAAATACTAGAGTGAATTTTAAAGAATGCATTTACTCTATTGTGGTTTATGCGCTGTCGGCGAAGCAGATTTAATTCAATCCAATAAGTTTGAATGAAATGCAAGAAAAAATGCCTATAATTTAATATTCCGTACAGGGAAGTCGTGTGGTGTACACATGAGATTTTTTATAATGTAAACTTTTCATTTTCCTCGCTTTGCACATCACGCTGTCATTCCGTCTGTTACGTATTTAAAATTTTTTATTTTTTTTCGTCTGTTACTTATTAAAATTTTTTTTGTATGTCTTAAAATTAGAAATTAAAGTTAATGACCGAAATCTGCCGTACAGGTGAAAAATTGACAGTTTCACTCACGCGTGTGTCAGATTTGCGCCATACTTATGGGGTCTTACAAAATTTTATGTTGGTACTGGGGGTCGAGAAAAATTCTCAGTCATAAAAAAGGGTCGCGACTGAAAAAAGTTTAAGAAACTCAGCTATACGGCAAATTTCTGCGAAGGTTTTAAATAAACAATTTTATTTAAAAGTGATTTTAAACAATGCATACTACAAAACTCTGCCGTTTACAGGTAGTAAACTAATATGAAATTACAACGCCCATGCAGCCATAGCCAACGCATCATAGATACACCCTACACATATTTGGCTAGCAGTATTTACGCGTTATTGCCCACACCCGAGAAGAAGTCGCCAAATGTTCAGAATGTGCCAATTTCTGGTAACCATGTGCAAAACCATTCTTCAAACAAACATGCTGATTACAGATCTTCAGTCAAGCAATGTCGACACTTTCGTATGCGTTCTTTTTCATTTATTGTATTCCAGGTTCCAGTGGTTCTTACAAATAAATGATGATATTTTCTGCCTCCAACTTAACACACTTCTGGAATTTGCTAGTGTCCACAGTTCTGTGAAGATTTTTAAACGAAACAGATAACTGCGAGCTTCGAGCGAAGATTTACGGAGAAGAATGACAGATTTGCAGAGGAACGTAAGTGTTTTATTCTTTATAATGTAGTATTGCTAAAGCAGGTTTTTTTTCTTCATATGTTGATCATGTTTACAAACTTCGATAAGTATGGGCGGTTTGGGAACCTTTATAAAAAAAAGGCGCGAAAACTACCAACTTGCCACCGTTAAGTTCGTACCTTTAGTTAATACGTAAGCACCGACATTACTAAGCTGGTTCAAAATTTAATGGCGCCTTTTAACTTCGGTTAGAAAATGGTTGTGCAAGTCTAAGCACCCAAGCTGGAATATCAAATGGGCGGCAGAAAAGTAAAGCTGCAAGCGTCGCTGCCCAAAGCTGGACATGTAAAATATTCAAAACCCTTTATTATTTTTCATTCGTTCTCTTATTTCTTTAGTAATTCGTTTAATAATCGTATATTTATTTTGTTTACAGATTCGGCTTTTTGTAAATTGAAGTAAAAGAGCATATTCGCATAAAAGCATATTGTGCTAATCCTTGGAATATGGTAACAGGTAGTTTGGCGACATTTTGGTAAGGCGATAAAGTTTACTAGCTAGGACTTCAGCAATAATCTGAGAAGTACACAGTTCGAATCGCAGATTATTTTGTCTCCGAGAAATGAGAGATCATGAGACATGTCATTTGATATTTTCCGGAAAATTCCGATCGGGATTTTAGCTAATAAGCACTTAGAAACAATTTCGCTGCTAAAGTGCAGAATCGCCCACTTATTTGTTTGGCGCTTTTTACAAGAGTAAGAAGAATTGGATTTTTGTCAATTTTCTTTGACTTTTTAAGTGAAAATAGGTCGATGTGTACATGGATAAAGTCAAGAGTGTGCGCAATGCCATTTTTGTGCAATTCTAGGATGTTTTTTTTTAAGTGAAAATAGATCTACGTGTACATGGATACCGTGTATATGCAATTCTTAAAGACGCGGCTAGCAGTGGACGATTCTACTCTTTCTCCCAATTTCGCGCCTAATCTTTGTCATGATTAAGCACTTTTGTTCCATAAAAGTTCTAGCATAAGCGTAATTCGGTTAGCAGATTGTTGGAAAAAATGTTCAGTTAAAAAAAAAATAATAAAAAACTTGACTTCGTGAAAACAAAATTGCGTCCGAGAAAAAAAAAAAAAAAAAAAAAACTTGCAGATTGCTGTAGCAGGGTTGGTCGCCATAGTTTCGCCAAAAAATCGCCAAATTACCATAATTTGAAGATTTACCGCATATTGCATATAGTCTACGAGTCCATGAAATAAAAACCCGTCGCTGTTATTTAATATTTAATCGTTTAATGCATGGGTTTGGCCTATGACCGTTTGAGAGTCGCATTGCAAAGGAAAACATTTGCGAAGCCCCACATACAGCAAACAACAAATTCAAATAAAAATTAACTCTGTGGTGTTTTTATTAGAAAGTCCTCCACGAAGGCATCCCTCCGTTTAGGCAGATAGCCCTCGTGTGCTTTGCCGTAATTGAATAACCCATTAAACTATGGTGTTTTATTAAAATAAATTAACTTCTTTCATTCTTATATTTTAAAATTTGAGTTAGATATGTATAGGTACATATTTATCATTAAATTGTAAAAGTTTAGTTTAATTTAGTTTGGATTTCATTAAAATGGAAAAAATTCAAATTAATGACATGGATGAATTTGCTTTTGTTGAACAAGCAAATCGATATCGGGTTCAATGGACGAGGTTGCAATTCTGAATGCATTTTCAAGATGTTTGTCAGTGATCTTCGTCGTATTTTAGTTTTTTGTATGCTTCATTTTTGAAAACAATTGTTCACAAATATAGGTACTGCCAAAAGCTGAAGACATTAATAAAACATGATTGTGAAAATTAGGATATTTATCGCGGGGTAGGTAATTTTGTTAAAACTCCAATAAAGAAACATTTTCAAATTTTTCTTTCAGTTGAATGGGACTTTGCAATTAATACATCATGACATACTAAGATGTTTTTATTTATATTTTAATTGCGGCAAGAAAGGAAGTATAATAGTAAATAACTATTTAAGATTGATGTTTTAATTTAGATGAAAGGTTAATTTCATATAATACTTTTTTGTTATTATAATTTATAAGAAAAAGGCTAAACGTGACTGAATGGAAGCATAAGAGTAAATAACTATTTCAGATCATTATTATAATTTATATAAAAATTGCTAAACATAACTGAATGGATGCCTGCATCGCTATTTCGCTAAAAACGCGTGAAGCAGTGTGTGATTCTGCACTTTATCCAAAATTCTATTGCCGAGTTTTCGTCATGGGAAATTCCCAAATTGTTAAATCCATAGGATATCAAAAAAGGATTTAAAATCAAAAAAGGATTTGAAAATTAAACTGGTATTTCAATGGCATCTTAAGAAATATAGAACTATGTAAACTTCAGAACGCAATCTGAAATCAGCGCGTACGCTAGATTTGGCGCGCTGTTAAATGGGCGCGTATGCTAGAATTGGCGCTTTTGCGCGTACATTTTCGCTGCAATGTTTTTACGGCCCTCGAAACCGAATAGTACCCAAAAAGGTGTAAATTTGAATAATTTCATAATTTGCGTTTTGGCCGTATTTTAAAGACTTTTGGGCCGCACTTCAGGCACCTTTGTTTTAATGCCTTACTTTTTTTTATACGAGTGACTTTGTTTTTCTTTCAACACCACGTAAATTTAAAATTGCCTTCAATTTATTAAATCAATTTTATATTTTCCATTATATAATGCCAAAACGATAAGACTAAAGTATATTTCTGTGAATTATTGAATAAATTTAAACGATAGCGCTGAACATACTTTTTGAGCAAATTCGTTTCATTAAATGTAATCACACAGCATCATATATCAATAATACGTCACAGCAAGTCGTTTGCTAAAGATGAAGGTTTTCAGTACGATGTCATCACGGTCTTACCAGCAGCAGAGCGGTAAAGTCGCTGAACACTGGTAGTTCTGACCTAGATTCGATTCCAGGCAAACGGGCTGGCTGCATTGGCGTTTTCGTGGTTTTCCCCATGTGTAACATATATTTCTTTTTTATCTTAGAAAATCCTACATGTAGGCAATTGTCGCCTTAGGCAGATAGCTTTCGAGTGCTTTGCCGTAATCACATAAACCAAGCCAATATATCGCCACGTATCGTTTGACAAATATGTAATTTATAAACATTTGTGGTTCTTTATATAATGCTTCTTTTCTACAAATATATTACAAAATATGAACAGACAATTTGACTTTAATGAAACAGAAAAATATGCTTCATTAAAGTATATATATATATATTATGTAAATATATCTAATAATTAACTTCTTTAATTTTAGTATAATACTTGCAATAACAAGCCGTGTTTCATTTTATGGGGTATCAGAAACCCCTATACCGACAATGTTAAATTGGCGATTTTCGATGTACCTTTTCTCACAATTTGCTGTAGATACAAGCTTGAAACTTTTTCTGTAATTAAAGTATACCTATCTGATTATACTTAAATGAGCTTTTGGAACATTTTGAATTTTAGAGTAAATTACAGGATATTTTGTTAGGCATAGTAAAATTTAGCACTTTTCTCACACAAAAAATTAAAAAAAAATTTTTTTTTTTCTAAGTTTATTACAAAAATCTCATTTCAGTAAATCTTAGGGAACCTAATAAATAAGCAATAAAAAGTTTAGATACCTGTGAGCAGTAGTTCCTGAGAAAAGGTACATCGAGTACAAAAAAATAACGTTTGGAGAAAAACGCGTTTTTATGTAAAAATCCTCATTGATCAAAGCAGTAGATGACAAATTAAAAGTAGATTGTTTTACAGTTCTAATTTTCATAGAGATTAGAGAATGGTATTTTTAGAAAGATTAAAATTATACAAAATATCAAATTAAAAATTATACAAAATACACTCATACACATATCTTAAGGGGTATCAGAAACCCCTATACCGACAATGTTAAATTGGCCATTTTCAATGTATCTTTTCTCAAGATCTGGTGTAGATACAGGCTTGAAATTTTTTCTGTAATTAAAGTATACCTATTTGATTATACCGAAATGAGCTTTTGAAGCATTTTGAATTTTAGAGTAAATTACAGAATATTTTGTTAGGCATAGTAAAATTTAGCACTTTTCTCACACAAAAAAAAAAAATTTCTAAGTTTATTACAAAAAGCTAATTTCAGTAAATATTACGGAACCTAATAAATAAGCCATAAAAAGTTTAGATACCTGTGAGCAGTAGTTCCTGAGAAAAGGTACATCGAGTATAAAAAAAATCACATTTGGAGAAAAACGCGTTTTTATGTAAAAATCCTCATTGATCAAAGCAGTAGATGACAAATTAAAACTAGATTTTGTTACAGTTCTAATTTTCATAGAGATTAAAGAAAGGTATTTTCAAAAAGATAAAAGTGTAGAGAATTTGAAAATGCAAAAATCCGAAATCACAATTTTTTGAAGATTTTGGGGTTCCAACTCCCCTTAAGACCCAGTTAGATAAAATTCGATTGTTTTGCTATATTTTACTTGAAATTCCGTGTGCTTAGGCAAACAAAAATATTTTTATTCTCCAATATGCTTCAAATACTTGTTTCATGGTAATTAAATAACTGTTTATTTAGGAAAACGTTTTATTACCTATAACTATATAAACTCCAATGAAGTCAATGAAGATAAACAAAACGCCAAATTCCTTCCAAATCGCTTACCAGATGAGCTGTAATCATAGTAAATCTAGAATACTAGGGTGTACCATTTGCTCGTCCCACAGATTTGTAGCAGTGCGCGTTTATTTGAATGCCAAAAGAATCATCACTCGAGGCAAATTTATTTAGGGGAAGGTAGCCTAATTTGGAGCTGTATGATACACAAAGACTAATGATATCTGCGAGATTTGACATAGGCATTTTGTTATACTGTGGGTAAAAAAAGTATTTGCACACCTACATTTTTGTTTGCAATTCATAAAAAGAAGCATTGAGAAATAAAAAAAAATTGTATTGCCAAATCAGAATAAGTCTAATCATCCAAAACAAACAGAAAAATTACAATAATATAAATAACAATGCTTTTTTGTAACAAAATTAAAATATCTCGTATCAAAAGAGTATTTGCACACCTGCATGAATACAAAAGAAATAAAATATATAAGCAAATTTCAAATAACTAACATTTAGTATGCATTCCTTTAGCATCTATTACTGCTTGTAATCTTGCTGGCATTGATTTAATTATATTTTTGTAACAGTAGGGTCAGTATTCGACTATTCTTCAATAAAGGCATGTTTAAGGGCAGATTTGCTTGAAATCTTCCTTTTTCTTATTTTTAAATCCAAAGAATCAAATTTTCCAAAGGATTTAAGTCTAGTGATTGTGGTGGAGTGGCAAGTTTTCTGGGTACATTATAAAGCAACCACATTCGTGTGTGTGTGTGTGTGTGTGATTATGGCAAAGCCTCGAGGGCTATCTGCCTACGGGGAGGAGTGCCTTCGTGGAGGACTTTCTAAGAGAAACTGGCTCGTATACGCGTTACACATGGGGAAAACCACGAAAACACCTATGCAGCCAGCCCCTTTCGCGGGATTCGAACCTCGGACCGAACTACCAGTGTTCAGCGTCTTTACCGCTCGGCCGCTAGTGGGCTTTGCAACCACATTCGTGTTATACCGGTAGTGTGCTTGGGATCGCTGTCTTGCTGAAAATAGAACGAATTACTGATACCCAATTTTATTGCACTTTGTGGCAAGTTATCTCGCAACACATCAATATGTCATATTCCCATCAATGAAACACAAATTACCAACTCCTTTGCTAGCCATGCACCCCCAAATCATAACAGAACCTCCTCCACGTTTAACTGTGGGTAACACATTTTTGGTATGAAAAGCAGTACAAGTACTCCAAACTAATTTCCTGCCATCTGATTTAAAGATATTGAACTTACTCTCGTCGGAGAGTATGACATTTTTCCAAAAATCAATTGGCATATTGATATATTCCTTAGCGAATTCAAGTCTCTTCAGTCTATTTAGTTCAGTTATGAGAGGTTTTTTCCCTTGGAGATCTCCCATAAATGTGTGCATCGTGCAGAACATTTCGAACACTTTGGGCACAGATTTGAACTCCAGATGTTGAAGCGACATCATTGGCTAAAGTAATTGCACTAACAAATGGATTTTTCGATGCTTCTCTTATGATTTTTCGCTTTATTCGCAGTGAAAGTTTCTTTGAGCGTCCACAGCACAAGTTATTTGATGTAGATCCTCTTTCTTTATGATGTTTTATAATATACCGAACAGTAGAGGAGCAAACATTTACTTTTTTACCTATTACCACTACAATTTGAATTATACCATTACAATTTGAAATCGACAATCAACTAATAACGTTTCGACAACACCTCCTTTTATAGTCGTCTTACGTATGTTATATACTGCGGGATGACTGTCAAATAATAGCATAAAAATGCAAATTTGCTAAAGTTGAGTGTGCAAATACTTTTTTGACATAAGCTATTTTAATATTGTTGCAAAAAATGTTTTTTTATTAATATTATTGTATTTTTTGTAATTAATTTAAATGAATAAGCTTATTCTATTTTTTAAATGCCAATTTCTGTATTTCTTAATGCATTTTCTTATAAATTGTGAACAAAAATGTATGTGTGCAAATACTTTTTGTACCCACTGTATGTAGATGTAGAAGAGGTTAATGAAATTGTCTTTGTAAAGAAACGCTTCTTGGTTACATTGAGAGAAGTGTTATTCGCTTGGCTAAGAAGAAAATCTCTTATTTCGACATAAGTGTGAAAGCAATTAAACGTAAGTAATTGCATGCCTTATTATACCATCACAAAACGTGCTTACTTAGCTACAATTTTCAATTATAATTTTGGAAGGCTATGTTAGTTTGACGTTTCTGTATAATATCAAGCATTAAATATTCAAGTTTCCCAAGTTGGACCGAAAACAGTTGCCGAAATTGAACCGGTCCGATTTCGGCAACGACATGTTTTCATGGATAAATTATAATTAACCCTAGAATGCTACCCTTCGAAGAAATTACGGGAATGGCAACCATTCGTCTCCGAGACGAAGTTCACCTTCTAGTAGTGATGATGATGAAGATAGAAGTGATAACGAAAATAAACGATTTAGGACAGTTCTTGAAAAAATATCACCACGAGCCAAAAAAAAAAAAAAAAAAAAAAAAAAAAAAAAATCCAAATCCAACTGGCCCTTCGTCTTCTCGCAGTGCAGAAAGCAGTGGAAAACCCAGAAAGCAGTGGAAATAACAAGCAGCCCATACAAATAGCGGTTATACGAAAACCAAAGTTTAACAAAATGCAGAAACATAAAAAAGAAACTGATTCATGGTTTTGTATATTATGTGAAGAAACTAAGGAAGAAATGATACAATGCATGAAATCTCACGCTTGAATACATACTCGGTGTGCTGGAGTTTGTGCTGCAATTAAAAGGTTCTTTTGTTGTAAATTGCCGTTAAGAAAGTTTATGGTCCAATTTAGGAAACTAGCGGTCCAAATAAGGAAACCGGTTTCCTAAATTGAACCGATGACACGATTTTTTGAATTCATTTTTAACTGTTATAAATAATTTTGGTACTATTCGGTTTCGAGGGCCGTAAAAAAAGTGCAGCGAAAATGTACGCGCAAAAGCGCCAAATCTAGCAAACGCTCCCATTTAACAGCGCGCCAAATCTAGTGTACGCGCTGATTTCAGATTGCGTAAGTTTATATAGTTCTATATTTCTTAAGACGCCATTGAAATACTATTTTAATTTTTAAATCCTTTTTTTTGATATCCTATGGATTTAACAATTTGGGAATTGCTCATAACGAAAACTCGGCAATAGAATTTTGAGTAAAGTGCAGAATCACCGACTGCTTGACGAGTTTTTAAGAATTGCACATACTCGGTATCCATGTGCACATCGACCTATTTTCACTTAAAAAAATATCCTAGAATTGCACAAAATGGCACTGCGCACACCCTTGACTTTATCTATGTACACATCGACCTATTTTCACTTAAAAAGTAACAGAATATTGACAAAAATCCAATTGTTTTTACCCTTGTAAAAAGCGGCAAACAAATAAGTGAGCGATTCTGCACTTTACCGAGAATATTTTCAAAGAAAAGGCATCATTCATTATAGAAAATTACGTTTGAACAACCAACGAGATGAAATTATGCTTTAGCGGTAAGTCGAGAGCGAAATAGCGATGCAGGCATCCATTCAGTTATGTTTAGCAATTTTTATATAAATTATAATAATGAGCTGAAATAATTTACTCTTATGCTACCATTCAATCATGTTTAGCCTTTTCGTATAAATTATAATAATAAAAAAAGTATTACTATGTGAAATTAACCTTTCATCTAAATTAAAACATCAATCTTAAATAGTTATTTACTATTATACTTCCTTTCTTGCCGCAATTATTAGGGTTGCCGCAATTATTTTTGGCAGCATTGGCATCAACAATAGTTTGGCGATTTTTTACGGCCCTCGAAACCGAATAGTACCATAATTTTTAAAATTTAATAAATGGTTCTATTTTGAAGGTACACTTAGTGAGTTTTTTTTTTCTACTACCTAATTTTTATTGGCACTTCTTCCGTCCTTCTATATAGTGAAAAATACAAAATTGGTGCAAATTAGGCTACTCTCCCCTATGTTTTGATGCCATTTAATGTGTTTGGGATTTTATATAAATTTTTACTGTATTTTGATTTGAATAACTATAACTTTGAATTAAACATTTATACGTCATGGCTCAATTTTCTGTCTTCTGGGAGAGACACTTCTTTCCAGGGGTTTAAAAAAATTGTTGCGTTAAAATATTCATGGCCTTGCTATGGCGATAAGTAATGAGACTACTTTGTTTTCATGTACTCTGTTATATACCTTATTAGATCAAAGGGACTCTGTCCCTGAGCGACTATAGTTTTCGTTTTGCGATTTTGCGTGGAATTACTCTGAATGTCTGTTTCACTTTTCAAAGTGTTGCCACCGAATATTATCGCCTTCTATTATATTTGAAGTAGCGCATCGCGCAGGAGCACCATAGGTCCGGAGTTCGATTCCCGGTCTGGGCAGGGTCTGATCAACCTTTCATCCCTTGATTTCTATCACTTGGGTCGATAAAAGGAGTATCAAGTTCGCTTGGAGACTAAACACTGGAGATTTTTGCGACAAGCTGACCATTTGCTTAGAGCATATGCTTTTACGCCCCCGGGGCCCACAGTCAAGAAAGCAGATTTCCGGCCACTGCAGATCTTGGCCCATTAGGGCTGTTACGCTACAGAGTTTAGTTTAATTTAGTTTATTATATTTGAGGAAATTAAATAATAAAGATCGGCATAAATGTATGTATATTTCTCGCATTTTGGTAAAACAACGGTAACTAGAGCCATACAATTTGGATAACGTAATCTTACTGCGAATATGGACATCTAGAAGCCCAAATTTCAAATTGGGAATTTGTTTTATTCTCGATTTCATATTCTGTAAAACTTTAATGAATTTCTCATTAACAAACTCGAGGAGTTCAAAGCGAGCCATGGCAAAGTTGTACAGAAAAAAAAAAAAATTTATCTCCAGCGCGCGAGACTGTGTATCGGAAATTCTAAGGATATGCCCAATTTAAAATTATTTTGTGATATTGCTGTTGAACTGAATTTTATGGTTTATGTGCGAAGAACGTGATATTAAATAAATAAAGGTAAAACACAAAATGTTAAAAAAACGCCGCTTTGGACGTAATTTAAAATTTGAAACTTTTCAGATTTCTTATTTTTTTTTTCTTTTATTTTCTTTCTGGCTGCCCATACAGTATTGTGGTTAGAGGAGGCAAACCGCTGATTTCGCTTCCGACCCAGGTATAGGTATATCCATGCAGAATTGGTTACCAACTCGGCGGGAGTCAATCACTAGCTACCAGGCCGCAGCCCTGGGCAGCCCCGGCTGAGCAGACGACATTTATAAAATGCAAAAAAGAGATATACACGTGCTTACAAGGCACTTGAAGAAGAAGAGTACGTTAAAGCTCCTAAAGAAAATATACATAATCTGCTTCCCATGCCCCCTGGAGTTTTAGAGCCATCAGTGAAAAACGCCATTTGCAAATCCCGAGTCCTGTGTTCTATGAAAGTAGATTGTGTCCACAAGGTTATTTTTAGCACGGTGGCAGGGAGCTTGCGGTATGTGATGCTCATAATCAGTATGAATATAGATTTGTCCCCAGAGACTCATGGAGTGTCGTAGCCTGCTTACGTTAACCACTGCAGCCTTTCGTTCAACTCACAAGTCCAGAGGCGGTGTGCCTGCGATAATTTATAAGGCTGCCGTGGACGTGGTACTATAAGCCTTGCAAATGAGAAAAAGCTGGTATCGCTGTATAGAGAGTAGTGAACGTCTCATTTGGAAACAGATGTTAGTTCCCCAAATAGCAGCGGCATACAGAATAATTCTTTCCACCAGTCTATTGATTCTTAACTTTAAAGAAGAGATGTGTAGTTGCTAGGAAAGAGTGTTTAGGGGAGCCTGACTGCGATACCCAAGGGCCCAGGTTCGAATCCCGGAGAAGGCATGGATATAAAATTGCCTGTCCCTTCATAGGAGGTGCTGGTGGCCTCCTGTTAGGTGCCTCCATAATAAAATGGTCAATGCCGTTAATAGGCAAGTGCCCGCCACTGGGAAAAAATTGCTTTCATAAGTTAAAAAGATTTCTTCCATGCTTTTAATACACTTGTGTTTAATTCCTTTCAATTACGTTTCTTTCTCGGTTAACAATTTTACTTGAATTTTTGTTTTTTCATGGTTACAGCTGTCTAGGTATGTAAGTTATCTGTCTATCCTATCCACCCTTTCTACCTATTTAGCTATCATTTATATTATATTCATAAAAATTAAAATCATTCCTAATTTTTATGAACAGAAAGATATTTAAATCCGGAAAATGATTAAAAACTCTGTAAATTTCCCAAAACGGAAATGTTTAAATAGCTGGCAAATCTCTTCACATTTTTTTTTTTCTCTTCTGATTTAGTAAATATAACTAGTCTTAAATTATTTATGTGCTGATCTTAAAGTATTTACTCTCAATTGATGTGGAAATAATTAGTTTATGCCTTCTTCCTCACATGGGGTGGTGGTGGTGGTGTATTGAGAATACGGCAAAGCACACTAGGGCTATCTGCCTAAGGGGTGGGATGCCTTCGTGGACAACTTTCTAAGGTAAACTGGCTCGTATACATGGGGAAAACCACGAAAACGCCCATGCAGCCAGCTCGTTCGCGGGATTCGAACCTCGGATCGAACTTACAGTGTTCAGCGAAGTCCCCGTTCGGCCGCTGGTGGGCCTCTTCCACACCCAGGATTTGGCGATTGGGTCCCCTAAAAACCCGAGTCGCTCTTTAAAAGGGGGAGTATATAAGACATTTCTCCCGCCTTCCTAACGTGCCTTTGTGGTGTAGTGGTTCTGCACGCTGGGCCGGTATTCCAGAGGTCCGCGGTTCGATTCCCGGCGAAGGCGCTTGCTATTTTCCATCTTTCCTGCTTCCAAAAATATACCTAATGTCTCTACAGAGTATAGCCTCTTCTACGATGCTTTCCTTTGCCCATGGGGTTGCTTTGCTAAGAGTTCTTTGGAACTCCGGCTGGAAAACAGTAGCATGATTTCTTAGTTTAAATTCTACGTGCCGCTCAATCGGTATAGTCGTAAGCGTCGTTGACTACCGTGTGGGAGGTCCCGGGTTCGAATCCCGGGAAAGTCATGAATGTTTGCAAATGTATGGTGTCGGTGCGGCATGGCGACACTCCAAATATGCGGCGAGCTGAAAGAGTCCTTTCGTGTGGTGGTGACCTTCGGACCCTTCCGCCCCCCGGGGTATTCTCCATCAAAATTCGGAGCGGTTCTTTTCCAATTAACCTAATGTCTATAAAATGCCAAAAATTTAATGGCCCTTATGGGCTAAAAAAAAAACTGAAAGTTTTCAGGATTGGATTATTAAATTACAGCAAAGCACACGAGGGCTATCTGCCTAAAGGGAGGGATGCCTTCGTAGAGGACTGTCGAAGGGAAACTGGCTCGTATACACGTTACACATGGGGAAAACCACGAAAACACCCATGCAGCCAGCCCGTTCGCGGCATCCGAACCTCGGACCGAACTACCAGTATTTAGCGATTTTACCGCTCGGCCGCTGGTGGGGCTCCTCGCATGGGGAAAACAGAGCATAAATGTCTAATATTGTTTTTCCTTATATTTTATTTCAAATATGATTATGTACCACTCGAAATATTCTTACGCATTTTCCTTGGTCAAATCTTAAGATGTATAAATCTCAATCTGTAGTTTTAATGCTGACGTAAAGCACATTTTTTTCCAGAAACACTTTCGTGATGCGGCAGCCCAAAATTTTTCAAAAATGTTTAAGGGGGCTCATATACCTTAAACCCCTTATGAGCTTCGAATTATGTGACTGTTGCAAGAATTGAGATATTTTATTTATTTTGAAAGTAATGACCTCCAGCTTTTTACAGCTGACTACATAATATAGCTGCTTTGGAAACTAGTAACCAGAAAGTTTGTGTTGCCAGAAATATTTTTGTAATTTTATCTGCTCTGTGGCAAAATATTTCTTCATTTTTCCAACTTGCGCGCTTGATATTTTAAAAATGACTAATGGTATATACTAGAAATTAGATGTAATTTCATTGGGGCTATATGGCAGGGGGTTTCACTGGGGTATGGGCACTATTTTCTAACTGAACCAAAAATATGATGAATATTTTAATATTAAAAAATTTTATGCACGAAAATATTACAGATATTTTTAAGAAAATACATTTTATAAACTCAACTCCCAAATAAAATAAAAATTTAACATGAAATTCTCAGTTTTTTTGGGTTTACAGTAGTTTACAAATGTTATAAAAGCTATATATAAACTATGGAATTAAATAATGCAACAGATAATTTTAAACTGTGCGCGCAACCTGGAAACATGACGAAAATTTTTGTCACAAAGCGGATTAAATTATAACAATATTTGTGGCAACACAACCTTTCTGATTACGATTTCAGAGAGCAGCTGTATTATGTAGTGAGCCATAAAAAGTTGGAAGTAATTGCTTTTAAAATAAATAAGTTATCTCAAGTCTTGCAACAGTCGCATATTCAAAGATCATAAGTGTTTAAGGTGTATGACTCCCCTTAACTACTTTGAACACTTTAATCTCAATATGTGATATATTTCACTACAAACATCTACTATATCTGTTACACAGGAGTATCCTAAAGATTGATACTTCTAATGACATCGAAACGTTAACAAACTTCAAAGGTCGCAACAGATTGGTCCAGGTACTCGTAATCCCATTGTTCTAAAGAGGCTTGTACCATTGATGGAAAGAGGGAATACTTTACGTCTCAAAGCCAGATGAATTGCAGTTATGTAGTAGTTTTGGTTTGTTTCCAGTTCATTTCCCTCAACCCATTGCTATCACTTTTCTGTCTATATATGCTGCTTATTATGGTTTCAACAAATAAATAAAAAATCTGATGTGTACACCACATGACTTCATTAAATATCTTCGTTAAAATTTGAAATATATAGAACAACATAAAACACTAAATACAGTTAAAACAATTAAAAAGAATTAGTGTTAAAATTACAGTTTCTACGCAAAAACGAGCCGTTCGGCGAAAAGGCAAAAAAGCACATTTTTCGGTGCCCAAACTAAAAGTTTCTGTTTGGTTCCGCTCGGCAAAATGACATTGAAGGTGCAGAAAGTATTAATTTACTATTTTGTTAAGTTTCAAATGTAAACAAATATGGCTGCTATGGTAAAAGAAAATTAGGCCTAGCCGCACTTAAACAATTATTAAATCGTTGATAGTTCTACAAATATTGCATGCAGATTAACTAAGGCCATAAACATCGTAGCAGGACGATAAGAACAATATAATTCAATCATTTTTAAAGGAATTGCGCATTTTACCGACATATAAGAATAAAAAAAAAACTGAGCTCACGGAGCCAAGTAACAGAGTGGGTATATATATATATATATATATATATATGTATATACACTGATAAGAAAAGGAGAGGTAAAAAATAAATGTATATCAATATATATATATATATATATATATATATATATATATATATGTAATAATAAAATTCCATAGTAAAATAAATTTCTAACTGTATGTTCTTTTCATTTTTAATGGCGACGTTCTCTTATTTGAAAGTACGTGGAATTAAATCCACAACCCCGTAGTCAAGTTGTTTTTCCCGCCTTTTCTACACGTACAGTTTTAGAATGTTCTGGAGATATTTAAAGCGAACTGGATTGGCTGACGTCATTTCTTGGAAGCTCCGCCTTTCCAGAGGCTATAAAAAGACTCGCAAAAGAGAATCGGGGCTTTTTCTTAAATGTCACGATGCAGTAAACTTCATACAAAATGTTATTAGTAGTTCTTTTTTATTTACTCCGGATATATCAGATTTTTGTAATTGCTATTTTCTCCTGAAATATAATAAATGGATCCTGTTTTTTAAAACTATCGTCTGATAATTTAAGCTACGACTACATTGATGATTCTTAAACAATCTATTTATTCCTGACAAAAGCTGGTACATCACATATATGTACATTTATTTACTTCTGGTGCGGCCGATTGCCACCAAAACGGGAGGTGCACAACTATATCTATAGCAGTCCTTATTCGTTTTTGAGTTATGTCGGATACGTACACGAAAAAATCTCTTCTGAATCCAGCGGCCGAGCAGTAAAATCGCTGAACACTGGTAGTTCGGTCCGAGGTTCGAATCCCGTGAACAGGTTGGCTACATGAGTGTTTTCGTGTTTTTCCCCATGTGTAACGTGTATACGAGCCAGTTTCCCTTAGAAAGTCCGTCACGAAGGCATCCCTCCCCTTAGGAGATAGCCTTCGAGGCTTTGCCGTAATTAAATAACCTAACCATACGTACAGATGTCACGCAAAATCATCGTTAAATTGTATTCGATAGAGGTCTTTCGTTGAGATATGTTACCCGGAATTCTTCTGATAACAAAATTACTGATTCTTTACTGATTCAATTTCTGATTACTTTACTTCGTACAAGGAAGTGAAAACAGCCCAATAGCATTTTTGCTACTTCGGAAAGCCAAGTAATTGAAAATAATGTAAGCAAAATAAACTCGTAAGGAATTAATTCTTAAATTGATTGCATGAGGGAATTTAATTATCTGTTAACGTTACATGCTTTGATTTTAAATTTAAGTGAAATAAATATGCGACACAATGTATGATATTATACTCCAAATTTTAGTTCCTGAGTCTAAATAGATGTTACTTTAAGCCTTGTTACTTTAAGTCGGCAAAATTTGGCAGCAGCTTTGCTGAACTGGTACAGAATAATCACAAAACAAAGTAATTCAATAAATTTGTTGCTTTTACGAATGGGTCCACAGCAAGGCTCAAATTGATAGGGTGAATAATTGTCATCGGAGAGCTGATGCCCGAAGCAACGCGGAGTGTCACTGTTGACACCGTGTCATCGGTTCCCATCACCGTTTAGAGCTTTGTTGCCTCACCTTCAGCTTACCGAGAGGAAATCTGCGGAAACTCCGACGCAATTAATCTGCATTTCTGGCAGTCAAACATTGAATTGACATTATTAACCTTCCATGGATTTACCCACTTGTTCTTGAGGGTTTCTTTTAACCTTCCTAGAGTGTTCGGGGTCTTTTTGAACCATATCAAAATGTATTTCGTATAGAACGTATAGAAATTTATTTCGTTATATTATATTGTAAGAATCTCACTAGTGTATTTCTCAATTACTGTAGAAATTGACGAATCTTAAGAACTAGTTAGCGAATAATCGCTCAAGTTCGTGTGACAAGAAACGGCAAGAGAGGAAGGGTAACTAAACCTTTATTATTTCAATAAGATTTAACAAAGCTCCGTCTTGGAGTGTACAATCAAAGCCGACACTTGGGCTTGAACTTAAGGGGACTCATACACCTTAAACCCCTTATTATCTTCGAATATGTGACTGTTGCAAGAATTGAGATAACTTATTTACTTTAAAAGCAATTACTTCAAAATTTTTATGGCTCACTACATAATATAGCTGCTCTCTGAAATCGTAATCAGAAAGTTTGTGTTGCCACAAATATTGTTATAATTTAATCCGCTTTGTGACAAAACGTTTCGTCATGTTTCCAGCTTGCGCGCACAGTTTAAAATTATCTGTTGCATTATTTAATTCCATAGTTTATATATAGCTTTTATAACATTTGTAAACTACTGTAAACCCAAAAAAACTGAGAATTTCATGTTAAATTTTTATTTTATTTGGGAGTTGAGTTTATAAAATGTATTTTCTTAAAAATATCTGTAATATTTTCGTGCATAAAATTTTTTAATATTAAAATATTCATCATATTTTTGGTTCAGTTAGAAAATAGTGCCCATATAAAGAATTACATCCAATTTCAAGTATATACCATTAGTCATTTTTAAAATATCAAACGCGCAAGGTGGAAAAATGACGAAAAATTTTGTCGCAGAGCAGATTAAATTACAAAAATATTTGTGGTAACTAGTTTCCAAAGCAGCTATATTATGTAATCAGCTGTAAAAAGCTGGAGGTCATTACTTTTAAAATAAATAAAATATCTCAATTCTTGCAAGAGTCACATAATTCGAAGCTCATAAGGGGTTTAAGGTGTATGAGCCCCCTTAAGAGGCTAAAAATTAAACTAAAACTAAGATTAACTAAAGAGATATAGCCGAAGCTATCAACATCCTAATCGAGTTGGCCTCCTCACTCTATTTAACTACAAGCTTATCAAGAGCCTGGGTACGGCCGAGCGTAATAACAGCTTTGAGAGAGAGAGTAGCCCATAAGGCAGACGCGCGCAAATCAGAAACTCTGATTCTCTCTAGCTCTGCAAGTTGACTTCGCGGTTAAATACCACTCCTCCTCATTAAGTATTCACAATGTTTCCAAAACTACGTTCTGGCCGGAAGTAGTAAGTTAAAGTTAAGAATTTGACAGGAAAGGAACTTTAACTTAAAATTTAACTGTTAATTAAATTAACATAATCCTTACAAAATCGATAGCAGTAATTGGAGACATTATTATTTAACACATTATGATCGAATGAATATAATTGTGAAGTTCTATCATTGATAAACACCTGTTAATTTATCTGTTAATAAAATTAAAATAATCCTTACAATATCTTTGGCAATTTTTCAAAAAGACTTTTTTACTTGCTTTCACAGCCATATTAAATATTCAACCATTTTTAAATTCTTTTTCAAACAGTAGTTTAACCAGTGTAAAAAAAAACTGCAACACATAAGACATTCAGGTCACTTTTTACCCTTGTGGAACACATTTGTTACAAAAAAGGAGGAGAACCTCAATTTGCAACACATTTTAAATTATTATTGTTATGACAACCAATTCATGCTGCTATTATTATTGTCCATTTTGTAATTTTTCCCTCTTGGCACAACAGATGGCGCTATCCTCAACACTCGCTAGTTTCTGTGACCGTAATGACTTTCGTGCATTTCTTCCCAGCTTCCTTAGAGTATATAAAGTGGCGTTGTTATTTTCACAATTCATTTTTATATATTTTGTTAGAAACTTTGCAAACCCTTCATGGCTAACCGTGGGCTCACTAATGTCGAAATCGACCAGTTATCCTTCTTTCCATCTTGCATCTTCAACTGTCAGACGACAAAAAAATTCGTCGTCTAAAATATCTTGGTAAAAAATAAAGTACCTACAAAATCGTCGCATGATGATAACATCGCAGACATGCGTTTTTAAGGCTTTAATATTTGTAAACGGATACTCGCATAAGGATTTGTGAGCGCAAGATGGAAGGCAGGATAATTTTTACTTTCATGTTTTTTTATTAACTAATAAATATTTGCTGAAAATATAAATTGGAAACTATTGGAATACGAACAAAAGGGCATTTTTTAACGTTTTGCGTGTTACCTTTACTGATTAAATAACATTTTCTCCCTACATAAAACGCATAAAATTCAATTCAACAGCAATATAATAAAATATTTAAAAACAGCATATCTTTAGAATTTCCGATACGCACTCTCACGCGCTATATATAAAAATGTCTTTTTCGTGCAGTTTTCCCGTTGTTCGCTTTAAAATCGTTGAGTCTGTTAATTAAAAATTCGTTAAAAGTTTCCGAAATTTTAAACAGATAATAAAAACATATCCGAAATTCAGAATTTGGGCTTCTAAGTGCCTATGTTCGGTTGGAGAAGTAAGTTATTCAAAATTGGACTACTCTACATACCATTGTTTCTTCACAATGCGAGAAACATTCATGCAGATTCTTCATTATTTATTTTCTTTAAATATAATACAAGGCGATAATATTCGATGTCAACAATTCGAAAAGTGAAGCGACGCAAAATGCCGTTTTGGAAATTAATAGCTCTTCTGGACTACAAAATTCTAGGTTACAATAGGACCAAATGAGGAGTAGACTCGAGTAAAAATCCTTTCCTTCTTTCAATATAATGGATATTGAACCTGTAGGAAGAACAAAGCTAAATTTTCAGAATGAACAAAATACTTTTATTTGAATTTTAAAACAGAACCAAAAAAATAAATGTTGCAGCTCTTAACTTTCAAAATTTTAAACTCTTAACTACTACAGTTAAACTCTTACAACTATTAAAATACTAAACATTAAACTCTCTAAACAAAATATATAAAAATCTTCCGAATCCCTTCTTGTTGCCACACCGTAAAATGCAAGTTCTTGTCCTATTATTTATATTTCACGTTCTCTTTAAGTCACGATCTCCACAAGTCATAATCTTTACAAGTCACGATCTTTACAACTCGCTTAATAAACTGGCCTCCCACTATTCCTGCCGAAGAAAGCCAAACAGAAGGCTGATCGTAGTTTTTTCCAACATACGAGATTTTTCTGCGTAGATGCATCCTTATTGTTAATTAAGATCAATCCAGCATGGAAGAGGAACTCATTTCATAAAAAAAGAAAATTTACCGAAAGATTGGTTTGACCTTTTTTACCCAACATACTGAAAGGAAGAAAACATCAGCCAAGAGCAAGTGTCCGAGAAATGACTGTGAGTATTCAAAATTCAGGACAAGTTTAACCTAACCTGAATCATCTAGAAGTCTATCAGTTACTGCCAAAGGAGGAAGATGAAGACTGACAATAAAAGTTCTGTAAAATGGTTTCATATGTAGACAGTTAACCTTTAACTTCTGTGATCGGTCTGAGAGACCGCTGAAGATTTTATTACCGTTGTTTCCACCTCTAAAAACGGAGAATGTCCCTGTCCTTCCTTCTACCTTCCCAAACCCGTCTCACAAGGTCACATATCCACACCAGTTTCGGTTCTAGGAAAAATCCCCACAGGGAAAAAGCCCACAG
Organism: Stegodyphus dumicola; assembly: GCF_044657685.1. Classification (NCBI taxonomy): domain Eukaryota; kingdom Metazoa; phylum Arthropoda; class Arachnida; order Araneae; family Eresidae; genus Stegodyphus; species Stegodyphus dumicola. The sequence goes on from NC_140781.1 coordinate 205,193,405, forward strand.
GAATAATGCTCACAGAATAATGCTCACAGGTATAAATGCTCACAGGAAAAAAGCCTACACAGAAATACGCTCACATAGAAAAAAGCTCACATGGAAAAATGCTCACTTAGACATATGCTCACATAGAAGTAAGCTCACATGGAAATAAGCCCACTGGTAAATAATTCACATTATGTGTAGATTCAGTTTCTATGCAAGATTAACAAATGGGCCATTTTGAATTACGAAAAGGACAGCAGAAAGGAAGTAAGAATGAAACAGAATTATGCAGTGAAAAATTATTACAATTTTAATTGTTAAAAAATAATAAATATAAGTTACACATTTTATAATATAAACATTTAGAAGAATAACGAATGAGAATTTAGAATGAATATTTTGTTTAAATTACGTAAAATATTTAATTTTATCATCGATTTCATCATAGTTTCGTACCCGATTCGTAATTACCAAATGTAAGTTTTCATGTTTTCTTTTCTTTTTTTTTTTTTTTTACTTCAGTACATCCTGTATTTACATTAGCTAATAACAAACGTTGAGAGGCTAAATCTTTTTTCATCCCGTCAAATAAAAACCACATACTGGGATGGCTACAATTAAATAATGAATTTAGTGCGTTATGAGAGCCTTGGCAACAATTTGTGATTTTAGGAGAGATTTCTCGAAGGCTGCTTCATAATGTTCAACTGAGAGGTGTCATCAAAGTGCCTAAAAATGTTAATTTTATTTCTAAAATTTTAAATTTCTGCAGAAATTTTACAACTTTTTGGCTTTGAACTTGAATAAATAAATTCAAACATCGATTTCTATCGATACACATCAAAAGTATGCAAAAATAGAGCGAAGAAACAAAAATTAATTATTGGAAGTTACAGGAAAAAAAATGTCGTACAGGGGCAGTGGTATAAAATATTACAGTACATGCAAAATTTTATTACAGTTTTCATGCTTTGATTTACCACCCCTGAAAAGGTTAATGTGAGCATTTGTCCATGTGAACATATTTCATGTGAGCTTTTTTCCGTGTGAGTATATTTCTAAGTGAGCATTTTTCCATGTGAGCTTTTTTCTATGTGGGCATATTTCCTTGTGGGCTTTTCTCCTGTGAGCTTTTATACCTGTGAGCATTACTCTGTGAGCATTTTTCCTGTGAGCTTTTTTCCTGTGGGCATTTTTTCCGGTCACCCTAGTTTCACACTTCTAGCTTTATTATGGTTTCAGTTACCACATTTTTTACTTTTTAAGTGGTCTAGGAGACCGTTCACAGCTGATGCGTACCAGTTTTAGTGGACGATATACGTTATGTACTGGATGCTTGTTTGTCGCAAAAGTGATAAATATGGCTTCATAATTCACAAGAAAACGTCCCGTATATCTCCCTCAAAAAGAAATTGATTATCTTGTCAAAAATATTTTTTATGAAGAATACTCTGATTCTGAAGACTCTTGTAGTATTCACAGCGAAAGCAAAAGTGAATGTGAGCTTTCTGTAGATGAATATAATAATTTTTCTTACGACTGTGACTGTGACTAAAATGATAATTTTTATGGAAAAAAGCACTTCAAATGGTGCAAAAAAGAACCAAATCGGGTGGTACGATCAACAAAGCATAACACAATAATTCAGCTCTTTGGTCTGAAAAATCCTGCAAAAATAGAGCCCGAAGATACTTAGAATTTATGTTCATACATATTGTTCCAATCATATCCTGATGCTCCAAAACTGAAAAGAAAATATTCTGTGCTTTTATTAGCTAGTAAGTCTTAAACACTTATTTCCTCGAAAAATTTCCAGAAAGGATTAAGCATGATTTAATTCGCAATAATAAATGAAGGCGTTATCTTTGTTGTTTCTCTAGATTCTCTAGAAACGTAGGTACGTTTCTTCAGATTAGCAACAAATCCACTAGTCTGCTGTTTCAAATGTAAACAAGCAATGGCCACCATCAAAAAAATTATTAGGCTTAGCGGCACTTAAACAACTTTAAAATTGTTGATAATTCTAAAAGTATCGCATTCAGATTTACTAAAGGCATAAAAGCCTCAATCGGAAGATAAGAACAGCATAATTCAATCATTTTGAAAGCAAAAAATGTACAATTTACAAACATATAAGAGTAAAGAAACTGAGATCGCTGAGCCGGGTAACAGAGTGGATATATATATAAATATATTTATATACGTTTGGGGCGGCCGATTGCAACCAAAAACACGAGGTGCACATCTACATGTTATAGCAGTCCTTATATACAAATTTTCAACGTTCTGAGGCTACTCGTTTTTGAGTTATGCGAGATACGTACGTACGTTCGTACAGACGTCTCGAAAAATTCTCTTCAGAATTCATTTTAAAGCAGTTTTATAATTTTGTTGGAGGTAAAGGGTCTTCTATTCTATCCTTACGTACAGATATCACGCAAATACTTCGTTAAATTTCATTCGATAGCGGTCCAAATGGATATTTTCGTTGAAATATGCTGCCTGAAACTTTTCGCGATTACAATACTTCCTTTTTACTTCGTACAAGGAAGTAAAATTAGAAGAAAGGAAAACATGTAGTCTGTGCTCACCTTGTAAGAAGAGAAATACAGCATACAAATGCTTGGATTGCAGGGAACCAGTGTGTCTTCAGTGCTCTTTCTTAAAAAATGTTTTTGACTGTGTACTATCTTACGATTCATCTTTGTAAACAAAGATATACTAAACTATTAATTTTTAATAATTCATTGTTGTAGAATTATGATTTAATTGACAGTAATGCTTAATAAAGTCGCATATTTTCATGCATGTATAATAAAATATTTTATTCTTTAAAAGCTATGTTCTTTAAAACGAAGAAAATAGTCATTTTTTATATGAATTTACCTGCGTAAAATTAAATGATTTATGTTTAAAATATATTGAGTTAAATGAATTAGAATTCTATAAATATGCATAAAGTATCTATAATATTCCTTAAAAAAGTAAAGATGTATTTTTACGCGTTTCTTTAAAGCGGTCTGTGAGACCGCTTACAGTAATTATGCCGAAAGATTGTCACAGCAGTTAAAGGTTAACTTGCAAGAAACATTTCATTCCAGTATGTAACAATTATATATGAACAGAACATATTGTGCTTAAATTGGGTGAAGGTACAAGTTGGACATTTTGGAAATGAGAGGGCGGACGCACTGGCCAAGGAGGCAATTACTGATGTTAATGCTCGTGATATTGATGTACAGGGATCAACAACGAAAGCTGTGACTATTATAAAAAATTATATTTATGATAAATGGAGGGAGAAGTGGGAAAGGTCTGATCGAAATAACGGTTATATGAAATTTGTTAAACTTAAAAAAGGTTTATGCTATTCAGACATTGACGTTAACCAAATCATTACAGGTCATGGCCGTTTTCCTTTCTAGTTTAAAAGGTTTAAATTACAAGAGTCTGCCCTCTGTAATATGTGTAAAGAACCGGGCACTACAGAGCATTATGTGGAAATATGCAAATATTTTACTGATATCACAAACGAGTTTAAGAAAAATGATGCTTTTAATATACCGGGTGATCAAAAAGTCAGTATAAATTTGAAAACTTAGTTAATCACGGAATAATGTAGATAGAGAGGTAAAAATTGACACACATACTTAGAATGACATGGGGTTTTATTAGAAAAGCAATAATTAGAAAAGCAATAATCTGATCAGAAAAGCAATAATTAGCATAACAAATTAAGACAAAGCAAAGATGATGTTCTTTACAGGAAATGCTCAATATGTTCACCATCATTCCTCAACAATAGCTGTAGTCGAGGAATAATGTTGTGAACAGCACTGTAAAGCATGTCCGGAGTTATGTTGAGGCATTCGCGTGGGATGTTATCTTTCAGCATCCCTAGAGATGTCGGTCGATCACGATACACTTGCGACTTCAGGTAACCCCAAAGCCAATAATCGCACGGACTGAGGTCTGGGGACCTGGGAGGCCAAGCACGACGAAAGTGGCTGCTGAGCACACGATCATCAACAAACGACGCGCGCAAGAGATCTTTCACGCGTCTAACAATATGGGGTGGAGCGCCATCCTGCATAAAAACGTACGTTCCAGCAGGTGTTTATCAGCCAGGCTGGGGACGATACGATTCTGTAAGATATCGGCGTACCTCTCACTCGTCACGGTAGCAGTTACAAAACCAGAATCACGCATTTCCTCGAAGGCCCACCAGCGGCCGAGCGGTAAAGACGCTGAACACTGGTAGTTCGGTCTGAGGTTCGAATTCCGCGAACGGGCTGGTTGCATGGGCGTTTTCGTGGTTTTCCCCATGTGTAACGTGTATACGAGCCAGTTTCCCTTAGAAAGTCCTCCACGAAAGGCATCCTTCCCTTTAGGCAGATAGCCCTCGTGTGCTTTGCCATAACTGAAGAATCCATTTCCTCGAAGAAAAAAGCCCCGATAACAGTAATCTGTCGGACATTTTTTGAACTTTTGTTTTTGGTTCTAATAAAACCCCATGTCATTCTAAGTATGTGTGTCAATTTTTACCTCTCTATCTATACATTATTCCGTGATTTATTAAGTTTTCAAATTTATACTGACTTTTTGATCACCCTGTATATAATATTTTGAATGATTTTAAAAGACTGAAAAAATTTGCCAGAAAAATGATGGGCAGGATTAATCACAATAAGCTTGCAGTAGGGATTTAAATCTGAATTATGTTTTTTAGTTATGTTCTTTATGTCTGTTGAAGGTGCTGTTTCTGGCTTGCTCTGGCGCAACCCGCAAAAAAGCCATAGGGCGACGTAAAGGCTGCCAGGACAGTCTGGCTGCGTCCTTTATATCATATCATCATATGAACGAAACGATACATAAACTACTTCTGCCTTCCGTTCATTGATTGCTCAAATCAACCAAATTTGCATTGTTGGAGGATAAATTGAATTTTCCACAATTATTATTCGTAATGTGTAATTTTAGCATCCGTAATTTATAATCCGTTGCCACTGTAAAAAAATGGAATTCGGAGTGAAAAATATGATTGCTTGCTTTCACAAGGGCCAGCCCGTTCGGCAGGATTCAAACCACGAACCGAACTATCAGTGTTCAACGACTTCATCGCTCGACCGCTGGGGGGGCTTATTTGCAAAACAGCCATAACGGTACGCATATTATAGTTGCTTAGAACATATTTAATATGTAACATTATAATATATATAACGTTATAATATGTAATAGCATTATTAATTATAAGGTATTTTCTTCCTCTTTTCTGCATGCCTTCGTGGTGTAATTGAGAGCATATTCAATCCGAAAGGAAACTATAATATGTACAAATCTGAAATATGTAGATTAAAGAATTTTTTTGTGTTACGACAATGTAATTAAGTTAAAAATATTGCTATGATCTCTACATATAATAAAAGAGTCTGTGTGTGTGTGTGTGTGTGTGTGTGTGTGTGTGTGTGTGTGTCTTTCGTTCGCGCTGCGAGTAAGCTAATAGACACACGGCTACGAAATTGGGTACATAGGTGCACTTAGACAAAAGCCAAGCACCTCGAAGCGATTTTTTCAAAATTCGAATTCGAATGTTTTTTATTTTATGTTTTGTGACGAAATCGCGTCATTTTGAGACATAATGGGCTATAGGAAAGCGAGATTTTACTCTACACACTCCATTTTCACATCGTCAAGAAACGTAGGCACTTAGCTATTTTACGAACTTAAAAATTTCGTGTTTCAATAAATCGATTCAATACGAATTTATTTAACAAAGGGAGCTTAACACCTTTTCAACGGGGTTTTTTTCTAAAAAGTTTATTTTTAAAAATGTACAGTATATTTTTCTTTGATTTTTGGACACCTTAAACTTTTATCCTTACGACTGCTTTTACAAAACGGATTTTGTAAAAATGATAATATTTTGTATTTTAAAAATTTTTTTAAAATGAAGCTTTCGAGTACACTTCTCACATCTTTAAAAATGTGATTTTGGCAACAATTTTCCTGTCTTATTGTTGTTGATAGATTTTTGATGAAATCGCATCATTTTGAATAGTTTCATTCTTTTAGAAATATGGGTTTGGCAACAATTTTTCATCGTATTTCTTATGTCACTATTTTTAAGGGATTGGAATATTTCATTGTCATTTATATATATATATATATATATATATATATAATACATTTTTATTGATTTTTTTTTGATAAAGTTTTTCTGCAGAGTAAAATTCTGCGCGGAATTTTACGTTTTTTGCGTTGCTTTCATGTTAGTTTTTGCTTATTTCACTGTTTGTAAGATATTGAAAAATGTTGCATGATTTTTGTTTTCTTCAACGGAAAGTTGGGTCATTTTTTAATTAGGATTTTGAGTGATTTTTTTTAGGAAACGTAGTTCTTAACCTCCTTTATACAATTTGTGTTCTTAAGATTTTGCAAAGGGAAGTTGGTTAATTTATTTATTAGGATAATTAATAGTTGTATTAAGGACTATTGCTTATTTCATTGTAATTTTGTCATACGTAATAAATTTTCTGAATGAAGTTGTTCTGCAGAGTAAAATTCTACGCAGTTTTTAAATTTAACGTTTGCTGTTCCCTTCAGCCATTTTCCCGGTACAATTAAAAGCCAGGCTGGCAGCGAAGCTGCAAGTATTTTATATAAGTTTAAGAAATATTTGTTGCTAACGCCCGTTTTGCATTTGTGCTTCAGTTTAAGTGCGAGCAACCTTTTTTCCCATCATGAACACAAATTATGTTTATAATTTACAATGGTAATTGACGCGTTAAATTCTGTTAAAGATTTTATTCCCTTTTCTTAAAAAAAAATTCTAAAGTAATATAATTAAGGACTGAAATCCATTTAATTCTATTAGAACATTTATTTAAAATAATTTGCAGTTAAATATAATATGATTATGGATAAAAGGCAAGGACTTTTTCTTTTAGTTTAATATATTTATTTTTTAATAAAGAAAATCTCAAATAAAAGTTCTGCGCCGTTCCAAAGACGGTGTTCTACAGTCTTGTGAAAAATAAATGAGCAGATTTACTTCAACAGTTCTTAAATTCTAGGATCGAATGCCATTTAATAGTTATTTACATAACTGTTGTTGACGTGGGTTTAATCACTGGCTTCATTATTTATGCATTTAATTATTCCGTATTTTTAAGATTTATTTTCTCATTAATATGATTGGTCCTCTCTTCCTTCGTTTCTGAAAACATTTAATATCAGCTTTAATTTATCTTTAGTTTGAGGGATTTAATGAGATACGTATGTGGTTAAATATTTTAGGCACATTCATTTTCTTTGTGGAAAAGCAAAAACGAAAACCAAACAAATACGTGTAGGCAGTAAGTAATATTTTAATTTTTATGTCCGTTCTATAGAGTAATATTTTTTGTTTGGCTGCAGTTACAAATTCAAAATTCATTACGTAAATTCATTCTTGTAAGAAATAAAGGCGGTATTATAATTTCGGGAACTTTCTGGAACTATATTTTAACGAAAATATCCATTTTGGCCGTTATCGAATCCGTATGTACGATGTTTTTGTGCAACATCTGTACGTACGGACAGGTGAATGCAGGGCCCGGACACCCGGACGGCTTAATATGACAAATCGGGTGTCGTCCGGTACCTATTTAGAACAACACAACCCTGGCGACTTCCTGAGAGAGCTGCATTGGAAATATATTAATGGAGAATATGTGGTATTGACGTGGCCAAACAAGGGCGTGTGCATATATATGCTTCAGTATACAATTAATAAAAAGTTTCATACACAGGTACATTGGTGGTATAGGTACATTGGATACATATGTATATTGGTCTAAGGGGTTAATGAGGTAGGCAAACAATAAACACTTATACAATAAAAGAAATGAAACACTGACGCAACTGGCGCAATAATGCAGAAGATGACAATTAATTAATACACGTAATCGTGTGTCATCCTATATGACTATACATAAACTACTAGAAATGATATACATAAACACATATGAATGATGGCGATAAATGAAAACACATAGTCATACATTATTCTACTGGACTATACACACATCAATAAAAATGATACAGACACACCTATACGTTGACAGAAATGATACACTGAGAATGAAAATTGTGTATCAGTGTGAACGATGACAATTAATGGCTACACATATTCGTGTATTACCTTACTTGGCTATACATTTATATTAGTACAAATGATACACTTAAATGCTTATACATTAAAGGAAATGAAATACTGAAAATGGTACTTATACATTAATGGAAATGAAATACTGAAAATGGCACTTATACATTAATGGAAATGAAATACTGAAAATGGCACTTATACATTAATGGAAATGAAATACTGAAAATGGCATTTGTACATTATACGATAGATGAAGAATAATGGTAACACGTAATCGTGTATCCTCTTAAGTGGCTATACATACAGTAATCGAAATGATACACTTATACATTAATATACATTTATAACATGGTAAATGATGCATTTATACATTAATAGAAATGGTACACATGTGAAAACCGTGGCTTGGTCAGATGAGTCACGATTTCAGTTGGTAAGAGCTGATGGTAGGCATCGAGTGTGGCGCAGACACCACGAAGCCATGGACCCAAGTTGTCAACAAGGCACTGTTCAAGCTGGTGGTGGTTCCATAATGGTCTGGGCTGTTTTTACATGGCATGGACTCTGTTCTCTGGTGCAACTGAACCGATCATTGACTGGAAATGGATACTTTCAGCTACTTGGAGATCACTTACAGTCATTCATGGACTTCACGTACTCAAACAACGTTGGGATTTTTATGGATGACAATGCGTCATGTCACCGGGCCACAATTCCTCGCGATTGGTTAGAAGAACATTCTGGACAATTCCAGCGAATGGTTTGGCCACCTAGATCGCCCTACATGAATCCCATCGAACATTTATGGGACAGCATCGAGAGGTCAGTTCGTGCCCAAAACCCTGCGCCGTCAACACTTTCACAATTATGGATGTCTATAGAGGCAGCATGGCTCAATATTCCTGCAGGGGACTTCCAACGACTGACTTGTTGAGTCCATGCCACGTCGAGTTGCTGCACTTCGCCGGGCAAAAGGAGGACCGACAAAATATTAGGAGGTATCCCATGACTTTTGTCACTTCAGTTTGTAAGTAGAAGTTTCATACGCTGTATTGCTGCTTGCTGTAAAGGTTGGTTAGGGTTAGGGTTAGGTTAGCTTGATTGATCAAGGCAAAACAACTCGAGGCCTATCTGCGTACGAGGAGGAATGCCTTCTTGGAGAACTTGAGCCACCTATCAAAGTGCAGAGTTTGAACGCCAACACCTACTTATAAATTGATCGAAGATTTTGTGTGCCACTTTCAATGAAGGGTTTTTCTCATGCGTCGTGACATAAAGTAGTTTTATCACAGGCCAATGATTCACTGAAGGCAGTAGGAATTTACTGTTTAATAAAACCAAAGAATTTTATAATTATGTTTTTATTGTTTCGTTTCACTTTTATAAAATCATGGATTAATGTTTTTTTTTTCATACAATATTATGGTTGTGTAACAGAAAAAATACAAATTTTCAGTAGTTTAAATATTTGATCTGTAAAATTTATTGCCGGACTAAGAATAATTTCAAACCTATAATTAAAAAGAAAAAATACTGAAAGCTTTGAACTTTTACATTACGCGCAAAGGGACTTTTTTTAACGTTTTGTGTGTTACCTTTATTTATTAAATATCATATTCTTCGCCCTTAAACCATAAAATTCAGTTGAACGGTAATATCGCAAAATAATTTTAAAATGAGCCTATCTTTGGAATTTCCGATACACAGTCTCGCGCGCTAGAGATAAAAATGTTGTTTTTTTCGTACATTGTTGCCATTGCTCGCTTTCAAATCGTCGAGTTCGTTAATCAAAAATCCGTTGAAGTGTTACAAAATATGAAATTGATAATAAAACAAATTTCAAATTCCAAGTTAGGGCTTCCAGATGACCCTGTTCGGTGGAAGATTACGTTATTCAAAATTGGATGGCTCTAGATACCGTTGTTTTATCACAATGCGAGAAAAGTGTACATTTATGCAGATTCTTCATTATTTAATTTTAATATGACACAGGGCTCTAATATTTGGTGGCAACAGTTTGAAAAGTGAACCGACATTTACAGTGAAACAACGCAAAATGCGAAAATATCCCTTCTGAGCCAACGCTCCTTTGGCCTAATAATGTCGGTTCACATTATTAGGCCAAAGGATTAATTATAAGGATTATAATTATTATAAGGATTATAATAAGGCCATTATTAGGCCTCATTATTAAGTCAAAATTTTATTTAAATATATTAAAAGGTGTATTGTTTTGTTACTAACGTTTCAAATGAATGACAAGAAATTAAAAATACTCCAGTGTGGGGCCTTTTTCGAAACAATCCGGAGTATATAACATTTTGAATTTCAACTCTGTTTCACTGTGTGTCTTTGCTAAAACTTAACAAATCTTTGCTGGTTTTTGTTTTGATGGCGTTTAAGCAATATGTTTTGACAAATAACCCCAATTTCGTTTTCCAATCTCTCTCTGGTGTGTCTCCAATGAGTATCTGATAATACTGCAACAACTGAAAATCAATATTAGAACAATAACTCTCCTCGTAGAATAGTAACTAGACTATAAGAGCAAAAAGTATTGTAACGTAAGCTTATTACTGTCTATTTTTGCATGTACTTGTTAAAAATAATGTAGTAAAGCAGTTAAAAAATGACACAAAAAATCCAGTCAATGCGTAACTGGATTACGAGTTTGCTTTGATTAATTTAGTTAAAGTACTGTAAACATGAAATCAGATAATGTTTAAATGTGCACATAACTGTCATGATTATATCTAACTATCTCATGTAACTTATACAAGACAATATCTGTAATTAACCTTTAAAAGAAGGGTGGCCTAAATATCGGCCAGAGTTGCAGTGTCTCAAAAAGACGGCTGTGGCCGAAATATCGGCTAGCGAATTCCTCTTCTCCCAGCCTTCAGGGTGCGGAGATAGTCATTGTCTGAATAACCTCCCTTGCCACTTATGCCAGATGACCTTCGCGCCTCCCAACTGTGGGGTTTCGTAAATTCCCTTTCGTTTCCCTCAGCAGTGAAATCTTAGCAATTTGACATTAGTATTAATTTCACCAACTTTTCAGTGTCATTAAAAATGTATTTTCTTTATATTTCCCCTTTTTATTGTAATTTTTGTATTTAATATTGCTAAGACACAATAACACGCCGAATAAATACTAATTCAGAAGTCAAACAACAAAAATCAGCGTTATATTTTCAAAATTTTCACAGGACTAGTTTCGATGGTTTTGCAGCTGAGGATGATGGTTCGTTAAAACCATTCAAACTAGTCATGTGAAAATTTTGAAAATATAACGCTGATTTTTGTTGTTTGACTTCTGAATTAGTTTAATATTGCTGTTTGAAAAATGCAAAATGCAATGGAGTGCATTGCAATGAAAATATAATCAATAAAATCTGTTTTTAAAGTAAAGGAAAATAATTTTAAAAAATGCTTAAGGATAAAAAAGCTTTTATCACAAAACTGCAAGAAAGGACAATGAACAATAATGTAGTTGAAAGATGAAATAACTTACGATACAATGGGGGAGGAATAAATTAAACTGAATAAGAAAGACTACTAATGAAAAAGGTAAACTAAACTAATATAAGAAAAATACAACGGGATTTGTTTGATACATAAATAAATATAAGCTTTTACACAATGATTGGAAACAAATCAAAGCGAACTGCCGATTTATACGAGAAACAAATAGTTAAACATCATTTTTTAGTATAAATTAAAAATGTTAATTAGTACATGTAATTCTAAACTAAATTCAGTTTGGAAACAAATAAAAACGGAATAAACTATAGGCGTGCATTTGCTGCTAAGGAATAAATTATAGGCGTGCATTTGCTGCTAAGTCGTATTTTTGTTATGACGCAATGTCAAAAGTTAATATTCCAACATACGACAATTATTTAGCTACGAAATCTCATTATAATATGTTTCTCTAGTTTAAGGAAAAGAAACAGCAGAAAAGAGAACAAATTCAACAAATTCTTTTATATTATTCCCTAGTCTCTCATCTGAAAATTAACAAAGGCGACCTACAGGAAAAATTGCAGAAGAGTAGTAGTTTCCCTTTACAATGGCAGCTAAAAGGGGGGGGTGGAAATTCAACAAATTCAACAAAACAAATTCAACAAATTCTTTTATATTATTCCCTAGTCCCTTATCTGAAGATTAACAAAGCGACCCCCAAAGGCGACCCTACAGGAAAAGTTGCAAAAGAGTAGTAGTTTCCCTTTACAATGGCAGCTAAAAGGGGGTGGAAATGCATTTGGATTTCCCGTCTTTTTAAGTGAAACCTTTCCAAACTGCCCCGTCTCTTAAAGGTTAACATATGTTATAAAGGTATTTCTTCGCCTTCCTAGCGTGCCTTCGTGGAGTGACATGTGTACGTAAGGACGGTATAAAGGACACTTGTTTCCCCAAAAAATGATAAAACTGATTTAAAATGGATTCAGAATAAATTTTTTCGTGGATGCTGTACGTACGTACGAACGTGTTTATGTATGGATGTATCTCGCATATAACTCAAAGACGAGTACCCTCGGAACATTAAAATTTTCTGTATAGGACAGCTGTGGGATGTAGTTGCGCAACACTTTTTCTGGTGGCAATTGGCCCCGTCAAACGTAAATAAATATATAGATACTTATAATTGCTTTTTTACTCTGCTCCGTGAACTCGGTTTTTTTTACTTCCTTGTACGAAGTAAAAAGGAAGTATTGTAATCGCGAAATATCTCAGGCAGCATATTTCAACGAAAATATCCATTTTGACTGCTATCGATTGCAATTTAATGAAGTTTTTGCGTGATATCTGTACGAAAGGACAGAATAAAATACTCTTTTCCTTCAAAAAATTATAAAACTGCTTTAAAATTAATTCTGAAGACAATTTTTCGTGGCGTCTGTACGAACGTATATACGTACATATCTCGCATCTCAAAAACGAGTAGCCACAGAACGTTGAAATTTTGTATATAGGACTGCTATAACATGTAGATGTGCACCTCGTATTTTGGTTGCAATCGGCAGCACCAAACGTATATAAATATATTTATATATATATCCACTCTGTTACCCGGCTCAGTGATCTCAGTTTCTTTACTCTTAAATATTTGTAAATTGTACATATTTTGCTTTAAAAATGATTGAATTATGTTGTTTTTATCTTCCGGTTAAGGATTTTATGCCTTTAGTAAATTTGTGTGCAATATTTTTAGAATTATCAGCAATTTTAAAGTTGTTTAATTGCCGCTAAGCCTTTTTTTAATGGTGGCCATTGATGTTTACATTTGAAACAGGAGACTAGTGGATTTGTTGCCACTCTAGAGAAACTTAGCTTCGCAACAACAAAGATAACGCATTCATTTATTATTGCGAATTAAATCATGCTTAATCTTTCTGGAATTTTTTCGAGGAAATAAGTGTTTGAGATTTACTTCGTAATTTTTAATATAGATATTTTGCGTTTTTATGTATTTTTGCCTTCTCGCGAAGTGAGAACTGAATTACTTAAATGAGAAATACTAAATTGTCTGTGAAAAACTGGTTCTTTTTTGTTTTGTTTGCTTAATTTCTTTTATACATCATTCTAGCTTTATTATAGTATTTGAATAGAACATGTGGCAACGATTAGATAATTCTATTCTTTAAATGATATAAATTTTGTGCATTATGAGTTATAATATGAACGAAACATATACGTTAACTGTTATATAATTATTGGATTATATAACACTTAACTTCGTTTCCGTTATATAATTATTATATAAGTCAACTGTTATATAATTATTAATACTGTTAAGTTAATCTAGCTCCAGAGTGTCGCTATGGTAAACAAATACTAGAGTGAATTTTAAAGAATGCATTTATTCTATTGTGGTTTATGCGCTGTCTGCGAACTAGATTTAATTCAATCCAATAAGTTTAAATGAAATGCAAGAAAAAATGCGTATAATTTAGTATTCCAATTTAATATTCTCATACAAGGAAGTCATGTGGTGTACACATCAGATTTTTATTCGTATATGTTGGTAAATTGTACATTTTTTGCTTTCAAAATGATTGAATTATGTTGCTCTTATCTTCCGGTTAAGGTTTTTATGCCTTTAGTTAACCTGCACGCAATAGTTTTAGAATAATCAACAATTTAAAAGTTGTTTAAGGGGACTCATACACCTTAAACCCCTCATGATCTTCGAATATGTGACTGTTGCAAGAATTCGGGTATTTTATTTACTTTAAAAGCAATTACTTCCAACTTTTTACAGCTGATTACATAATATAGCTGCTTTGGAAACTAGTAACCAGAAAGTTTGTGTTGCCACAAATATCTTTATAATTTAATCCTCTTTGTGACAAAATATTTCGCCATGTTTCCACCTTGCGCGCATGATATTTTAAAAATGGCTAACGGTACGTACTTGAAATTTGATGGAATTCTTTATATGGGCACTATTTTCTAATTGAACCAACAATCTGATGAATATTTTAATACTGAAAAATTTTGTGGACGAAAACACTAAAAAACTTTTTAATAAAATACATTTTATAAATTCAACTCAACATAAAATAAAAATTTAACATGAAATTTTTAGAATTTTCGGTTCACAGTAATTTCCGAATGTTATAAAAGCTATATATTAAATATGGAATTAAATTATGCAACAGAATGTTTTAAACTGTGCGCGCAAGGTGGAAATATGACGAAATATTTTGTCACAAAGCGGATTAAATTATCAAAATATTTTTGGCAACACAAACTTTCTGATCACTATTTCCGAAAGCAGCTATATTATGTAGTCAGCTGCAAAAAGTTGGTAGTAAGTGCTTTTAAAATAAATAAGTTATCCCAATTCTTGCAACAGTCACCTATTCGAACATCTTATGGGTTTTAAGGTGTATGAGTCCTCTTAAGTGCGCCTCAGCGTATTTCTTTACCGTAGTGACCATATCTTTTACATTTGAGTAGCGGATTTGTTGCCAATCTAAAGAAACTAAGCTTCGTAAAAACAACTGTTTCTTTTTTATTTGTCTAATTATTTTTATTCGTTTTAGATTTATTATAATATTCGAATAGGAAATGTGGCAACGATTAGATAATTCTTCAGATGATATAATTTTTAAGCATTCTGAGTTATAAAATTAATGAGATATAACGATGTTAAGTGAAAGAGCTAGAGTGTCGCTATGGTAAATATTTAAAGCGAATGCTAAAGAATGAATTTATTTTATTGTGGTTTATGTGCTATTGACGAAGTAGATTTAATTCAATTCAGCAAATTTAAATGGAAGCCAGGAAAAATGCGCATAATTTAATATTCCGTGCAAGGAAGTCGTGGTGTACACACCAGACATTTTAAGTATGTATTACATCTACTTCCCTCCAATTTCTCAAAATTTCAAAGAAAGGTAGAATTGGCAAAACACTATATAACTTTGAATGCAGGTGGGTACATTTATGACATCTTACGTCCAGTGGTTGTGCCCTATCTTCGAGGCCTTCCAAATGCCATCATCTAACAAGATAGTGCAAGACCAAATGTTTCACGTCGTCTTATACCTTCCACGATACACAGGATATTCAAGTGCTGCGCTGCCCTACACAATCTCCAGATCTCTCACCCGCTGGAAACCTCTGGTCATGCGTTACTGAGAGAGTGGTCCACCACCCCTCTCCAACTAATACGGTTTATGAAGTGTCGCATAGATTTCAAGTAGCATGGAATGAATTTCCAGTTTCTGTCATCCAAGTCCAGTTCGACTCCATGCCTAACTGGGTAAGGGCTGCTTTTGCTGTCAAGGGTGGCAGCTGTTTCTACTAATTACGCACCTTGTAAACCCCAAACTGCTTACAAATTTAATCATTTTGTCTTCATGCCATGCTGTTTACGTACGATAAATATCAGTTTTTAGTATTTGCTTTCCTTTATAGTTTTGGCCCACCAGCGGCCGAGCGGTAAAGTCGCTGAACAGTGGTAGTTCGGTCCGAAGTTCGAATCTCGCCAACGGGCTGGCTGCATGGGTGTTTTCGTGGTTTTTCCCATGTGTAACGTGTATACGAGCCTGCTTCCGTTAGAAAGTCCTCCACGAAGGCATCCTCCCCTTAGGCAGATAGCCCTCGAGACTTTGCCGTAATTAAATAACCTAACCTAACCTAACCTAACGTTCCTAGTTTTGCGATTTGAGAGGCCAGCAGTGCATTATCATTTTTGTATTTAATGTATTTGTCTATACATTAGAGGTACGATAATATTGGATATAATGTTGTTTAAATGATATACTTTAACATTGCGTGGATAATATATGAAACGTAATATGTTTATACCGCATTGTTTTTCATATGTTATCCATCGCAAAGTTAAGAAATACCACTGCGATCATCTGAAGTGACTATTCCTTCCATGATCTCAAATTTATGTATTTATAAACACACACACACACACACCATATATATGCGCACACGCAGATGCTGTCATAGGATATTCTCCTCCAGTAAGTTGACAGTGATGTACGTGGATAGAGTGGAAATTATATATATTTTATTGTATATTCATGAGAAATAGGAGAATATAATATTAGGTTATCGATCTGTTTTATTTTTAACAGCCGTTATTTACGGCCAAATGTTAAGGGAATAGTTTTGAAACGAAATCTGATGTTCCATGAAAGATAAAAAATCCATTTACAAATTGAGAATAAAATGATAGGAATTTAAGTTTCGAATAAGAGCACTTTTAATACCGATGGCATTTCCTTCGACACTAAACGAAAGAAATGATGTTTCATAATCATAAAGCAAAGTGATTCTGCAATTAAATTTAATTGCAACAAAACTAGTTTCTGGCAGACATTAAAAAAAATTGATAGAAACGGTTTAACCCACTTAGGCATAATGCTGTACTCGGAATATTACTCCAGAGTGTAACTTTATTCTTTCTGTTTTTAACTGAAAATATTTATCGGCAAATTAAAAAAAATATAATGTTATCTGTTTATTCGGAAGAATCAAATATGGAAGCTGTTAATATGCGCACTTCATCAACTTCTGACTCTGAAGTTAAGATATAACATAATTACGCCATCCACCAAACTTTCGCTTCTGCTGCGAATTTAAATCCCCTGACTCATTTATAATTAACACAGCTAATTTAATCTAGAGTGTTTCATTTGCCCGTCATTTAAACACACTTATCATTTAATAAATATTGTTCAGTTCGAATCTATTTCTGCTTCGACGGACGCATTAAGCAGAGATCCGAACGTGAATTCCTTTGCGAGTAGCTGCTTCGTTTCTCCAAACTGTCAACTTCGACATTCCATTCCATTCCATTGACGGAAGACACGAGCACTAATGGAATGTCGAAGTTGACAGTTTGGAGAAACGAAGCATCTACTCGCAAAGGAATTCACGTTCGGATCTCTGCTTAATGCGTCCGTCGAAGCAGAAATAGATTCGAACTGAACAATATTTATTAAATGATAAGTGTGTTTAAATGACGGGCAAATGAAACAAGTGAATTTCACCATTCTTTATTGGCTCTTTCGTAAAACTGTTTATTTGTAAACTTTCACAGTAGCGAGATATGTAACTATTGGATATTTCATTCGAACAATCTGCAAAGAGTTCTATTAAGGGGACTCATACACCTTTAAAGCCCATAAGATCTTCAAATATGTAACTGTTGCAAGAATTGAGATAACGTATTTATTTTAAAAGCAATTACTTCCAACTTTTTTATAATATAACTGTTTTCTGAAATAGTGATCAGAAAGTTTGTGTTGCCACAAATGTTTTTATAATTTAATCCGCTTTGTGACAAAAGTTTTCGTCATGTTTCCACCTTGCGCGCACACTTTAAAACATTCTGTTGCATACCTTAATTCCATGTTTAATATATAGCTTTTATAACATTTGGAAACTACCGGGAACCAAAAGTTCTAAGAATTTCATCTTAAATTTTTATTTTATTTGGAGTTGAGTTTATAAAATGTATTTTATTAAAAAAATCTGTAATGCTTGCGTCCATAAATATTTTTAATAATAAAATATTCATCAGATTTTTGGTTCAGTTAGAAAATAGTGACCATATAAAGAATTCCATGAAATTTCAAGTATGTACCATTAGCCATTTTTAATATATCGTGCGCGCAGGGTAGAAACATGACGAAAATTTTGTCACAAAGCGAATTAAATTACAGAAGTATTTGTGGCAACATAAACTTTCTGATTACTAGTTTCCAAAGCAGCTATATTATGTAGTCAGCTGTAAAAAGATGGAAGTAATTGTTTTTTAAATAAATAAGTTAGCCCAATTCTTGCAACAGTCACATATTCGAAGATCATAAGGGGTTTAAGGTGTATGAGCCCCCTTAGGCAATGATCATCCGTATCCCTACCCTTTATTCGCGTTAGTTTATAAGGTATTTCTCCCTGCTTGTTAGTATGCCTTCATAGTGTAACGGCCAGCACACTCGGCACGTATTCGAGAGGTCCGAGGTTCGAGTCCCGGTGAGGACATTGCACATTTCTTCAGCTTCCTGCTTTAAAAATCTTCTACAGTGGCGCCCGAAGTAAAAAAAGTGGTGGATGATGATTCTGCACCACCAGGATGTGTCAGTTGGGTCTCCTAATCCCCAGTCGCCCTTTAAAAGAGGGAGTGTATAAGGTATTTCTCTCGCGTTTTTAGCATGCCTTAGGGATATAGTGGTCAGCACACTCGGCGCGTATTCGAGAGGTCCAAGGTTTGAGTCCAGGCGAGGGCATTGTTCATTTTCCCCTTCTCTCAGTATAGTTTCATAAGGTATTTTCTTCCTCTTTAACGCTTGCCTTCGTGGTGTAATTCGAAGCACGTTCGGCTAGCATTCGGGACGTCCGAAGTTCAAATCTCATCGGCTGCATTGCACATTTTTTATGTCTGCGGCTCCGAAATAAAAATGATTAATGTTGTCTACACTTTTATTACTAGTTCGAAATACTTTCGCACCCTTTCGCCGGCGACCCACGAGGTTTGTAATCAACTTGACATTATAACGCTGTATTTTATTAATATCTCTTAATGTTTAATCTGGTCATCGAGTTGGGGACTCATTTTGAAGGACGGAAAATAGTATTTAAGAACAGAAAATGTGTGCAGAACGACAATTGTAAAGCTAATTCTGAAAAACCCAGGATTTCTGTCGGGTAAGGATTCACGATGCACTTACTTAACCCGGCGGAAGTCGCACCAAGAAAAGTTACTAGAGTGGGCGCGTTGGGTATCACATACCCCAGTATTTAAAATACGATAAAAAATAGTTTTATTTTGTTTTAAAGCTGTTTTTCTTGTTCTCGTGTATTATAAATACGTGAATAATAATTGGGTTTCAAAAAATTAATTTTCAAAATAATCTTAGAGTTAAAATTAAGATAAATTAAGATAAATGAAAATAATAAAAAAATAAACATCATGCCTCTAAGTCTCATTGCATCTCTAATACACAATGTTTATTTTATTTCTTTACACTTTGAACAAATACATTCATGTGTTCTTGGCACAGAATGTTTTCACATTTTAAACATTGAATTCACGTTCTTCTGTCCTTGGCGCGAGGGCAATTTCTCACATCTTTCATACTTAGTTGTTTCAAATTTCATGTATTCGTTTTAATTCTTCGTCGAAACTTGTGCTTTTGTTTTGCATGCAGTACGTCAGTTTCTTGGTGAAGTATTCATCTCTGATTTTTGTTCATTACTTTTTTTCATTACTTGTAATGCTAAGTCCTTGAAAAACAGACTTCTGTTTCTGGTTGGTGGATTAGCAGTTCAATGTAATATAATTCAAGCATTTATTACAGCAATATTCAGTGCAGGAAAGAAAATGACCATTGGCTACCTCCTTGTTATACAGGCAATTGAATAATTGGCTAGCATTTCATTCTCCTTATCCACAGCTTCTTTAGTCATATTATAAAAACATATAATTCCTGATGTTTTATTTTCTCCAATAGTATCATCTTTAGTACGATCGTTATGCAATGTTGAAAGCATAAGAACAGTTTTTCCTTTTTTAGGAACATTAGGAATTAATGTTTTATCTTTTGCGAAACCAAAAACAGTGTAGAAAATATTACTAGGTTCATTTTCAGTTTCCGGAATGCAATCTTCATCGCTTTTATATATTTCTAATAAATCTCACCTGCGTTGCATCTCCAGTTGATAGGGACTCATTCTTTTTACCATAATGCGGTTAGAAATTTTTAAGAATTTAATGTCAAGTACTTTAAAATCACTTGCGAGTAGAAATATTTACTGTTACACTCTAGAAATAAATTTCTGAACTAAGTATTCCGTCAGAAAAACACTTACACGGACAGGCGCGTGAGGTGTGTCATACCCCAGTTCCAACAAAATACCGATAAATCTTTTTCTGAAACACACAGGCAAAGAAAAAGCGGTTCTGAAAGTGAACCACAACTAGAAACTCAGCTACTGAATGCAGCACAGAATTTTAGTTTCACAAATTAGGAATATTCCACTTTTATGTAGGGGTGGGGTATGATACACCCCACGCGCTTTCCCGCGGGTTAAGAACATGCTGATATTATATTCTCAATTTTACAGACAAATTTGTTTATTTCAATGGTAAATGTTGCCATGGTTTATTGGACAAATTATAAAGTTTGAAAATGTAAGTGAGGAAAAATGAAAATACTGTATTTTTTTTGAATGGTTACATTATTACTTCCCATTTCCTTAGTTGTTTTAAACGTTTGTCTTGCAAAGATCAGTAGCCTTTTTCGAAAGGTTTTATTTTCATATTTATATCAATCAGAAGGATGCCCACGAGATTTATTTGTATAAAAACAGCATAAACACATCTTTAACAATGAAGTCATTGGAAATCCAGTCTTCCAGAGTATCGGATACAATCTGTTGTTTGATGTAATTCAGTGGTGCGAGTATGCTTTCGCTGCGTAATTCATTCATGGGGTCGTTAATGATAGGACTATCCTGTTGTGCTTTTATTAATACAAACGGACATAAAGCCCCAAATGTAAAGGTACAGTCTCATGTAGCTCTACATTTGTAGAGCTCTACAGTAGCTACAGGTAGCTCTACAGTAGAGCTAGTCTTTGAAATAAGTCTTTTAAAATTTTCTTGTAGCAAAGGAAACATTTTGCATTTTAGCGAAAATCATGGAAAAAGTAAAGTTGATGAGAGTACATGATGTTGCGTACGTTACAAGAATACAGTAGCTATTCCAATAGAGATGCACTTTATACCAGTATTTATGCAATGTTTTATGTATTGGGTCAGTCCATAAATCCGTGCGCATTTTTTTTTTGGTAAATTTTTAAACAATGTAAAAAAACACAATTTAACACTTTAAGTGAGAAAGAAGTGAGAAAAGTAAGAATAAAGAACAATTGTGTTACACAATTAACTCTTTGCAAGGTTTCCAGTTCATACAGTTTATCGTCAGATCAGATCCAGTTTATTCGCTTTTCTGACTTCCAATATCAAATTAGGTCTCTTTGGTCTTCACGCACGAAGGCAACACAATTAAGTTGATGTTGCACAGTGGCTTCATGGATTTTACACTTGGTACAAGTTGAGAATGGTTTATTACCACGGAAAAGTCTGAGGGTTCTTAAGTGTCCTGACGTCAACCGTGCGAGAGCCGTTTGGGCCTTCCTTTCACCACTGAAGCCAATTGCAGAACCAGGACTTGCACTTCGATACCATGAATGTGCCGGTAGTTGTCTCCAATAAATGTTAACCTTTAACTACTGTGACTTAAATTGTCGCATAACTACTGTGAGCGGTCTCTCAGACCGCTTTTGCTGAAAACAAAAGACGATATTGTTTTATTTTTCTTATTTGAATAAATGTTTTTTAATTTCATATATTTAACTTTTTCATGAAGCTATAAAGTAATTTTTATACTTAGATCAGTTCATTAAAATAAAATATATATTATGATAATAATTCCTTCGCTTACGTATCTGGATGGAAGATGTAAAGTTTAAAATTCAACTTTTTCATTTTACATTAAAATTTGCGATAAGAATGCTTTTATAAGAATATAGAAAATAAATTTTTATTTAAAAAATTATAATTCGAGCTGCATTTTATACATGCTTTTCTACTACATTGTAGACACACTGGTTCTTTGCATGCTATACATTTGTAAGCTGTTTTCCTTTTTTTTTTTTTGCTCGGTGGAGAAATATTGCACGTTCTTTTTTTTATATAATTTATCGTCTTCGATCGCAGTATTTCCTTCATCATCATTTATTCCGAAAACTCTTCTTATTGTAAGTTTGAGTTCTTTAGGTAAAAACCATGAAGTTATCCTCCGTTTTACATGAGACTACACCAACTGAATTGCTAATGAAATCTTTTCGTTTCATTTTCGAAGCCAATGGGATAAGATTTAAATAATACGAGTGCATTTAATGCACAGATATCCAAGTTTCTGAAGAATATTGCCATAGGCCAACGTCGGGTTCTACGAGCAGTTGTATAGATTGAACGAAGAATAATATTGTGACTACGAGTTCGAACACCCTTGTTGGGTTCTTGAATAGACCATTTGAACTCATTTTTTCCAATAAAAAATCTCTTGTAGAAGGAGAACATGGATTTTCATTTTCATCGGCAGATATTTCTGAATTTGTGTCGTGGTCGCTTTCAATAACTGCATCGTAGGAACTTTCATCAGATAACTCTAAATTAGACCAATTTCGGACTATTTATTAAATTTGGTCTTGGGTAAGATATATAGAACGTTTCCTGCACGCATTTGAAGCAATTTCAAGGATATTTATAAAAAAGTAAAATATGTAACAACAACGAAAAGTGAACTTTATCGGGCCGAAATTTGAATTGTATTTGCTGTTATCAGTCCCACAGACCGCTGAGGGGGAAAATTTAAAAAAAATAAAACAAGAAACAGAGCTAGCCAAATGCAACTTGGTATGTGACCTTGGACAACTGTTTTAGGAAGGTACTAAGAATGGCAATACCCATTAATTATTCTAAGAGGTGGAAGCATTTAATGGAAAATGTCGCGCTGTCTGAGAGACCGCTCACAGCAGTTAAAGGTTAATTAAAGGTTTTCTTCTCTAGTATAGATCAAGGTAGGTCAAAGTTTCAGCATATACCTGAGGCATGGAAGGCCTATGTAAAGCATATAACTGCTTTACTAGTTTCTTAGCTATATCAGTTATATTTTAGACTTACATGAGATGGTATCCATGGTAGATGGAGGACAGAAGAGCTGGACAAGCTCTTGAGTCTTTCAATAACTTTAATTCCTCTCGGGTCCCTAATACTTCTAGATATCAAAATACTGAATACCAATACTGCTGTCCATAAGAATCCAAGAAATTATATGTAGCCAAACGGATACAGTTGAGCCAGAAATTACATTTTGTCTTAATACTGTATCATTAATACGCACTAATATGACATTTAATGAAAGTTTATGAAGCATAAAAGGTGAAACTTGATATAATGGATATGCTATAGAAAATAAGTATGCTGGTTTAATGTAATGTTTATTTCGTCATCATATCTCTGCGTCTACATTTCTTTATGCATGCATGGATGTTAAATGCATTAAATCTTAATAGTTCCCAAACTGCTCATATTCACAAATTCAACAACAAAATTCAAATAGCACAACAAATTCAAGCTTGTAAGGTATATTTTAATTTTTTTTCTTACAAATGGTAGACCCTTGCCTATAACGGCATTGGCCACTACAAAGGCCAGAAGCGGTGACCATATTATTGTGGAGGCATCTAATAGGCGGCCACCATTACCTCCTATGAAGGGACAGACAATTTTACATCCATGCCTTCTCCGGGATTCGAACCTAGTCCCTTTGGTACCGCAGTCAGGCTTCCCTAACCACTATACCGTCTGGGAGACGTATATTTTAATTTTATAACAGTTATTTTAATTTGGATAATTGACAGGAAAGTCAATTGTCTCCACTCACAACTCTGTACCAGAATGAGTTTTTAGAATCGCGTTAAATGCAAATGAGTTAGAGGGAGCATTTAAAGAAGATTCAACTTACTTCATGAGAGAGAGTTAGGAATCCTTAGTGGCGCGTGTTTACCTTCTGGCTGAGTCACTCTTGAAGCTGTTACGCTCAGCTGTATATTACGTGCCCTTTGATATTCATCGGCTAGTTTAGATTAAGGGACAGCTACGTTAGTTTTGTATTATCTTCGGCTAAGTCACTTTAAGTTAGTTCTAAGTATTTCTTATTTTGAATTCAAGCCCGAGTGGAGGCTTTGTTCAAGGCAAGAAAGGGGCCAACTTTCATCTTATTTTGAGCGAAATAAAGGGTAGTTAACCCTTCTTGAGTCTACATTAGTTATTTGAACTCGGCGATAAAACGCTTAACAGTTTGTAAGGTTTATATTTATTTTAACTAACATTTATTTTAAGTTTAAACTACCGTTCCTGTCAAGCCTTACTTTCCCCTGGAATTGCCAATGCCAGAGTATGTAAATTTTAGTAGAACGCGCAAGGATTCAAATTGTCAGCGGAAGTAATCCGAGTTAAATAGAAGGGAAACGAGTTCGAAGGTGTGCTTTCTTGCTTTCACGAGCAAGTGAAGTTAATGTCACGAGTAAATGTCACGAGTGAAAATATCAGAGTGAAAATGTCAAGGAGTGAAAATATCAGAGTGAAAATGTCAAGGAGTGAAAATATTAGAGTAAAATGTCAAGGAGTAAAAAAATATTAAGGAGTGAAAATATTAGAATGAAAATGTCAAGGAGTGAAAAATGTCAAGAGTGAAAATATCAGAGTGAAAATGTCAAAGTCAAATGAAGACTGTCAAAGTGAGTCAAGGAGTGAAAGTTTCAAAGAGTAAAAAGGTCACGAGTGAAAATATCAGAGTGAAAATGTCAAGTGAAAAAATCAAGGAGTGAAAGTGTCAAGGAGTGAAAATGTCAAAGAGTGAAAATATCAGAGTGAAAATGTCAAGGAGTGAAAATATCAGAGCGAAAATGTCAAGGAGTGAAAATGTCAAAGACTGTCAAAGTGAGTCAAGGAGTGAAAGTTTCAAGGAGTAAAGAGGTCACGAGTGAAAATATCAGAGTGAAAATGTCAAGGAGTGAAAATGTCAAGGAGTGAAAATATCGGAGTGAAAATGTCAAGGAGTGAAAATATCGGAGTGAAAATGTCAAGGAGTGAAAATATTAGAGTGAAAATGTCAAGGAGTGAAAATATTAAGGAGTGAAAATAATAGAATGAAAATGTCAAGGAGTAAAAATGTCAAGAGTGAAAATATCAGAGTGAAAATGTCAGAGTGAAAAATCAAGGAGTGAAAATATCAGAGTGAAAATGTCAAGAAGTGAAAATATCAGAGCGAAAATTTCAAGGAGTGAAAATGTCAAGAGTGAAAATATCAGAGTGAAAATGTCAAGGAGTGAAAATATCAAGGAGTGAAAATGTCAAAGAGTGAAAAAATCAAGGAGTTTTAAGTGAAAATGTCAAGTGAGAAAATGTCAAAAAATCAAATGATCACCTGGAAAAATTTATTAAAATCTATTAATTAGCTACATCGAAGTGTACTCAATGTCAGTGAGAATGTCTGTGAAAAATGTCATGGTCGATTAAATGTGGCGAAATATACATCATAATTGATCAGAAATCAGTAATGAAAAAAACCCACAACCCACTTCGGAATATAGCATTTTTATGTCTAATGCGCTAAACTGTTGCCACTCGGAAAAATGCGTGCAAAATTGAGTGCTTTCAGCGTTTTTATTAATTTTTTCACTCGTTTCATTTTCATTAATATCTCGCCGGAGTGGAAATTTTAAGGAGTGAAAATGTCAAGGAGTGAAAATGTCAAGGAGTGAAAATGTCAAGGAGTGAAAATGTCAAGGAGTGAAAATGTCAAGGAGTGAAAATGTCAAGGAGTGAAAATATCAAAGAATGAAAATGTCAGAGTGAAAAAATCAAGGAGTGAAAGTGAAAAAAATCAAGGAGTGAAAATAAAGAGTAAAAATGTCAAGGAGTGAAATTGTCAAGTGTGAAAATATCAGAGTGAAAATATCAAAAAGTGAAAATGTCAGAGTAAAAATGTCAAAAAGTGAAGGAGTGAAAATATCAAAGAGTGAAAATGTCACGAGTGAAAATATCAGAGTGAAAATGTCAAGGAGTGAAAATATTAAGGAGTGAAAATATCAAGGAGTAAAAATATCAAGGAGTGAAAATGTCAAAGAGTGAAAAAATCAAGGAGTGAAAGTGTCAAGGAGTGAAAATATCAGAGTGAAAATGTCAAGAGTGAAGATATCAAAGAGTGAAAATATCAAGGAGTGAAAAATGTCAAGGAGTGAAAGTTTTAAGGACCGAAAATGTCAAGTGAGAAAATGTCAAAGAATCAAATGATCACCTGGAAAAATCTATTAAAGGATATCTTAGCTACATCGAAGTGTACTCAATGTCAGTGAGAATGTCTGTGAAAAATGTCATAGTCGATTAAATGTGGCGATTATATTAATGTAATATAATCGCCACATTTAGTACGATTATATTAATGTACTAACGATACTATCGTACTATCTTTATTTTAGTACCTGCATAACACTATGATACCTAAATATTCTTACTTCATAACAGCACAGGGTGAGTTATTAAGTTTATAGAATCAGGAAGTAAAAAATAAGCAATGCTGTAGAGGGAATTCGTATTTCGTACCTAGCCATTTACTAGTCGGACGTGCTTTCCAGTTCATATTATAACTCAGAATGCATATAAATTTATGTCATTTGAAGAATAATCCAATCGTTGCCACATGTTCTATTCAAATACTGTAATAAATCTAAAACAATGTATAATAGAAACTTCTATTATACATAATACTGAATCGTCTGTGAAAACTGTTTCTTTTTTTATTTTGTTTGTTTAGTTAAACAAACAAAATAAAAAAGAAACAGTTTTCACAGACGATTCAGTATTTCTCATTCATTTAATTCAGTTCTCCCTTCCCGACAGGGCAAAAATACATAAAAACTCAAAATATCTATATTAAAAATTACGAAGTAAATCTTAAACAGTTATTTCCTCGAAAAAATTCCAGAAAGGATTAACCATGATTTAATTCGCAATAATAAATGGAGGCGTTATCTTTGTATTGCGAAGCTATGTTTCTCTAGATTGGCAACAAATCTACTATCCTGCTGTTTCAAATGTAAACAAGCAATGGCCGCCATCAAAAAATTATTAGTCTTAGCGGCACTAACAACTTTAAAATTGTTGATAATTCTAAAAATATTGCATATAGATTTACTAAAGGCATAAAAACCTTAACCGGAAGATAAGAACAGCATAATTCAATCTCCTTCAGTAGAACGGGAGAGAAAGAACGGGTAAGTTCTATTTCTCCCGTTCTACTGAGGCGATTGACGAAATTCAAACTGTGTTTTTCATGTCTCAATAGCGCGACTTACGCCATGTATTAGATTTATATACAGCATTGTTCTAATATAGGTATCCTGACACAAAAGTTGACTTTTTCTGAAGTGTTCAATTTGTTTTGCATATTTCGATTCTACGAATCAAATTACTTATGCCTAAATATTAAAATTTGCAAAACGTGATGAGGAATTTAAGGAGAATTACAAAAATTTATCTTAGCGCATTTTTCTGTTTACGCCAAGGATAATTTACTTGGGGCAAAATTCCTAATTTATAGAAACCAAAACTTTCCATTTTTTATTTCCTTGTACGAAGAAAAAAGGAAGTATTGTAATCGCGAAAAGTTTCAGGCAGCATATTTCAACGAAAATATCCATTTTGACCGCTATCGAATGCAATTTAACGATGTTTTTTGCGTGATATCTGTGCGTAAGGAGAGAATAAAATACTCTTTTCCTTCAAAAAAAAAATATAAAACTACTTTAAAATGAATTCTGAAGAGAATTTTTCGTGGCGTCTGTACGAACGTATGTACGTAAGTACGTATCTCGCATAACTCAAAAACGAGTAGCCTCATAACGTTGAAATTTTGTATATAGGACTGCTATAACATGTAGATGTGCACCTCGTATTTTGGTTGCAATCGGCCGCACCAAACATATATAAATATATTTATATACATATCCAATCTGTTACCCGGCTCAGTGATCTCAGTTTCTTTACTCTCATATGTTTGTAAATTATACATTTTTTGCTTGTATTATGTTGATTATATCTTCCGGTTAAGGATTTTATGCCTTTAGTAAATCTGTGTGCAATATTTTTAGAATTATCAGCAATTTTAAAGTTGTTTAATTGCCGCTAAACTTGTTTTTGAAGGCGGTCATTGCTTGTTTACATTTGAAACAGGAGACTAGTGGATTTGTTGCCAATCTAGAGAAACTTAGCTTCGCAACAACAAATATAACGCAGCGTTTAAGATTTACTTCGTAATTTTGAATATAGATATTTTGAGTTTTTATGTATTTTTGCCTTCTCGCGAAGTGAGAACTGAATTAATTAAATGAGAAATACTCAGTCGTCTGTGAAAAACTGTTTCTTTTTTGTTTCGTTTGCTTAATTTCTTTTATACATCGTTCTAGCTTTATTATAGTATTTGAATAGAATATGTGGCAACGATTAGATAATTCTATTCTTTAAATGATATAAATTTTGGGCATTATGAGTTATAATATGAACGAAATATATAAGTTAACTGTTATATAATTATTGGATTATATAACAACAGTTAACTTAGTTTCCGTTATAAAATTATTATATAAGTTAACTGTTATATAATTATTAATACTGGTAAGTGAATTTAGCGCCAGAGTGTCGCTATGGTATACAAATACTAGAGTGAATTTTAAAGAATGCATTTATTCTATTGTGGTTTATGCGCTGTCGGCGAAGTAGATTTAATTCAGTCTAATAAGTTTAAATGAAATGCAAGAAAAAATGCGTATAATTTAATATTCCAATACAAGGATGCATGGAAGTCATGGTGTGTACACATCAGATTTTTTTCTTTATATTTCCCCTTTACAATGTAATTTTTGTATTTAATATTGCTGTTTGAAACATGCAAAATGCAATGGAATGCAAATGCAATGAAAATATAATGAATAAAATCTGTTTTTAAAGTAAAGGAAAATAATTTAAAAAAAACGTTAAAGAGTAAAAGAAAGCTTTTATCACAAAATTGCAAGAAAGAACAATGAACAATAATGTAGTTGAAAGATGAAATATGGGGGGGGGAAGAAATGAATAAATTAAACTGAATAAGAATACTAATGAAAAAAATAAACGAAACTCATTTAAGAAAAATACAACGGGATTTGTTTGATATATAAATATAAGCTGTTACACAATACTTGGAAACAAATAAAAGCGAACTGCCGATGTTTACGAGAAACAAATAGTTAAACATCAATTTCGAGTATAAATTAAAAATGTTAATTAGTATATGTAATTCTAAACTAAATTCGGTTTGGAAACAAATAAAAACTGAATAGACTATGAACTGATTATAGGCGTGCATTTGCTGCTAAGGCGTATTTTCATTATGACGCAAAAGTTAATATTCCAACATACAACAATTATTTTTAGCTACGAAATCTCATCATAATATGTTTCCCTAGTTTAGGGAAAAGAAACGACAGAAAAGAGAACAAATTCAACAAATTCTTTTATATTATTCCCTAGTCTCTTATCTGAAAATTAACAAAGGCGACCTACAGGAAAAATTGCAGAAGAGTAGTAGTTTCCCTTTACAATGGCAGCTAAAAGGGGGGGTGGAAATGCATTTGGATTTCCCGCCTTTTTAAGGTGAAATCTTTCCAATCTGCCCCATCTCTTAAAGGTTAACAAATGGCATTAAATGTCAAACAATAATCCAAAACTTCCACGCCTCATCGTGAGCAGAAAACGAACTACTGAAATTTTCCGCTTCACTGGCGGACCGTCTACTTTCTTCAGGTTTATGTTAAGCCTATGTTTCCGTGTATAAACTCATGCCCAGCGGTTCTAATTACATCTTAGGGAAGTCTCAGTGCTACTGTAAGGATCACTGGAGCAGGGGCCCACCAGCGGCCGAGCGGTAAAGTCGCTGAACACTAGTAGTTCGGTCCGAGGCTCGAATCCCGCGAACGGGCTGGCTGCATGGGTGTTTTCGTGGTTTTCCCCATGTGTAACGTGTATACGAGCCAGTTGAAAGTCCTCAACGAAGGCATCCCTCCCCTTAGGCAGATAGCCCTAGTGTGCTTTGCCATAATTAAATACACACCACCACCGCTAGAGCAGGAATGCTGCAACGTATAGGGACCAGTATCAATTATCACTTTAACACGCATGTGCGACATGACTTTAACACGCATGACTTTAACGCGACATGACTTTAACACGCATGTGCAAGGAACAATTAATTAGCTTTCCATACTTTATATATATTATTTATTATTACACTAGCAGCTTCGCTGCCAGCCTTCGTCTGGCTTTTAAATGTACCGGAAAAATGGCTGAAGAGAACACCAAACATTAAATTTAAAAACTGCGAAGAATTTTACTCTACAGAACAAATTCTTAAGAAAAGGTATTACGTATAACAAAATTACAATGAAATAAGCATTATCCCTTAATACAAATATTAATTATCCTAATAAATAAATTAACCAACTTCCCTTTGCAAAATCTTAAGAACTCAAATGGTATAAAGGAGGTTAAGAACAATGTTTCCTAAAAAAATCACTCAAAACTTTCAATATCTTAAAAGCAGTGAAATGAGCAATAAATAACATAAAAGAATACAAAAAAAAAAAAAAAAACAGAAAATTCTGAAAAGCAAAGTATAATTAATGATATTTTATCTTGTATTTTCAAGATAAAAAATACAATGAAATAAGCAATATCCCTTAATACAAATATTAATTATCCTAATAAAATTTAACCAAATTTCCGTCGAAGAAAAAAAATCATGCAAAACTTTAAAATATCTTACTAATAGTGAAATAAGCAAAAATAACATGAAAGAAAATTCCGCGCAGAATTTTACTCTGCAGAACAAATTTATCAAAAAAAATGTATTTTATATATATAAAAAAGGACAATGAAATATGCCAATCTCTTAGTGACACAAGAAATACGATGAAACATTGTTGCCAAACCCATATTTCTAAAAGAATGAAACTATTCAAAATGATGCGATTTCACCAAAATCTAACAACAACAATAAGAAAGGAAAATTGTTGCCAAAATCACATTTTTAAAGATGTGAGATGTAAGAAGTGTTTTCGGAAGCTTCATTTAAATTGTTTTTTAAATACAAAATATTATCGTTTTTCCAAATTCTTTTTGTAAAAGCAGTCGCGAGGATGAAAGTTTAACGTGTCCAAAAATCAAAGAAAAATAAACTGTGCATTTTTAAAAATAAACTTTCTTAGAAAAAATCCCGTTGAAAAGGTGTTAAGCTCACCTTGTTAAATAAATTCGTATTCAATCGATTTATTGAAAGACGAAATTTGTTTTAAGTTCGTAAAATAGCTAAGTGCCAATGTTTCATGACGATGGGAAAATGGAGTGTGTAAAATGAAATCTCGCTTCCCTATAGCCCATTATATCTCAAAATAATGCGATTTCGTCACAAAACATAAAATTAAAAAAAATTCTAATTCAAATTTTAAAAAAAATCGCTTCGAGGTGCACTGGCTCTTGTCTAGATGCACCTATGTACCAAATGTGTCAAGCAACGACACCAGACCAACAAAATTACTCATATAATTGATAAGCTAATGGACATGGGTCCAGACTTATGCCATGTGTAAATATAACTGGTCAGTATGTCAGCAAATTTCAATGTAAATCAGTATCATTCAAGCATAAGTAACTTAGGTATGTCTGCGATGTGTGTATATAGTGTGGCAAGCGTGTCCTAATGTATGTTATTATTATTATTATTATTATTATTATTATTATTATTTTATTTTTATTTTTATCTTTATTGTGCTAGGTGTACTAGCTCTGTCTTATTATTCCAAAGCAAATTAAGGTAATGTCATGTAGGTATTCAGAAAGTATATGTATGTAACAGTGCTGGATTGCATGTCAGCAAATATGTATTAACAGAAGCATGTAAATAACTAATAATGTATATCTGCCCTTGTTTAGCCATGTACAATGCTATTCTTGAAGATTCAAAATCACTGGACCCGGGCACTTTGTACGGGTTTCTACCCGGTGGCATTTGGTTCGCGGAACTGCCAACCGGATGGTCCAGGCGTTGGGTTTGGGCGCCTTGTGCAAGCCTCCCATGTGACCTCTCTGACTTTACTCTGTATAAGGGCGGACGTGGCCCTATATGCTAATTAACTTAATAGTAAAGGGGTGGTGGCCACGTCCTCCGTCACTATCACTATCACTGTATATGCCCCGTCGTGGTCTAGTGGCCATATTAAATTAAATGCATTGTTCTTATTGCTTAGAATACCTTACTTTGAATAAGCCCATTGGCGGCTCTGGATAATGGCGGACGTGGTGCTGTACTGATTAACCATTAAGGTAAAGGGACAGTGCCCACGTCCTCCGTCACTTATCACTTACTTTGAATAAGTTGTTTTTAGAAGATGTGCCATTCTAGTTTTTCATTCCTTACTAAGTTCGGAAGAATATTTTCCGCTCGGAACTAATGAAGTTGATGCATGTACAGACATTTAACGATAGAGATCCGAAAAAGGATCTTTGCATGAAATTTTAAATTCAAAAATAAAATTTAGTTTAATTAGAGCTGTTATGTCTTAATTTAAAAAGATGCTTTGATCATCAGATTTAATTGTACAGAAGGCTAAAAATGTAAACACAGTGCAATAAAAATTATTATTAGAATTGTGGCAAAATATGCCACCTAGAGGAAGAAGATGCCTTCATGGAGGATTTTTTTGATAAAAAATGGCTCGTATTCTCACGTCACTTGTGAGGAAAATCACTCAAACTTTCATGCTGTCATCCCAGTCGCTTTGTGTTAACGAAGAGTTTGAGTCAAGCCTATTAATCGGAAACTAACTTACGCTTGTGTAAAATGCAGTAAATGCCTCTTAATATTATCATTTGGATATTGTCATCGAATTGCACAACTCCCTCCAGTTTCTATACGAAAACGAGGAAAATTCGTCGCTTATTGTGATCAACAGTTCGGTTAATACGATCTAAAGATGAGAAATACATTTTTTTAAACAAAGGTTCTTTTAAATTTTAATATGGTTTATCAGTAGAGTTTATGTATGGACATGGGTCAAGTGGAATAGCGATACATTTTATAGGACATTAGGTGACTAGATATTGATAGATATAGATTTGTAGGACATTAGACTAACATATAATATAACATATTTCATGTATTTGGAAAGGAAAAAGATTGGTAATGTAATTCTATAAAAATAGTGAAGGTTTTTAATTAGACATAGCGTTAATTAAATGTATTTTATAGTCAATCCCATTAACAGTAAAAAAAGAACTTTCTTAAAAAAGAACCTTAGATTATATCTATAGAATAACTGGGAAAATGGGCAACGCTCTTGCCGAGATTCGAACGCCGGTCCTTCCGCCTAAGATTGTGTTTCGAGGCTAAAAGCCCTTTTGGGGAAAAAAGAAATAAGGGAAGAAAAAAAAAATTGAAAGCTTTCAGATTTTACATTACGCACAAAGGGACGTTTTTTTTTAACATTTTGTGTGTTACCTTTATTTATTAAATATCATGTTCTTCGCCCTTAAACCATAAAATTCAATTCAAAAGCTATATCGCAAAATATTTAAAAGAGCATATCTTTCGAATTTCCGACACAGTCTTGCGCGATGAAGATAAAAGTAGTTTTTCTTTTTTCGTACAGTGATGCCATTGCTCGCTTTGAAATCTTTGATTTGCTTAATCAAATCAAAAATCTTCAATGATAGTGATAGCCCTTTTCGCTTGGTTAGATTTTCTTCAATTGTCAAGCCTGTCTTAATGTTAATATAAAATAATACTGAATCGCAATATAACCCCAACAGCTTAGAAAATTTACTACGCCTAATTTGCATGTTGTCCCTGATTCAACAAATATCGGTATTAAGAAAGGTCATTGCCTCACCACTTTCTTAGTTTAAACCTCTTTTTGAGTCCTTTAATTTCTTTAGTCACCCATTCCTTATTAGATTCCAATTCCTTATTCCAATCTGCCCACCAGCGATCGAGCGGTGAAGTCTCGGAACACTGGTAGTTCGGTTCGAGGTTCGAATCCCGCGAACGGGCTGGCTGCATGGGCGTTTTCGTGGTGTGTAACGTGTATACGAGCCAGTTTTCCTTAGAATGTCCTCCACGAAGGCATCCCTCTCCTTAGGCAGATAGCCCTAGTGTGCTTTGCCGTAATCTCAATAAACGAAACCAAACCAAAACCTTATTCCAATCTAATATGATCCTCATCATGTTTCTATAAAATAAAAGTGTTTTTGTATATATTTTCTTAAATTTCGTTACTGTCATGCATGAATTAACATTGTGCGATATCGGTATCGGTAATGTAATGCCGCGATATTGCGAAACTTCTTCTGCTTAAAATTGCATTAATGTAAATTTTGAATGAACCCCTGATCATTCGGTGCCGGGGGTAACTAGAATTACAGCGGCCAAATGGCGCTGTGCGTCTGAATTTCTTTTGAGTTGATTGAGTGCTTTTGAGTCTACAACAACGTTGAAGGATAATTTTTGTAAGTGAAAACTATGACTGGATTTATACGTGTTTCCTTCATTGTCATGTATTGTTTGTGTCTGGTTTTAACGTGAGCAAGTTTTGAATGGGTCATAATTCTGCGCATGTATGAGATATCTTTACTCTTGAAAGTTGCATTTCGACTGGGATGAGTTTAGAGAACACTGACCTAGATAAGGCCTTAATTTAGAACTCAAACTAATATAAGTACCCAATATAAGTTAATATTAGGTTCTAGCTAACTTCGCATAAAAAATTTTTCTTAACACGTTGAGCGCCACGTCAGCCATCTGTGGCTATTCAGCCATCAGCCATCAGCCACCACGTCAGCCATTTTCCGTTTAGGCCACGTCAGCCAATCTGTGGCTGACACTATATTTTCCGTTTAGGCCGCGTCAGCCATCTGTGGCTGACACTATATTTTCCGTTTAGGCCGGGTCAGCCATCTGTGGCTGACACTATTTTTTCCGCTTAGCCCGCGCCAGCCATTTATGGGTGACACTATGTTTTCCGTTTAGGCCGCGTGAGCCAACTGTGGCTGACACTAGAATTTCCGTTTGGGCCGCGTCAGCCATCTGTGGCTGACACTATATTTTCCGTTTAGGCCGGGTCAGCCATCTGTGGCTGACACTATTTTTTCCGCTTAGCCCGCGCCAGCCATTTATGGGTGACACTATGTTTTCCGTTTAGGCCGCGTGAGCCAACTGTGGCTGACACTAGAATTTCCGTTTGGGCCGCGTCAGACATCTGTGGCTGCACTAAACTTTCCGTTTAGGTCGCGTCAGCCATCTTTGGCTGACATTAGACTTTCCGTCTAGGTCGCGTCAGCCATTTGTGGCTGACACTAGACCTTTTCGTTTAGGCCGCGTCAACCGCCGCTAGCTGACAAGCGTGTAACATGATATATAACTATAAAATTTACACTGTTTTATGAAATGACACAAAATTTATTTTAAATTTACTTAATTTTGATTCATGATTTGATTTTTGATTCATTGGATTTCATTGAAACACGGTAAACATGAAAAACGGTTCTCCATTACAGCTATTACAAAATGTGACAACACTCTTTTAGTCTTTTTTTCTGGCCATTACTCTACCAGCTTCTGTTGCATTTTTATCATAACATAATTTACAATATTTTCGCACTTCAGAGGCTTTTCCCGGTTTTCTTCGGAGTTTATGTTGTGGTATTCTAGATATCCTTGCATTTTTTGTTCGATGAAATGTCTTCTTTTTCGAAACTTGTTGCTATCTTCTACCGCGATACGAATCACTGGCCCTACAATACCAGCGCTTTTAAGCGAAGCGCGTGGTGCTCAACGTGTTAATGTAGGGTTACATTAATTCCGAATTTAGGATAATACCTAGGTATTTACATCTGACAAAGTTAGAAGATAAAGGCTTTTAGAGTATTAGTTGAAAAAAATTGAGTTGTGTGTAAACATTGTAGTCACGTATGGATTATGGGAAAACTTGCTATTTATGGTTGATTTCTTAAAGAGAATTTTTTTTTTTTTCTTTTTTGTTAAGTTAGCGAGTTCGTTCTGTTGAGATTCTCCAGTATCCAGTACTTAAAAGTTAAACCTTAACCTTTAGTAAGTTTTATGCATGTAAAATAAATATGTAAAAGTGACACTGTATTAGGATTTTTCGTATACAGAGTGAATGTCAATTGTTTTTACAAAATCAGAAGGGTGGTAGTACCCATCCAGACGAGCAATAATTACACTCCATGGAACACTCCACTATGAGAGGCAGAAAAGAGTAAAATAAGAATTCCGATATGAACTCATAACAGTGCTGAGAAAGCGAATGAACGACACAAAAAGTTGCATAATCTGATTCGTAGATGAGCTCAAAGTAGGCTCACCAGTAGTCGAGCCCACCAGCGGCCGAGCGGTAAAGTCGCTGAACACCGGTAGTTCGGTCCGAGGTTCGAATCCCGCGAACGGGCTGGCTGCATGGGCGTTTTCGTGGTTTTCCCCATGTGTAACGTGTATACGAGCCAGTTTCCCTTAGAAAGTCCTCCACGAAGGAATCCCTCCCCTTAGGCAGATAGGCCTCGTGTGCTTTGCCATAATTAAATACACACACACAAGTAGTCGAACGGTAAAGTCCCTGAACAGTCGAATCACGCGAACGGGCTGGCTTATGGGCATTTTCGTGATTTTCGCCATGTGTAACGGGTTAAGTACGAGTCAGTTTCCCTTAGAAAATTCTCCAGGAAGGGATCGTTCCCTTCCGTGTAGTGTCGTGTAGGGCGGCACACGTAAATAATAATAAGAGCTCAAAGTGGCGGTCTTGTTGCACAGTTCACCACGGGCAATGAATGACTGGCACAATAGCATGTGAACAGGCATCTTCTTATGCAGTGTTAGTGAACGCTTGTGTGCCTCATGGTGCAGTCATTGCTGGGGCTTTGCCCATTAATTAGTGCTACAACAGCCTCGTGCTTTTTAACAGTGTTTTTTTATCTATGTTCTTAGCGACGCTATAATAATCAACGCCTTAGCAATCTAACTGCACTCTTCTGCACACATGAGTATTCATGAACACATCATTCATCATTCAAGATGTACCTGTATTTACCTACTCTCATGTACTGCATTTGCTACTTTTCTGCCACTCTCTTTTTCACCCATGCTTTTCATGCCAGAATTTAACGAGTGTTTATTCAGATTGAATGAGAAAGAAGTGAAATTGAAGAGAAGGTTTCGCAAGTTAATTTTAGAGCATGTTCCGTACTTGAGTCCACGCTGTACCGGGATTTATTAGCGATTTGATTCTGTTATAAGGTATTTTTCCCACTTCTCTTTCGTGGTGTAGTGGTTCTTTTAATGCACTATTTGAAATTTTTGCATGTTGACATTTTCATGGAATATTGAATTGTGTGGTTTGATTTTTCACATCGTTTGCCACAAAAGCAAAACTAAAACTACCTACGCAGGAAAACGTCTGGTGCAAGGACAGCACCACCTATAGAGCAGAATAAAATAAGGCATCATAAGCCTTTGTAGGATGAATTTCAAGTCTCTGACATGAATTTTTGTGGAATTATGGCCAAAACCAGAAAAATTGCTCACGTTTTCCACATTGTAAATATGATGTACTATGAATCCCATTACTATGAAAAATAATAAGGGCCATTGGAAAATGAAACTACTTTAGTTATTGAGTGGTAAAAATCTCTGAAGATTGGCTGTTCGATCCGGGTTCAAATGCCAATCACTGCTTGCATGTCACTTTTCATGAGTACATAAAGTAAACACGAAGTAAACATTTATGCGTAAATTAAACATGAGGCAGTGTTCTTTAGAAAGCAGACCCCGAAGTCGCACCCTTAGCGTTAGTGTATTTTGTCGTAATGTAATAATAAGAGTTGTAAGGTATTTCTTCCACCTTCTTGGCGTGCCTTCGTGGTGTAGTGGTCAGCACACTTAGCCTGTATTTTAGAGGTCTTTGGTTCGATTCCCGGCGAAGACGTTGCATATTTTTTATTTGCCTGCTTCCGAAAAAATCCTAATGTCTCTGGAATGGCGCCCGAACTATAAAAGGGTTGTGGATGATGATTCTCCGCACCCAGGATTTGGCGACTAGGCCACCTGAAACCCTAGTCGCCCTTTAAAAAGGGGAGTATATAAGGTATTTCTCCCACTTCCCTAGCGTGCTTTCGTGGTGTAGTGGTTCTGCACACTGAGCCGGTATTTCAGAGGTCCGTGGTTCGATTCCTGGCGAAGGCGATTGCTAACCTTAACATATAGGGTTCGAAATCACCGTGATCCCCCATGGCGAAATGAATTTTTTTTAATATGAAAAAATAGGTTTACCCTCTGGCATATTAAAGCCGGAAACCACGTTTCAATCGGAGTCATAGGGACCGAGAAAATCGGGACCAAAATGTGCCCCGTTGTATGGGTTAGAGCGCCCACATGGATCTCGTATCGTAATTGACCTAGAGAGAGAATTTTTTTTTTTTAAATCGTAGAGCATGTCGAGAAAAAACATTTTTGCTATTTCGGATTTTTATTAATTATTAAATTTTTATTGCTTTTGAATATTTTTGCAAAATTAAAAAAAAATCGCTAAAACTCGCCTATTGTAGATAGTCACCTTTCTTGCGGAAATGAATGGTCACATGCGTCTCCTCCTCCACACAAAAAATGGAGATTTCTATGGAGCAGTTCCGGAGAAATTGTCGAAAAAAATTAACATGGGGTTCGAAAATCACCTTGACCCAACATGCTAAAATGAATTTTTTTTGTTATAAAAAAATATGGCTTCCCTCTGGCATATTAAACCTCAAACCGCGTTTCAGTCGGAGCCATTGGACTCGAGAAAATAGGAACCAAAATTTGCCCCGTTGTACGGGTTAGGGCGCTTATATGGATCTCGTGTCGTAATTGGCCTAGAGAGAGAATATTTTTTTTAATCATAGAGCGTCTCGAGACAAACATTTTGGCAATTTCAGTTTTTTAAATAATTTTTAAATTTTACCGATTTTTGGATATTTTTACAAAATTAAAAAATTTTCGCCTATTGTAGATAGAATCACCTTTCTTGCGGAGATGAAAGGTCACATGGGTTTCCTCCTACACACAAAAAATTGCGATTTTCTATCGAGCTATCGAGCAGTTATGGAGAAATCATCGAAATCGATGGGTTTCAAAATCACCTTGACCCCCCACGGTGAAACGAAATTTTTTGACATCAAAAAATGGGGCTACCCTCTGGCATATTAAGACCCAAACCGCGTTTCAATCGGAGCCATAGGAACCGAGAAAATCGGACTAAAATTTGCTCCATTGTGCGGATTATAACGGGTAAAACGGGGTAACCCGCAGAATGGAGCAAATTTTGGAATGAGAATGAGAGGAAATGTGAACAATTAATAATAAAAACTAGAATTTCAAATAAAAGCAGAAAACGACTAGGCAAGTGTGTGTTCGCTAATGAATGACGAACTTTAATTACTTAAAAATTCATTACTTAAAAACGACTAATTTCAAAATAAGTCATGAAAATACTTATTTTGAAAGATTAAGCATTTCTTTTCTTCCAGTCTTTAACACAGTTCAGTACAGTGAGCAGTTTAAGAGTAAATTTTTAAGAAATTGTCTCGATATTGTCGGTGCAGAAAACTGAGCTTGGCAGGAACTCGTAAAGTGAATTACTGAAAACTTAACCACGAGCTGACCAGGAAAGTGAACATCAGTGTGTGTGTGTGTATTTAATTATGGCAAAGCCCACTAGGGCTATCTGCCTAAGAGGAGGGATGCCTTCGTGGAGGACTTTCTAAGCGACACTGGCTGGTATACACGTTACACATGGGGAAAACCACGAAAACGCCCATGCAGCCAGCCCGTTCGCGAGATTCGAACCTCGGACCGAACTACCAGTGTTCAGCTACCTTACCGCTCGGCCGCTGGTGGGCCGAAAGTAAACATCAGAAATGCTCATTAGAAACTAACACAGAAGGCTAAAATTCGACTCAGAATGTGAATTCCAACGGTTGCGACTGAAAATCGGCTCAGAAAATCTACAAGATCCTCATAGTATGCAGGAAACTGAAGAGCTATATGACTAAGAGGAGGGAAGCCTTCGGGGAGGACTTTCTAAGGTAACTAGCTCGCATACACATTAACTCCCATACAGCCAGCCCGGTTGCGGGATTCGAACCTCGGACCGAACCAACAGTACTGCTCGGCCGCTGGTGGGCCAACGAGGAAGTGGAAGTAAAATGAATCAAAGTGCAATTATGCTGATTGAATGCCTAGTCCTTGAAATACGAATGTACAGAGATGCATTAGAGAATTTTAATATATTTTAAAAAGTAGTCGCACTGGGGCAAGTGAAACGAATAGGTAAACCTTTAGAAGTAATTGTAACATTCAAAACTACATAATTTTTTTCTATTTATTTTTTTCAGGATTGTATTTTCAAGCAAAAATTTTTATTGAATGGTTACTTAATATATTAGCCATTGAGCAAAATGAGTACACGCTTAGAACATCAAAGAGGCACCCCCAAAAAGACTCAAAAGCACCAAAATGTTTCATCTTTGACGGACTTCCCAAAGTTATGCGCCTGAATCTCTTGGACCTGCTAAAATTGTGCTTCACTTTTTTCATACCAGCAAAAATGTACTGTATACATAATTTCAAAAAAAAATTTCATTGCCAGTTTTATCACAGAATGAGCAGTACAGTTAAGACTACTAGCGTAAATGTATGAGGGGACACCAGAATGCTTTAAGCGCCTCTAAATGTCTTAATCTGTCTTAATTAATTAATAAATATCTTAATAGTAATAAATTAATTAAATAATTAATTAATTTATTACTATTTTTAAGTCAACATGGAAAGCATTAGTATTCGCGTTACTCGAGTTTTTTTTTAAACTGTAGATTGAGTAACAATTTTAATGAAGTGAAAGTAGAACTCTAGTGAAGCTTGTAAAAATGCACTATAACAGCTTCAGAAGATCCTGACGGAAATTTCCCTTTTAAGCAACTTTTGTTTCATGTAATGCCTCAGTTAATTATCATTTGTCATTCTAATTTTTTTTTCAAATTAACCTTGAATTTTACAAACCTTTTTGCCTTATCGGTGGCCGAGCGTTAACACACACACACACACACAAAAAAAAAAAAAAAAAAAGTATGAGATGTAAACAATTAACAGGTTGTACCAACGATAATTTTAATTATAGACACTTTACCAATAACTTTTGTAATCCAAGTTTTAGAGTTTACAGTTTAATATCTGGGAATTTTTTATAGTTTGTGACCCATTTTATCAGATAGCAAGCATGTAAATAATTTGGAATAAATCTTCGGTGAAAATACCAAAAACGTTTCTAAATAATTCTAATATATGACACTATGAATTGTATTACATACGTAAGTTGTAATGCTTACCATCCTATAGATGCAAATTTTTCGCTTATAAATGAAACAAATCATATAGTTATTTATATGTGGAATTTTAATATCAATTTAAAATTTGTAATCGGATCTTATTCATATTCAAAAAGGGCTGTTAATCTGATTTCTTCCATGTTAGTTTTTCTTTCTACTTTCAACGACTTTACCGCTAGAATTAATAAAAAGGGAGGAAAATTACGTTACGAAATACGGAAATTTCAGGGAACGGGCTGAGATATTTCTGCAGGCTCGACATATTTGTCCTTTCTCTTTTAGGCGTTCTGCAATTTTTGCTACATTGGCTATCTTTAAGGTACTTAGGTGTTAACGGACAAAAAGGCAAAACCGAGCGACCAGTTGTCAACTTTAGCACCATAACACAAACTAATCGCCACCAGAGCCGTATGAAGTCGTTAAATTTTAAGAACGCCTAGAAGTCGCAATTTTAAGATTTGGTTTCGTTTACTTAATTATGGCAAATTGCTCTATCTATCCATTAGTGTACAATGTAAGTAAATATATATGGAACAAAATACTAAAGAAGATATAAAATATCACAGAAAAATTCTTAAATATATTGTATTCATTTACGTAAATATATGTAACTGCAACACAAATTTTTAGTTAGGTTTGGAAGCAATTAGAAGTTTTTAAATTACATATATATTATATATTTATAATGAAATAATATGTATTTATGTTTATATGTAGTATATACATATACACTAAATTGTTAAAGTCGATTAGCATTTTTCTGGCTTCATTTCCCTTTATATTACGCCTTACGTTATATATGTGAGTATATATATATCTATACCAAAGATTGAATTAAAGTAAATATATTAATAAATCGTAAAAAATTGCCTAATACCTTGCGGAAAAGCTGCAGAGTAATTAAATAATAATTCATTTACTTATGGATTATTGAGTATATTATATCCTTTGAGAGAGTTAGTAAAATTTTAGTTCAATGAAGTAACTTATAAGCATTTAAAAATGAACCTTGAATTTTTTTTAAAAAGAAACTTCAAATATGAATCACGAAAAAAATTGAAAATGGAATCATTTAAAAATGGAAAAGTAATTATTAAACCAAATAATTATCGTCTTTGATCGGAATTTCGTTGATTTTGAAGGGGAACAAACTTATCTTCGAGTCTTGTGATTACAGAATGTCAAAGGAAGGGTCTATAAGACCTTTTTATTTGAACACCAAAGAAGTTACAATGACCCAGCTTAGGTTTACACAAGCCACAACTTCTGGGTTAACTTAAATACGTAATGTTGAACTAACTCAAATGTAATAGATTAGCCTAACGGCTCACAGTATAAAGTAACGCTCAGGAAAGGCCCTGGTTTGTAGGAAACCGGCGAGACAAGCCTAGTGCTTAAAAGCACTCAAAGCCACAGAATCAAATCGCTAATAAATCCCGGTACAGCGTGGGTTCAAGTAAGCAGAACATGCTCTAAAATTAAATTGCGAAACCATCTCTTCAATTCCACTTCTTTCTCATTCAATCTGAATAAACGCTCGTTAAATCCTGGCATGAAAAGCATGGGTGAAAAAGAGAGTGGCAAAAAAGTAGCTTAAGACAAATGCAGTACATGAAGTCACATGATAGCTGGAGCACAATGTTAGTGTATGTAAATACAGGTACATCTTGAATGATGAATGATGTGTTCATGAATACTCATGTGTGCAGAAGAGTGCAGTTAGATTGCTAAGGCGTTGATTATTGTAGCGTCGCTAAGAACATAGATAAAAAAACACTGTTAAAAAGCACGAGGCTGTTGTAGCACTAATTAATGGGCAAAGCTCCAGCAATGACTGCACCATGAGGCACACAAGCGTTCACTAACACTGCATAAGAAGATGCCTGTTCACATGCTATTGTGCCAGTCATTCATTGCCCGTGGTGAACTGTGCAACAAGACCGCCACTTTGAGCTCTTATTATTATTTACGTGTGCCGCCCTACACGACACTACACGGAAGGGAACGATCCCTTCCTGGAGAATTTTCTAAGGGAAACTGACTCGTACTTAACCCGTTACACATGGCGAAAATCACGAA
This sequence comes from Stegodyphus dumicola, assembly GCF_044657685.1. Classification (NCBI taxonomy): domain Eukaryota; kingdom Metazoa; phylum Arthropoda; class Arachnida; order Araneae; family Eresidae; genus Stegodyphus; species Stegodyphus dumicola. The sequence continues at coordinate 205,237,230 of NC_140781.1, forward strand.
AATGCCCATAAGCCAGCCCGTTCGCGTGATTCGACTGTTCAGGGACTTTACCGTTCGACTACTTGTGTGTGTGTATTTAATTATGGCAAAGCACACGAGGCCTATCTGCCTAAGGGGAGGGATTCCTTCGTGGAGGACTTTCTAAGGAAAACTGGCTCGTATACACGTTACACATGGGGAAAACCACGAAAACGCCCATGCAGCCAGCCCGTTCGCGGGATTCGAACCTCGGACCGAACTACCGGTGTTCAGCGACTTTACCGCTCGGCCGCTGGTGGGCTCGACTACTGGTGAGCCTACTTTGAGCTCATCTACGAATCAGATTATGCAACTTTTTGTATCGTTCATTCGCTTTCTCAGCACTGTTATAAGTTCATGTCGGAATTCTTATTTTACTCTTTTCTGTCTCTCATAGTGGAGTGTTCCATGGAGTGTAATTATTATTCGTCTGGATGGGTACTACCACCCTTCTGGTTTTGTAAGAACAATTGACAGTCACTCTGTATACGAAAAATCCTAATACAGTGTCATTTTTACATATTAATTTTACATGCATAAATCTTACTAAAGTTTAAGGTTTAACTTTTAAGTACTGGATACTGGAGAATCTCAACAGAACGAACTCGCTAACTTAACACACACACACACACACAAAAAAAAAAAAAAAAAAAAAAAAAAAATTCTTTTTAAGAAATCAACTATAAATAGCAAGTTTTCCCATAATCCATACGTGACTAAAATGTTCACACACAACTCAGCTTCTTTCATTAGCGAGTTGATGCGCTTGCTTTAGTGTTTCTGTGCAAATTGTAGGTGAAAATAATCCAGCACACTCTAAATCAGGGCTTCTTAGACTTTTTTTCAGTCGCGACCCCTTTTCTGCACTGAGATTTTTTCGCGACCCCAGGACCCCATGAGCATTACGCAAATTCTATTGCAATTTTAGGTCATTAACTTTATTTCTAATTTTAAGACGCAGAACAATGTGAACATTTTAAACAAGTAACAGACGAAATGACAGCGTCAAAGCAAGTAAAATGAAAGTTTATATTGTAAAAGGAATGCGTCAAAACGTTTTCGTTTTTCGATTTACTCTGAATGGTCTTATCTTTAACCATCTTCAGATATATTGTGTAAAAATATTTGTTAATTGTAAAATTATTATTACAAGTTAAAGCAATATTAAAACTGCTACTGCAGGTTGAAACCTACAGTTCAAAAGACTCTGCTCTAAATACACTGAAAATGCGGCTAATCTGTGGAATATGGTAACAGGTAGTTTGGCGACATTTTGGTAAGGCGATAAAGGTTAGTAGCTAGGACATTAGCAGTGTACATGGATAAAGTCAAGAGTGTGCGCAATGCGATTTTTGTGCAATTCTGGGATGTGTTTTTAAGTGAAAATAGGTCGAAGTGTATATGGATGATACCGTGTATGTGCAATTCTTAAAAACGAGGCAAGCAGTGAGCGATTCTGCACTTTCTCCCAATTTCGCACCTAATCTTCGTCATGATTAAGCACTTTTGTTCCATAAAAGTTCTAGCATAAGCGTAATTCGGCTAGCAGATTGTTCGAAAAAAATGTTGAGAGAAAAAAAAAAAAAAACAAAACAAAAACAAACAAAAAAACTAGCAGGTTGCTGTAGCAGTATTGGTCGCCCACTTTTTTCAAAACATAAAGCAGTAAATTTAGAGGTATGGTTTGTAGGCTTATCCTCATGGAACTTAATACAGTCAAGATTGTTTGGATAAAGAGATGGAATTTCGTCTTTTAATATAGGTGGTTAAAGTTATTTCTGATTGTAATCCGAATTGATTTTGATATTTTTTTCTACTTTCCTTATTTTAAGTTTCCCCTTATAAATGAATCCAGTAAGAACAATAAAACCTTTAGAAAAAATTTTTTTTTTCTCTGAACCAATATATTAAGTCTTTTGCTCCCCTTTTTCGGCAGTAAATTCATGTTTATCTCTTGCAAGCGTTACACGTATGCCCAAGCTTCACGAGTTGTTACTACACTGAAGTGCCACTAAATTAGGGATAGACATGGCTATGCAAATTGAATAGCGCTGCGCCGCATCTGGGCTTACGTGAGGGAGTTGTGGTAAATGCACATACGTCTAGCACTATGCTTGTCGATAATCAGTTGTTTCATATACCAGTATAGGTAAAGTTTCAATATCGGGCAGATAGTAATCTCTCGTCGCATGGGCCATACAATTTCTTAAATCCTCAGCGAGATAGGATTTTAACGGTCGACAGTGTCAAGAGCATACCAGAATACACGGATGGTGGGAAAAAGAAGTAGCGACTCTGCAAAGTGCAAAGCGCATTTAACTTAGAACAATCGTGCTGTGAGACGTCTCAGCCGTATTGTACATGGTCAATGAAGCCAAATATTAGCTCAAATTACCACCTAGCTAAAGTAGGCGACAGTCGTACAGTCAGTAAAAAGATCGTGTATCGTTCCCTTCACCATATGGGCTTCGGAAGCCGTAGACACACGAGGGTACCTTTCCTAAAAAAATGCCATCGAGTTCCCATTCTTACCTGGGCAAGAGAATATAGAGAATAGACACTAGTGGACATGAAATGTGTAGGAGTGATGAGTCTCGATCCCTCTAATTAATACCAATGGGAGGCTCAGTATATGGCAAGAGAATCATGAATGTATGAATCCGGTGTGACAGATTGGAACTGTACAAGGCCGTGGAGGCTTAATCATGGTCTGGGATGCTTTCTTCTGGTTGTGTTTGGGATCTTTAGTACTTGTTCTTACCTCCCTCTATATGATTCTGTACGTGAGGTTGATGAGCTATCATCTCCATCCATTTATGTCCCTGTCATTCACACGGAAAGGGAGTATCTCAGAAAGATAACTGCGCCTCTCACAGGTTACGGTTGGCTACTGGTTGGTTAGATGGAAGAGCATTCCTCTGACTTCTCTGTCATAAATTGGTTACTTAAAAGCCCTGACTTGAATTCTACTGAACATTTTTCCAAATTAGTATATCTTATTATTGAGGAATGTAGAGAATTGAAGTGTTATGTTCTATTCACTCTTTTTCCATGTACAGAATGTCTGTTATGATGGTCGTATGAAATGTCGTCGCCTGTTATGATGTCAAAATGTCGTCTCTTGTGATGGTTTCGTATGTAAGCATATGATTGAGCTTATTATTTATAAGCCTTCCTAGCGCTAAATACATTCACTCTAATAACATATAGTTCATAGTTCATAGGTCTTCGCTTAAGAGGTACAATACCCTGAAATCGTTACCTATCTATATCTGTCCTTAGTGGGTATCATATAAAAGTAAAAAATAGATCCCAATGTTGGAACAAACCTTTTTACTTTAAGTTCGAAATCAGATCCAATGTGGCAATATGTAACAGTGGGATAACTTGTGTAAAATAGCGATTTAAAATATCGGAAGCGTAACTTTCACATCGTAAAAGCAAGTTAGCACATCTGTAGCATAAACGTTGGTTAACTTTATCCTCGTTAGTGCTAGGCTGTAGCGTTCTCCTTGCTCCGTGTCTTGAAGCTAACGGAATATCGTGGCCGTAGTTGTTGAGGCATGTAACATAAGTGAGCGGAGCATAGTTGCACAGACCAGTTGTTGAAATTTTTCACGCATAATACATATCAATGTGCTGCCCCAAGGTTTCGCAAAGTCCATATCGATTTATCAGCAATAATTAAGTAAATGTAATAAATAGTAAATAATGAAAAGTAGAAAAAACACTATGTACACTAAGTACATCGATCACCAAAACTCATTTTGGTGTATCGTTCTCGTTAATTATTCTCGTTCCTTATCTCGATGTATATTAGGCAATTTCCCATAGAACGTTCTCCGCTAAGCCATCCCTCGCGCCAGGTAGGTAACCATCCTTTTCTTTGCCCTTTTCAAATAACCTAACTTTTACTCAAACAAATCAGTCATGACATGAAATTTGGAAGAAATTAATTTAAATAACTTTTATAAAAATGTCTCGATTGGATATATACTGGAAGTTAAAGAATTTACACCCCACAGATACACCCAAAACAAATATTAAACTGAAAGTTTTCCGACTTTGTATTGCGCCCAAAGGGATCATTTTTTCATTTGCAGACATAAACGTTTCGACAGAATTCGGGCTAATGTCCCTCTGGGTTAAAAATATTTAAAAACAGAGTATTTTATAAATTAGAAAATGAACCTTTCATATACTTTCATATATTTGAATAAATATTTATGAGGCATTATTAATAAAAATGAGAATAAACGAAACCCTATGAATAATCCTGAAACGTTTAGTCTGAAATTTAAAATTCAACGTAACTATCGCAAATGACTAAGTGCAGGGGGTGTTCAGATATCCTTTTAAGGATTTTGCAAAGAATTATATATATAAACAAACGTTATAATTTCATTTTCTAATATATTCCGTCTGAGAGCCCTTTTGTTGAACCATCATATTACATCTTGATTTGTAAGAGAAAAGCCTTTTCCTGAAAACATCAAGGTTGATTTTATGCCACTTCTCTTTCACAATGTTCCACAGTCCGTCCAATGTTTGGGGATGCCACGTATAAAGAGCTTGTTTTAGAAGTACAAATGCACATTAATCCATAGGAGACACATCAGGAGATTTGGTGGATATGCATCTAGAGGGAATAGCTTCAATTGCGGTTTCATATCTCACTTTTTTCAAAAGCAGTAGATTTAGAGGTATGGTTTGTAGCCTTATCCTCATGGAACTTAATACAGTCAAGATTGTTTGGATAAAGAGATGGAATTTCGTCTTTTAATATAGGTGGTTAAAGTTATTTCTGATTGTAATCCGAATTGATTTTGATATTTTTTTCTACTTTCCTTATTTTAAGTTTCCCCTTATAAATGAATCCAGTAAGAACAATAAAACTTTTAGAAAAAATTTTTTTTTTCTCTGAACCAATATATTAAGTCTTTTGCTCCCCTTTTTCGGCAGTAAATTCATGTTTATCTCTTGCAAGCGTTACACGTATGCCCATGCTTCACGAGTTGTTACTACACTGAAGTGCCACTAAATTAGGGATAGACATGGCTATGCAAATTGAATAGCGCTGCGCCGCATCTGGGCTTACGTGAGGGAGTTGTGGTAAATGCACATACATCTAGCACTATGCTTGTCGATAATCAGTTGTTTCATATACCAGTATAGGTAAAGTTTCAATATCGGGCAGATAGTAATCTCTCGTCGCATGGGCCATACAATTTCTTAAATCCTCAGCGAGATAGGATTTTAACGGTCGACAGTGTCAAGAGCATACCAGAATACACGGATGGTGGGAAAAAGAAGTAGCGACTCTGCAAAGTGCAAAGCGCATTTAACTTAGAACAATCGTGCTGTGAGACGTCTCAGCCGTATTGTACATGGTCAATGAAGCCAAATATTAGCTCAAATTACCACCTAGCTAAAGTAGGCGACAGTCGTACAGTCAGTAAAAAGATCGTGTATCGCTCCCTTCACCATATGGGCTTCGGAAGCCGTAGACACACGAGGGTACCTTTCCTAAATGCATGCCATCGAGTTGCCATTCTTACCTGGGCAAGAGAATATAGAGAATAGACACTAGTGGACATGAAATGTGTAGGAGTGATGAGTCTCGATCCCTCTAATTAATACCAATGGGAGGCTCAGAATATGGCAAGAGAATCATGAATGTATGAATCCGGTGTGACAGATTGGAACTGTACAAGGCCGTGGAGGCTTAATCATGGTCTGGGATGCTTTCTTCTGGTTGTGTTTGGGATCTTTAGTACTTGTTCTTACCTCCCTCTATATGATTCTGTACGTGAGGTTGATGAGCTATCATCTCCATCCATTTATGTCCCTGTCATTCACACGGAAAGGGAGTATCTCAGAAAGATAACTGCGCCTCTCACAGGTTACGGTTGGCTACTGGTTGGTTAGATGGAAGAGCATTCCTCTGACTTCTCTGTCATAAATTGGTTACTTAAAAGCCCTGACTTGAATTCTACTGAACATTTTTCCAAATTAGTATATCTTATTATTGAGGAATGTAGAGAATTGAAGTGTTATGTTCTATTCACTCTTTTTCCATGTACAGAATGTCTGTTATGATGGTCGTATGAAATGTCGTCGCCTGTTATGATGTCAAAATGTCGTCTCTTGTGATGGTTTCGTATGTAAGCATATGATTGAGCTTATTATTTATAAGCCTTCCTAGCGCTAAATACATTCACTCTAATAACATATAGTTCATAGTTCATAGGTCTTCGCTTAAGAGGTACAATACCCTGAAATCGTTACCTATCTATATCTGTCCTTAGTGGGTATCATATAAAAGTAAAAAATAGATCCCAATGTTGGAACAAACCTTTTTACTTTAAGTTCGAAATCAGATCCAATGTGGCAATATGTAACAGTGGGATAACTTGTGTAAAATAGCGATTTAAAATATCGGAAGCGTAACTTTCACATCGTAAAAGCAAGTTAGCACATCTGTAGCATAAACGTTGGTTAACTTTATCCTCGTTAGTGCTAGGCTGTAGCGTTCTCCTTGCTCCGTGTCTTGAAGCTAACGGAATATCGTGGCCGTAGTTGTTGAGGCATGTAACATAAGTGAGCGGAGCATAGTTGCACAGACCAGTTGTTGAAATATTTCACGCATAATACATATCAATGTGCTGCCCCAAGGTTTCGCAAAGTCCATATCGATTTATCAGCAATAATTAAGTAAATGTAATAAAGAGTAAATAATGAAAAGTAGAAAAAACACTATGTACACTAAGTACATCGATCACCAAAACTCATTTTGCTGTATCGTTCTCGTTAATTATTCTCGTTCCTTATCTCGATGTATATTAGGCGATTTCCCATAGAACGTTCTCCGCTAAGCCATCCCTCGCGCCAGGTAGGTAACCATCCTTTTCTTTGCCCTTTTCAAATAACCTAACTTTTACTCAAACAAATCAGTCATGACATGAAATTTGGAAGAAATTAATTTAAATAACTTTTATAAAAATGTCTCGATTGGATATATACTGGAAGTTAAAGAATTTACACCCCACAGATACACCCAAAACAAATATTAAACTGAAAGCTTTCCGACTTTGTATTGCGCCCAAAGGGATCATTTTTTCATTTGCAGACATAAACGTTTGGACAGAATTCGGGCTAATGTCCCTCTGGGTTAAAAATATTTAAAAACAGAGTATTTTATAAATTAGAAAATTAATCCTTTCATATACTTTCATATACTTGAATAAATATTTATGAGGCATTATTAATAAAAATGAGAATAAACGAAACCCTATGAATAATCCTGAAACGTTTAGTCTGAAATTTAAAATTCAACGTAACTATCGCAAATGACTAAGTGCAGGGGGTGTTCAGATATCCTTTTAAGGATTTTGCAAAGAATTATATATATAAACAAACGTTATAATTTCATTTTCTAATATATTCCGTCTGAGAGCCCTTTTGTTGAACCATCATATTACATCTTGATTTGTAAGAGAAAAGCCTTTTCGTGAAAACATCAAGGTTGATTTTATGCCACTTCTCTTTCACAATGTTCCACAGTCCGTCCAATGTTTGGGGATGCCACGTATAAAGAGCTTGTTTTAGAAGTACAAATGCACATTAATCCATAGGAGACACATCAGGAGATTTGGTGGATATGCATCTAGAGGGAATAGCTTCAATTGCGGTTTCATATCTCACTTTTTTCAAAAGCAGTAGATTTAGAGGTATGGTTTGTAGCCTTATCCTCATGGAACTTAATACAGTCAAGATTGTTTGGATAAAGAGATGGAATTTCGTCTTTTAATATAGGTGGTTAAAGTTATTTCTGATTGTAATCCGAATTGATTTTGATATTTTTTTCTACTTTCCTTATTTTAAGTTTCCCCTTATAAATGAATCCAGTAAGAACAATAAAACTTTTAGAAAAAAATTTTTTTTCTCTGAACCAATATATTAAGTCTTTTGCTCCCCTTTTTCGGCAGTAAATTCATGTTTATCTCTTGCAAGCGTTACACGTATGCCCATGCTTCACGAGTTGTTACTACACTGAAGTGCCACTAAATTAGGGATAGACATGGCTATGCAAATTGAATAGCGCTGCGCCGCATCTGGGCTTACGTGAGGGAGTTGTGGTAAATGCACATACATCTAGCACTATGCTTGTCGATAATCAGTTGTTTCATATACCAGTATAGGTAAAGTTTCAATATCGGGCAGATAGTAATCTCTCGTCGCATGGGCCATACAATTTCTTAAATCCTCAGCGAGATAGGATTTTAACGGTCGACAGTGTCAAGAGCATACCAGAATACACGGATGGTGGGAAAAAGAAGTAGCGACTCTGCAAAGTGCAAAGCGCATTTAACTTAGAACAATCGTGCTGTGAGACGTCTCAGCCGTATTGTACATGGTCAATGAAGCCAAATATTAGCTCAAATTACCACCTAGCTAAAGTAGGCGACAGTCGTACAGTCAGTAAAAAGATCGTGTATCGCTCCCTTCACCATATGGGCTTCGGAAGCCGTAGACACACGAGGGTACCTTTCCTAAATGCATGCCATCGAGTTGCCATTCTTACCTGGGCAAGAGAATATAGAGAATAGACACTAGTGGACATGAAATGTGTAGGAGTGATGAGTCTCGATCCCTCTAATTAATACCAATGGGATTCTCAGAATATGGCAAGAGAATCATGAATGTATGAATCCGGTGTGACAGATTGGAACTGTACAAGGCCGTGGAGGCTTAATCATGGTCTGGGATGCTTTCTTCTGGTTGTGTTTGGGATCTTTAGTACTTGTTCTTACCTCCCTCTATATGATTCTGTACGTGAGGTTGATGAGCTATCATCTCCATCCATTTATGTCATTGTCATTCACACGGAAAGGGAGTATCTCAGAAAGATAACTGCGCCTCTCACAGGTTACGGTTGGCTACTGGTTGGTTAGATGGAAGAGCATTCCTCTGACTTCTCTGTCATAAATTGGTTACTTAAAAGCCCTGACTTGAATTCTACTGAACATTTTTCCAAATTAGTATATCTTATTATTGAGGAATGTAGAGAATTGAAGTGTTATGTTCTATTCACTCTTTTTCCATGTACAGAATGTCTGTTATGATGGTCGTATGAAATGTCGTCGCCTGTTATGATGTCAAAATGTCGTCTCTTGTGATGGTTTCGTATGTAAGCATATGATTGAGCTTATTATTTATAAGCCTTCCTAGCGCTAAATACATTCACTCTAATAACATATAGTTCATAGTTCATAGGTCTTCGCTTAAGAGGTACAATACCCTGAAATCGTTACCTATCTATATCTGTCCTTAGTGGGTATCATATAAAAGTAAAAAATAGATCCCAATGTTGGAACAAACCTTTTTACTTTAAGTTCGAAATCAGATCCAATGTGGCAATATGTAACAGTGGGATAACTTGTGTAAAATAGCGATTTAAAATATCGGAAGCGTAACTTTCACATCGTAAAAGCAAGTTAGCACATCTGTAGCATAAACGTTGGTTAACTTTATCCTCGTTAGTGCTAGGCTGTAGCGTTCTCCTTGCTCCGTGTCTTGAAGCTAACGGAATATCGTGGCCGTAGTTGTTGAGGCATGTAACATAAGTGAGCGGAGCATAGTTGCACAGACCAGTTGTTGAAATTTTTCACGCATAATACATATCAATGTGCTGCCCCAAGGTTTCGCAAAGTCCATATCGATTTATCAGCAATAATTAAGTAAATGTAATAAAGAGTAAATAATGAAAAGTAGAAAAAACACTATGTACACTAAGTACATCGATCACCAAAACTCATTTTGCTGTATCGTTCTCGTTAATTATTCTCGTTCCTTATCTCGATGTATATTAGGCGATTTCCCATAGAACGTTCTCCGCTAAGCCATCCCTCGCGCCAGGTAGGTAACCATCCTTTTCTTTGCCCTTTTCAAATAACCTAACTTTTACTCAAACAAATCAGTCATGACATGAAATTTGGAAGAAATTAATTTAAATAACTTTTATAAAAATGTCTCGATTGGATATATACTGGAAGTTAAAGAATTTACACCCCACAGATACACCCAAAACAAATATTAAACTGAAAGCTTTCCGACTTTGTATTGCGCCCAAAGGGATCATTTTTTCATTTGCAGACATAAACGTTTGGACAGAATTCGGGCTAATGTCCCTCTGGGTTAAAAATATTTAAAAACAGAGTATTTTATAAATTAGAAAATGAATCCTTTCATATACTTTCATATACTTGAATAAATATTTATGAGGCATTATTAATAAAAATGAGAATAAACGAAACCCTATGAATAATCCTGAAACGTTTAGTCTGAAATTTAAAATTCAACGTAACTATCGCAAATGACTAAGTGCAGGGGGTGTTCAGATATCCTTTTAAGGATTTTGCAAAGAATTATATATATAAACAAACGTTATAATTTCATTTTCTAATATATTCCGTCTGAGAGCCCTTTTGTTGAACCATCATATTACATCTTGATTTGTAAGAGAAAAGCCTTTTCCTGAAAACATCAAGGTTGATTTTATGCCACTTCTCTTTCACAATGTTCCACAGTCCGTCCAATGTTTGGGGATGCCACGTATAAAGAGCTTGTTTTAGAAGTACAAATGCACATTAATCCATAGGAGACACATCAGGAGATTTGGTGGATATGCATCTAGAGGGAATAGCTTCAATTGCGGTTTCATATCTCACTTTTTTCAAAAGCAGTAGATTTAGAGGTATGGTTTGTAGCCTTATCCTCATGGAACTTAATACAGTCAAGATTGTTTGGATAAAGAGATGGAATTTCGTCTTTTAATATAGGTGGTTAAAGTTATTTCTGATTGTAATCCGAATTGATTTTGATATTTTTTTCTACTTTCCTTATTTTAAGTTTCCCCTTATAAATGAATCCAGTAAGAACAATAAAACTTCTAGAAAAAATTTTTTTTTTCTCTGAACCAATATATTAAGTCTTTTGCTCCCCTTTTTCGGCAGTAAATTCATGTTTATCTCTTGCAAGCGTTACACGTATGCCCATGCTTCACGAGTTGTTACTACACTGAAGTGCCACTAAATTAGGGATAGACATGGCTATGCAAATTGAATAGCGCTGCGCCGCATCTGGGCTTACGTGAGGGAGTTGTGGTAAATGCACATACATCTAGCACTATGCTTGTCGATAATCAGTTGTTTCATATACCAGTATAGGTAAAGTTTCAATATCGGGCAGATAGTAATCTCTCGTCGCATGGGCCATACAATTTCTTAAATCCTCAGCGAGATAGGATTTTAACGGTCGACAGTGTCAAGAGCATACCAGAATACACGGATGGTGGGAAAAAGAAGTAGCGACTCTGCAAAGTGCAAAGCGCATTTAACTTAGAACAATCGTGCTGTGAGACGTCTCAGCCGTATTGTACATGGTCAATGAAGCCAAATATTAGCTCAAATTACCACCTAGCTAAAGTAGGCGACAGTCGTACAGTCAGTAAAAAGATCGTGTATCGCTCCCTTCACCATATGGGCTTCGGAAGCCGTAGACACACGAGGGTACCTTTCCTAAATGCATGCCATCGAGTTGCCATTCTTACCTGGGCAAGAGAATATAGAGAATAGACACTAGTGGACATGAAATGTGTAGGAGTGATGAGTCTCGATCCCTCTAATTAATACCAATGGGAGGCTCAGAATATGGCAAGAGAATCATGAATGTATGAATCCGGTGTGACAGATTGGAACTGTACAAGGCCGTGGAGGCTTAATCATGGTCTGGGATGCTTTCTTCTGGTTGTGTTTGGGATCTTTAGTACTTGTTCTTACCTCCCTCTATATGATTCTGTACGTGAGGTTGATGAGCTATCATCTCCATCCATTTATGTCATTGTCATTCACACGGAAAGGGAGTATCTCAGAAAGATAACTGCGCCTCTCACAGGTTACGGTTGGCTACTGGTTGGTTAGATGGAAGAGCATTCCTCTGACTTCTCTGTCATAAATTGGTTACTTAAAAGCCCTGACTTGAATTCTACTGAACATTTTTCCAAATTAGTATATCTTATTATTGAGGAATGTAGAGAATTGAAGTGTTATGTTCTATTCACTCTTTTTCCATGTACAGAATGTCTGTTATGATGGTCGTATGAAATGTCGTCGCCTGTTATGATGTCAAAATGTCGTCTCTTGTGATGGTTTCGTATGTAAGCATATGATTGAGCTTATTATTTATAAGCCTTCCTAGCGCTAAATACATTCACTCTAATAACATATAGTTCATAGTTCATAGGTCTTCGCTTAAGAGGTACAATACCCTGAAATCGTTACCTATCTATATCTGTCCTTAGTGGGTATCATATAAAAGTAAAAAATAGATCCCAATGTTGGAACAAACCTTTTTACTTTAAGTTCGAAATCAGATCCAATGTGGCAATATGTAACAGTGGGATAACTTGTGTAAAATAGCGATTTAAAATATCGGAAGCGTAACTTTCACATCGTAAAAGCAAGTTAGCACATCTGTAGCATAAACGTTGGTTAACTTTATCCTCGTTAGTGCTAGGCTGTAGCGTTCTCCTTGCTCCGTGTCTTGAAGCTAACGGAATATCGTGGCCGTAGTTGTTGAGGCATGTAACATAAGTGAGCGGAGCATAGTTGCACAGACCAGTTGTTGAAATTTTTCACGCATAATACATATCAATGTGCTGCCCCAAGGTTTCGCAAAGTCCATATCGATTTATCAGCAATAATTAAGTAAATGTAATAAAGAGTAAATAATGAAAAGTAGAAAAAACACTATGTACACTAAGTACATCGATCACCAAAACTCATTTTGCTGTATCGTTCTCGTTAATTATTCTCGTTCCTTATCTCGATGTATATTAGGCGATTTCCCATAGAACGTTCTCCGCTAAGCCATCCCTCGCGCCAGGTAGGTAACCATCCTTTTCTTTGCCCTTTTCAAATAACCTAACTTTTACTCAAACAAATCAGTCATGACATGAAATTTGGAAGAAATTAATTTAAATAACTTTTATAAAAATGTCTCGATTGGATATATACTGGAAGTTAAAGAATTTACACCCCACAGATACACCCAAAACAAATATTAAACTGAAAGCTTTCCGACTTTGTATTGCGCCCAAAGGGATCATTTTTTCATATGCAGACATAAACGTTTGGACAGAATTCGGGCTAATGTCCCTCTGGGTTAAAAATATTTAAAAACAGAGTATTTTATAAATTAGAAAATGAACCTTTCATATACTTTCATATACTTGAATAAATATTTATGAGGCATTATTAATAAAAATGAGAATAAACGAAACCCTATGAATAATCCTGAAACGTTTAGTCTGAAATTTAAAATTCAACGTAACTATCGCAAATAACTAAGTGCAGGGGGTGTTCAGATATCCTTTTAAGGATTTTGCAAAGAATTATATATATAAACAAACGTTATAATTTCATTTTCTAATATATTCCGTCTGAGAGCCCTTTTGTTGAACCATCATATTACATCTTGATTTGTAAAAGAAAAGCCTTTTCCTGAAAACATCAAGGTTGATTTTATGCCACTTCTCTTTCACAATGTTCCACAGTCCGTCCAATGTTTGGGGATGCCACGTATAAAGAGCTTGTTTTAGAAGTACAAATGCACATTAATCCATAGGAGACACATCAGGAGATTTGGTGGATATGCATCTAGAGGGAATAGCTTCAATTGCGGTTTCATATCTCACTTTTTTCAAAAGCAGTAGATTTAGAGGTATGGTTTGTAGCCTTATCCTCATGGAACTTAATACAGTCAAGATTGTTTGGATAAAGAGATGGAATTTCGTCTTTTAATATAGGTGGTTAAAGTTATTTCTGATTGTAATCCGAATTGATTTTGATATTTTTTTCTACTTTCCTTATTTTAAGTTTCCCCTTATAAATGAATCCAGTAAGAACAATAAAACTTTTAGAAAAAAATTTTTTTTTCTCTGAACCAATATATTAAGTCTTTTGCTCCCCTTTTTCGGCAGTAAATTCATGTTTATCTCTTGCAAGCGTTACACGTATGCCCATGCTTCACGAGTTGTTACTACACTGAAGTGCCACTAAATTAGGGATAGACATGGCTATGCAAATTGAATAGCGCTGCGCCGCATCTGGGCTTACGTGAGGGAGTTGTGGTAAATGCACATACATCTAGCACTATGCTTGTCGATAATCAGTTGTTTCATATACCAGTATAGGTAAAGTTTCAATATCGGGCAGATAGTAATCTCTCGTCGCATGGGCCATACAATTTCTTAAATCCTCAGCGAGATAGGATTTTAACGGTCGACAGTGTCAAGAGCATACCAGAATACACGGATGGTGGGAAAAAGAAGTAGCGACTCTGCAAAGTGCAAAGCGCATTTAACTTAGAACAATCGTGCTGTGAGACGTCTCAGCCGTATTGTACATGGTCAATGAAGCCAAATATTAGCTCAAATTACCACCTAGCTAAAGTAGGCGACAGTCGTACAGTCAGTAAAAAGATCGTGTATCGCTCCCTTCACCATATGGGCTTCGGAAGCCGTAGACACACGAGGGTACCTTTCCTAAATGCATGCCATCGAGTTGCCATTCTTATCTGGGCAAGAGAATATAGAGAATAGACACTAGTGGACATGAAATGTGTAGGAGTGATGAGTCTCGATCCCTCTAATTAATACCAATGGGAGGCTCAGAATATGGCAAGAGAATCATGAATGTATGAATCCGGTGTGACAGATTGGAACTGTACAAGGCCGTGGAGGCTTAATCATGGTCTGGGATGCTTTCTTCTGGTTGTGTTTGGGATCTTTAGTACTTGTTCTTACCTCCCTCTATATGATTCTGTACGTGAGGTTGATGAGCTATCATCTCCATCCATTTATGTCCCTGTCATTTACACGGAAAGGGAGTATCTCAGAAAGATAACTGCGCCTCTCACAGGTTACGGTTGGCTACTGGTTGGTTAGATGGAAGAGCATTCCTCTGACTTCTCTGTCATAAATTGGTTACTTAAAAGCCCTGACTTGAATTCTACTGAACATTTTTCCAAATTAGTATATCTTATTATTGAGGAATGTAGAGAATTGAAGTGTTATGTTCTATTCACTCTTTTTCCATGTACAGAATGTCTGTTATGATGGTCGTATGAAATGTCGTCGCCTGTTATGATGTCAAAATGTCGTCTCTTGTGATGGTTTCGTATGTAAGCATATGATTGAGCTTATTATTTATAAGCCTTCCTAGCGCTAAATACATTCACTCTAATAACATATAGTTCATAGTTCATAGGTCTTCGCTTAAGAGGTACAATACACTGAAATCGTTACCTATCTATATCTGTCCTTAGTGGGTATCATATAAAAGTAAAAAATAGATCCCAATGTTGGAACAAACCTTTTTACTTTAAGTTCGAAATCAGATCCAATGTGGCAATATGTAACAGTGGGATAACTTGTGTAAAATAGCGATTTAAAATATCGGAAGCGTAACTTTCACATCGTAAAAGCAAGTTAGCACATCTGTAGCATAAACGTTGGTTAACTTTATCCTCGTTAGTGCTAGGCTGTAGCGTTCTCCTTGCTCCGTGTCTTGAAGCTAACGGAATATCGTGGCCGTAGTTGTTGAGGCATGTAACATAAGTGAGCGGAGCATAGTTGCACAGACCAGTTGTTGAAATTTTTCACGCATAATACATATCAATGTGCTGCCCCAAGGTTTCGCAAAGTCCATATCGATTTATCAGCAATAATTAAGTAAATGTAATAAAGAGTAAATAATGAAAAGTAGAAAAAACACTATGTACACTAAGTACATCGATCACCAAAACTCATTTTGCTGTATCGTTCTCGTTAATTATTCTCGTTCCTTATCTCGATGTATATTAGGCGATTTCCCATAGAACGTTCTGCGCTAAGCCATCCCTCGCGCCAGGTAGGTAACCATCCTTTTCTTTGCCCTTTTCAAATAACCTAACTTTTACTCAAACAAATCAGTCATGACATGAAATTTGGAAGAAATTAATTTAAATAACTTTTATAAAAATGTCTCGATTGGATATATACTGGAAGTTAAAGAATTTACACCCCACAGATACACCCAAAACAAATATTAAACTGAAAGCTTTCCGACTTTGTATTGCGCCCAAAGGGATCATTTTTTCATTTGCAGACATAAACGTTTGGACAGAATTCGGGCTAATGTCCCTCTGGGTTAAAAATATTTAAAAACAGAGTATTTTATAAATTAGAAAATGAATCCTTTCATATACTTTCATATACTTGAATAAATATTTATGAGGCATTATTAATAAAAATGAGAATAAACGAAACCCTATGAATAATCCTGAAACGTTTAGTCTGAAATTTAAAATTCAACGTAACTATCGCAAATAACTAAGTGCAGGGGGTGTTCAGATATCCTTTTAAGGATTTTGCAAAGAATTATATATATAAACAAACGTTATAATTTCATTTTCTAATATATTCCGTCTGAGAGCCCTTTTGTTGAACCATCATATTACATCTTGATTTGTAAGAGAAAAGCCTTTTCCTGAAAACATCAAGGTTGATTTTATGCCACTTCTCTTTCACAATGTTCCACAGTCCGTCCAATGTTTGGGGATGCCACGTATAAAGAGCTTGTTTTAGAAGTACAAATGCACATTAATCCATAGGAGACACATCAGGAGATTTGGTGGATATGCATCTAGAGGGAATAGCTTCAATTGCGGTTTCATATCTCACTTTTTTCAAAAGCAGTAGATTTAGAGGTATGGTTTGTAGCCTTATCCTCATGGAACTTAATACAGTCAAGATTGTTTGGATAAAGAGATGGAATTTCGTCTTTTAATATAGGTGGTTAAAGTTATTTCTGATTGTAATCCGAATTGATTTTGATATTTTTTTCTACTTTCCTTATTTTAAGTTTCCCCTTATAAATGAATCCAGTAAGAACAATAAAACTTTTAGAAAAAAAATTTTTTTTTCTCTGAACCAATATATTAAGTCTTTTGCTCCCCTTTTTCGGCAGTAAATTCATGTTTATCTCTTGCAAGCGTTACACGTATGCCCAAGCTTCACGAGTAGTAACTACACTGAAGTGCCACTAAATTAGGGATAGACATGGCTATGTATTGGGCATACGTATTTGTTTTGCGACTGCCTTCCTTTTGTTTTCTCGAAGAGAAGAGAGAATTCAGGAAAATAATGATGAAAACTCTATTAATCGTAATGAACACGAGTTTATTGCCGGAAACAAGGTACGCAACTTAGATTTCTTTGATTCATATGCTGATATTAATGAATTTAATGATGATTCCTTTGATGTGGACATAGACAGTGACACCGATCTTCTCGAAGTTAATAACGAAGCTTTTGATAATAACCTTCTTAAGTTGCATATTGATAGTGATACTGACCACATCGGCCATTTTGCCAAAGATTTCGATAATAATTGTTATGATGTGCACAATATCAGCGATGAAAAGCAATTTAATTACCTCCAACATGAAACAGAAAAGGATTTTGATTTTCCAAAACCTGATAACTCAGGTAATCAACTCAGGTGCCACTAAATTAGGGATAGACATGGCTGTAGCGTCCTCCTTGCTCCGTGTCTTGAAGCTAACGGAATATCGTGGCCGTAGCTGTTGAGGCATGTAACATAAGTGAGCAGAGCATAGTTGCACAGACCAGTTGTTGAAATTTTTAAAGCATAATACACATCAATGTGCTGTCCCAAGGTTTCGCAAAGTCCATATCGATTTATCAGCAATAATTAAGTAAATGTAATAAAGTGTAAATAATGAAAAGTAGAAAAAACACTATGTACACTAAGTACATCGATCACCAAAACTCATTTTGGTGTATCGTTCTCGCTAATTATATAACGTAAGTTCATGTTACGCTAACCAGTTAATTTTATCTTAAAGAGGTGACTATTAAAGAATTAAAAATAGTTTTATATATTTTTGTATTGTGTATATATTTAGCTTCATTTTTACCCAGTCAAAGGTAGATGAAACCCTTTCCATCAGAGTGGCAGGTAAACATGACTCTCTGTGCTTTGCACTAATAAATCCAATACAAATTCATGTTTTTAATTACTTTTTGTATAAAAAATATTTTCCCAGAGTATTTAAGTATTTTCGTTTTAATAATATTAATAATCTCTGGTTATATATAATTATATATATGTACATATAAGTATTACGTTTATTCTTTGTATTGCAAGAAACCCCCAAAGAAGAAACATTTATTTGAATATGTATGGCAGCGGCAGTTTAGCGTTGGTTCGTTTTCCACTTTTCCGCTTCCACGTTTATCCCCAAAAATAGCAAAAATCAGAGATATTAATTTACAGTTATTAAAACGCTAATTTTAGCCCTCATTTTTCCGAATGGCAACATTGCTGATATCATCAACAATGGCGACAGGGATACAACAGCAATGATGGTTGCGTGCCATTATTGCTGATGTAATGAGAGAGAATTACCGATTTTATGCGATTTTATCAAAAAAATGAATGAATAAAACAAAAATAAAAAAATAAAATTTAAAAAGTCATTCGAATTTTGGAAACCTCGTTTCGAGGTGCACTGGCTCTTGTCTAGATGCACCTATGTAGCAAATTCGTAGGCCTGGGTCTATCAGCTTACACGCAGACCGAACGAAAGACAGACTCATAGAATCTTCCCTCTATTGTGAGTAAAGTTATATATCAGAATACCTTTCATTGTTATATATTCAAAGAATACTTTTAACAACGTTCGGAACAATAAATTTACCAATAATTGTTTTAGGCTTTGTTGAATTAAAACGAAGTTAATGTATACATTTTTAACAATGCTTATAAACCATAATCATTAGAGATATCCAATCTAGTGGTGCTAAAATCTTACGTGTGGAGCTTATTTGCTTGTTATTTTTAATGCTGAAATCGCATTCGAACCATTTTTAGAAATGGAGTTCTTTTTTTTTTGACAGTATTGTGTTTCTTTTTTATACCAACAGCCTTTATCGACAGCTTATTGGGCATACTTATTTGTTTTGCGACTGTCTTCCTTTTGTTTTCTCGAAGAGAAGAGAGAATTCGGGAAAATAATGATAAAAACTCTATTAACCGTAATGAACACGACATTAATGCCGGAAACAAGGTACGTAATTTAAATTTCCTTGAATCATATGCTGATATTAATGAACTTAATGATGATTTCTTTTGATGTGGACATAGACAGTGACACCGATCTTCTCGAAGTTAATAACGAAGCTTTTGATAATAACCTTCTTAAGTTGCATATTGATAGTGATTCTGACCACATAGGCCATTTTGCCAAAGATTTCGATAATAATTCTTATGATGTGCACAATATCAGCGATGAAAAGCAATTTAATTACCTCCAACATGAAACAGAAAAGGATTTTGATTTTCCAAAACCTGATAACTCAGGTAATCAAATAGTCCCGAATAGCAGTATAACCATCTTGAACCAGGAAGAATTCAGTTTGAATGCCTCTATTGAATCATTGGATGCTGAATGTATTGTATCGCATAACGATCTTGGAGCACAAAGAGACATCGATTCTGGTAATCTCCTTAACACAAATAATGAACCAAAAATGAATGGCAAACTGGATCAAGTAGACAGAACAGAACTGAAACCAACTGAAGATTCTGAAGAACAGCTCGTTAATCTCGTCGTTGCTACCGTCCCTGTTATCTGGTTTGATGACGAGTACACTCAACATCCTTCCTCGAATCATAGCAAGCGTTTCAAAATTTCAAACATAAGAAAAACACTACTGAAATATTTCTGCTTTAAAAAATTAAAAATAAACAACGGACTTAAACATACTATATAGATCTGAGATAAGTTTACACAAATTCAGTTTGTATTCGTGATAAATTTGTTTGCCATGACACCAAACTCGACTGACCAGTACTTGCCTAAAAATTGGACATTGACTGACCAGTGACTGACTAAATGACAATCTCATTGACTAAAAGTAGGACATTGTCTGACCAGTGACTGACTAAAAATTTTCCATTTTCTGACCAGTCACTAACTGACGATCACATTGACTGACCAGGGCCTGCCTAAAAATTGGACATTGACTGACTATGTGACGGTCTCCTTGATTGCCCGTTGACTGGCTAAAAATTGGACATTGCCTGACTAGTGACTTACTAAATGACAATCTCATTGTGTGACTAAAAGTAGGACATTGTCTGACCAGTGACTGACTAACTGACTATCTCATTGACAGACCGGAGACTGACTAAATTTGGACATTGTCTGGGTAGTGACTGAGTGATCTCATTAACTGAGCACTGACAGACTAAAATTTGGACATTCACTGAACAGGAACTGAGAAAGTGAAGATCTCCTTGCCTGACCAGTGACTGAATAAAAATTGGACATTGACTGACTAAGTGACGATCTCATTGACAGCCTAGTGACTGAGTGACGATCTGATTAACTGACCAGTGACAGAATAAAAATTAGACATTCACTGAAAATCGACTGAGAAAGTGAAGATCTCTTTGCCTGACCAGTGACTGAATAAAAATTGAACATTGACTGACTAAGTGACGTCCTTATTGACTGAGCATTGGATTTGGACGGAAGAAATTGCCTTTTTCGATAAGACAGAGGAAAGATGTTTTCAGTCCAATCTATTGCGTTACAGCTGAAATGGAAACAGAAAATCATTTTAAAATTCTTTTCTAGAGCTACATTTCAGAACTGCAAAATTTAAATGAAATTATATAGTAAACTGAAATTAAAATATTTTTTGCAGTTAAAGCCGTTGCTAAATTTGTTTTTCTTGTGCTTTTAAATAAATTTACTAGTTTACAGACCATATTCAGTTATGATTTACCAATATGCTCTATTTTAACTATAACTTCTCATTGAATTAAGTTAAGCTGTAGCTATTATTGAAATTTTTCTTAGGCATATTTTCCCTTGTTGTCTGTGCTCCCAATTCGAAGTGACCGTCAGCTACTTCCTTTTTGTTTTTCCTATGTGATTTGTCGGCATTTCGTATAAAAAAACCTCCAGATTATCATTAAAACACGAATAAGGATGTTATTTTGTATTTTAGATTTTTTTCTCTCTGTGGCCTTCATGTCAAAACTTACTAAAAATAATAAATGAGAATATATTGCTTTATTTACAAACGAAGTATTTTCAATATGTGTCCCATAGCAATATGCCCTGTGTTTAAGAATGCTAAGAGTTTTACCCTGTTTAATTCCCTGCCAACGTGCTGGCTGCATGGTTGACTTCTGCAGTTTTCCTTATCTCGATGTATATTAGGCGATTTCCCATAGAACGTTCTCCGCTAAGCCATCCCTCGCGCCAGGCAGGTAACCATCCTTTTCTTTGCCCTTTTCAAATAACCTAACTTTTACTCAAACAAATCAGTCATGAAATGAAATTTGGAAGAAATTAATTTAAATAATTTTTATAAAAATGTCCCGATTGGATATATACTGGAAGTTAAAGAATTTACACCCCACAGATACACCCAAAACAAATATTAAACTAAAAGCTTTCAGACTTTGTATTGCGCCCAAAGGGATCATTTTTTCATTTGGAGACATAAACGTTTGGACAGAATTCGGGCTAATGTCGCTCTGGGTTAAAAATATTTAAAAACAGAGTATTTTATAAATTAGAAAATGAATCCTTTCATATACTTTCATATACTTGAATAAATATTTATGAGGCATTATTAATAAAAATGAGAATAAACGAAACCCTATGAATAATCCTGAAACGTTTAGTCTGAAATTTAAAATTCAACGTAACTATCGCAAATGACTAAGTGCAGGGGGTGTTCAGATATCCTTTTAAGGATTTTGCAAAGAATTATATATATAAACAAACGTTATAATTTCATTTTCTAATATATTCCGTCTGAGAGCCCTTTTGTTGAACCATCATATTACATCTTGATTTGTAAGAGAAAAGCCTTTTCCTGAAAACATCAAGGTTGATTTTATGCCACTTCTCTTTCACAATGTTCCACAGTCCGTCCAATGTTTGGGGATGCCACGTATAAAGAGCTTGTTTTAAAAGTACAAATACACATTAATCCATAGGAGACACATCAGGAGATTTGGTGGATATGCATCTAGAGGGGGAACAACTTATTAATATCGAATAGATATGTATTTGGGCTAAAAGATGGTTAAATGTAATTAGAGATAAAACGAAATGTAGACTTCAATTTACAAAGACAGTTGCCATATCGATATTTTTAAAATTAAATTTCAGAAATGTTATACTTTCATTATTATTAAATTTGAGAAATGTAGACTTTCAGCGTCACTAATGTCACAATTTATTTGATATTCTGTTTTCGTCGTTTTACTGTATTCAAGTTTATGATAAATATATGCTGACTTTTAAAATCTCCTGTCATAAACCATTAATATGCATGTGTTTCTCTAAAACAAAGGCTCTGGACTCTTAACTAATATTTAACTTATTTTCAATTAAGCTTTATTTTTTAAAGCTATAGTTAAATCACTGTGTAGTTACCTTAGGTGTATGTGGATCCTCATTTAAGAAATCAACAATAAAAGAAATTCCCCCCCCCCTTATTAGCTTTTGCTTGTGTAACTAGCCGATTTAGAAATGAACATTCTCTCACTGTCATCTAAAAGAAAAACAAGGTTGATGTTGACGCCATTATCAGATAACCAATAAATTTATATTTAAGAAATTTTGCATATAAAATTCAGAAGTCAAATAACAAAAATCAGCGTTATATTTTCAGAGGACTAGTTTCGATGGTTTTACCGAACCACCATCCTCAGCTGCAAAATCGCAAATGCGGTTTGTAGCAAATGCAGTTTTCGTTTGCGGTTTTGCAGCTGAGGATGTTGGTTCGGTAAAACCATCGAAACTAGTCCTGTGAAAATTTTGAAAATATAACGCTGATTTTTGTTGTTTGGCTTCTGTATTAGTATTTGTTCGGCGTGTTATTGTGTCTTAATGCATATAAAATTTCAGAACAGAAGCAAAAACTATTTAACAAAATCAGTAAAACTATATAATTTGCTGCAAAATATATAAAATATACAACTGCTGAAAATTCATTGCTCATTTTCAAAGAGGAGTTGAAAATTTTTCAATATAATCTCTAAGATTTGACTCTAAAATAAATATTTAATAAATAAACAATAAAGGAAAAAATAAATGAAACTGTTTGGATAATGAAAAGTAATGTGCCAAATAAATAAAGTATAGAATAAACAGAATAGCTAAATATTTTTGTTAACCAAAAAAATCATGCTAAACGAAAAGTAAAGCATTTCAAATAAAAATTTAAAGGAAATCAATTTGTTAAAAAGAAATTTAAACAAGAAATGTTTAGAAAAAATGCAGATATAATTTTAAAATATGGATATACGAAAGACCACATAAAAATGGAAGATTTCTAAGCTAAAATTGAAAAAGGTAAGTATTAAATATAAATTAAACGCAAATGAAAAGACAGTGTTCCAGTTTGGTATAGTTTCACTGCGCCTGGATTCTTTGAAAGCGCTGTGCAAAAGCGGGCTAGAAGACCTGCTCAATTACTGGAAAACTGCTGCAGGAGAAAATGATAACGCATTTATTGTAACATAATGTTCTTGACATAGTGACGCTCAGGCAGGATGGAACACCTTCTCATATCACAACACAAGTAAAGCAATTCCTAAGCAAAACTTTCACCGAAGGCAGAGCAATTAGCCGTCACTGTAGAAATAAGTGGCCCTCTCGCTAGCCGGACTTAACACCAATTGATTTCTGACTTTGGCGTTACACCAAGTCCAGAACTATAGCACATATTCCTTGGTGTAGTTAAAGGACATCATTCGTCACGAAATCTCTTGCATCCGTTCGGATCTGCTACTTGCTGCAGTTAACGGTGTCGTAACTCGCTTGCAAACTGTGATTTATGGTAATACATAGAATAAGAGTAAGAGTCCATGCAAAAAAAAAAAAAAAAAAAAAAAAAAAATTCCTTGAAATGTGCGATTTCTTCTCGTACAGCGCTCTCTACTGACGAAATTATGTTTTTTATTTACCAAAAAAATAAATCCCTCTTGAAGGACTTTTCGGAAATCGTGTTCAATTCTACAAATTTCTTCAATTTTAATGAATTTTTAAAATGTTGACGGACTTATGGAGCACCCTCTCTCTATATATATCATGATAAACTCAAGCATTTAATTTATTTGGCAGCATGATTTATATTTAAATTAATTTGGTCTGACAATTAAATGGAACGTCTACACGGGGTTTCGCGGTTCTTCCCATGTGTAGCACAAAAAAATTTCCCTTGGGAAGTCGCGCATTAAAGCATATCTGCCCTCAGTCCCATAGTGGGCGCAGTTGTGCCTAAAAAAATCCATTCCAGTCTGGCTCTAAATTTGAGTAAAGTAGTCATCTCTTTAAGGTGTTTCTACTTCGCAAATCCTGCACATCATTTTATATAAAACGGTACCTTACTTTTCATTAGTTAAATGTTTCCGCTTTCATTTTAAATAATTCATGCCGCTCATTAAAAATGAAAATGTCTTCTACTATGGTAGGTTTAAAGCCTTCACGGAAAGGAAGAAATTCGTTGCTAAGAGTTTGCTTAGCCATGCATCAAGTACTTTTCTTCACGGATACAGGATTCATTTATATCAATATTTAAAACAGCAAAAGTTCCAAAATTTGGGTAGTAAATCAACTCTCTAAAAAGTGTGAACTACAGAAAACATAATTTTATTTCCAAAAGTATCATATAAAGGAGTTTGTTTTGCTCGAAAGTAATGAACTCTTCCTGGCTAAGTCGGAAAAGCGTTTTCGTTTCATCGCGGGAATTAAATGTATTAAACTTTTCAATTACTGCTGCTTAGATTTGAATGTATGTTCCGTTTGCTTTAAGGGATAATGAAGAAAATACAATAGAAATTAATTTGTCTTCTTTTCACTTTTGCTCTTTGATATTTTATTATTTTATACATTCAATATTACCAAGAAGAAGTAAAACTTCATTCCATTTTTTTACAGAATTAAAACAATTTTTGGAATTTTATGCAAAGGAATTGAAAGGATGATTCCTTTATCGAGATAAAATTTTTTTATCTGTAATATTTTTATGCTTGGGAAAAAATAAAATAATTTTATTCCGCAACTGTAACATGAACATTTATTTTTAAACTCAAAAATTTCCAAACCAAAGATTTTAAATTACGTCCAAAGGGGCGTTTTTTTTATCATTTTGTGTGTTACCTTTATTTATTAAATATCACGTTCTGCACGTTCACTTAAACTATAAAATTTAATTCAAGAGCAATATCGCAAAATAGTTTTGAGCATATCTTTAGAATTTCCGATACAGAGTCTCGCGCGTTGGAGAGAAAAATGTTTTTTCTATACAACGTTGCCTTTGCTTGCTTTGAAATCCTTGAGTTTGTTAATCAAAAATTCGTTAAAGTTTTACAAATATGAAATCTATAATAAAACAAATTCCAAATTTCAAATGTGGAATTCCACATGCCCGTATTCGCAGTAGGATTAACTTCTTCGTGTTCTTGCTAAGGATAACTATGCAACAATTTTATAAATTTCAGTTAAAATAATAAACTCAGATGAGAAAACTCCCAAAGACGAACGACCAATTCCGAAAATGAAAAGTATTTTCGAGAATATAATCAAATAATTAAATTCCAATCAAGAAGTTACAAATTACATTCTAACATCTCGAACTACAGTTAAAGTTTCAGAAAAGTACCAAAATATTTTTGCAATATGAAAGAATATAAATTTTTAGAAATTAAAATTAAAAATTTTTTAAAGCTTTATATTAATTTTTTTAAAACGTGTATCTAACACCTAAGACAGTTTTAACACCTATAAGTACAGATCGAACAATTTGACCGATGGGCATTTTACGTTTTGATTTTGGTAATACTGAATGAGGAATGTTTGGTAACATTTTTTCTGCTTTCGTAAAAATTTCAAAATTGTAATACGTATATTATCAGTCACGTTTAATAATCTTTGTTAATTTAAATATTCTTTAATTCCTTATTGTTTCTTACGATACTTTTAAGTAGTAAAATTAAAATGTATACACGATCAAAATGACCGCATGTGTAACTTAACGTTATAACGAATATGTGTTAAGCTAAATTCAGATTATTCTATTAGTATTCTTCAATTCAAGATCTAGAAGACAAAATCAGGTATTTGAAAGAAGGTGTTAAATGCTATATTGCAAGAGAAAAATTTGATGTGATATTATTTCATTATAAATTAATAACGACAGACATTTTTACCACATTTTAGTAAAAAAGGACTTAAGGATTTGGATTTCTTTTTGAGGAACGAAAACTGCCATCAAGGATCTATTTTTTATGCATGTATATGTACGCATGAGCTTACTGAGAGTAACGAACACAAGTTACAATACATCAATACTGTAGTTGTAAACAATACCGTAATCATTGAATACGTCGGTGTTTAATGATTTACAGTATTGTTTACGATGGACAAATGCATAGCCTAATCTACAGAATTTCTTAAAAAGTATAATAAACACCACTGTTTCTTCCTTTTCAATCTATTTTTTACTTAGAAAACCAAAAATATAATAATAAAATAAACTAGATATGTATGATCAACATTTGGTATGTCGTGCATTCAAAACAGCTAAGGCGTTTAAGTACACTACCATCTACTTGTCACAGTTTTATTAAAGAATCATAACTTAGAATAACTATGAAATATTTATTTAACAAGTTAGAGAGTTTGCTTAACTCAATTAGAACACAAAAATAAAATTCTTCAACATTTAAATTGAAGTGTTAAAGAAAGAATTTACAAAAGATTC
Organism: Stegodyphus dumicola; assembly: GCF_044657685.1. Lineage (NCBI taxonomy): Eukaryota > Metazoa > Arthropoda > Arachnida > Araneae > Eresidae > Stegodyphus > Stegodyphus dumicola. The sequence continues at coordinate 205,264,171 of NC_140781.1, forward strand.
ATAAATATTTTATATATTTTCAGACTTACCTATTAGGCAATAATATCACGAGTATATTCCGAAAAGGAACAGAGCTTAGACTCAAGTACAACACACATTTAAAATTTTTTAAGACTTCATCAACATATAGGTAGAATCCTCTCTCGTCAGTTTATCGTTTGGCGCTCGTTTGATGTTGCCAGTTTTATTATACAAAACTAACACTAATTTATTCTAACACCTATAATATTATTTACGAAGAAACAATTCAAAGCCTAAACTGTAGAATTTCCTAAAAAATATTATAACATCCATTTTTTTCTTACTTTTAATATATTTTTTACTGATGCTTGGCAAATGATTTAATTACAAGCAGAGCAAAAAAAAGTTAAAGTGATGATTAAAAAGCGAGAGAAACCAAGTACTTTTGTTCAAGAAAATCAATTCTTTGTTTTATTACATTGATTGAAAAATTATACAGAATTTCACAGTTCATTTGATAGGCGCATATAACAAATATTCTTTTTAAAGCATGGTTTTCGTATTTTATCGTCAAATTTATAGCTCTCAAACTTGTAAAATATTCTAACTAATGTTCTTAATCATAAAAGAAATTGTTGTTGAAACACAACATGTACTAACTATTGTTCTTAAACTAAGGTTAAATATGCTAACTAATTTTTTCTTGAACATAAAGGAATTGTTTAATTTTCTTAAATATAATATGAAAACTGCGAAAATCGCCACACAACTGTAACTGCATGACGTAACTTTCATTCGCCATTCAGATAAACGAGCAGACGATATGTTAGCGAAGCCGGCGATGTAACTTTTTTCCCCCTTTCTTTTCATTTTAATCTATGTAAATAAATCGTAGTTTAATTATAACTCGAGAAGTTTTAGTGTTGATTATTAATGTTATTTTCAACGGTTATGCATTACAAGAGGTTACCTATTTTCAAAGATTTTCAGGGTGATACAGGTGAGCATTTTACATTTATAACTTTCTCTCTAACTGTATAATTCTTTAAGATGTAAAACATTGCTTCTGAAGAAAATTTGGAAAAATTAAAACGAAAACACAGTGTTGAAAGAAGCAATCCTACTAAACTAATTTCAAGAATTAATTTAGTATCATTAATTAGCACTTCGGAAAGTACGTATAACACAGAACTGTACAGAAACACTGTTTATTAAATAAATAAAAAAGCTGATGTGTACACCACGACTTTCTTGCACGGAATATTAAATTATACGCATTTGTTTCTCGCACTTCTTTTAAACTTATTGGATTTAATTAAATCTACTTCGCCGACAGCGCATAAACCACAATAGAATAAAGGCATTCTTTAAAATTCACTCTATTTGTTTAACATAGCGACGCTCTGGCACTAGGTTCACTTAACAGTATTATATTTCACTCATATTATAACTCAGAATGCACAAAATGTATATCATTTAAAGAATTAACTAATCGTTGCGACATGTTCTTTTCAAATACTATAATAAAATTAGAACGATGTAAAAAAGAAATTAAGCAAAAAAAGTAAAAAAGAAACCATTTTTCACAGACGATTGAGTATTTCTCATTCAATTAATTCCTTTCTCACTTCACGGCAAGCCAAACTACATAAAAACTCAAAATATCAGTATTAAAAATTACGAAGTAAATCTTAAACACTTATTTTCTCGAATAAATTCCAGAATGGATTAAACATGATTTAATTCGCAATAATAAAAGAAGGCGTTATCTTTGTTGCTGCGAAGCTTTGTTTCTCTAGATTGGCAACAAATTCCCTATACTGCGGCTTCAAATGTAAACAAGCGTGGCCGCCATGGAAAAATTAATTAGGCATAGCTGCACTTAAACAAATTTTAAATTGTTGATAATTCTACAAATATTGCATTGTTAAGGCATAAAGGCCTTAACCGAAAGATAAGAACAACATAATTCAACCACTTTTAAAGAAAAAAATGCATAATTTACAAACATATAAGAATAAAGAAACTGAGATCACTGAGCCGAGTAAAAGAGCGAATGTATATATGTATATATTTATTGACTTTTGATGCGGCCGATTGCAACCAAAATAGGGATTGCAACCAAAATAGGAGATGCACATCTTCATGTTATAGCAGTCCTATAGACAAAATTTCAACGTTCTGAGGCTACTCGTATTTGAGTTATGGGAGATACGTACGTATGGAAGTACTGACGCTACGAAAAATTCTCTTCAGAATTCATTTTAAATCAATTTCATAACTTTTGGGGGGATAAAGAGTCTTTTATTATGTCCTTACGTACAGATGTCACTCAAAAACATTGTTAAATTGCATTCGATAGAGGTGAAAATGGATATTTTCTTTGAAATATGATGCCTGAAATTTTTCGCGATTACAATACTTCCTTTTTGCTTCGTATAAAAAAAGTAAAAAGAAAAATTCTTCATTCTTACAAGCAGTTTTACAGATAACACAAGATATTTAAATTGCTTCGCCTTTCTTTAATCTTTCGAGAATTACATAATCTATTTTTGCTACAGTGTACCAATAGGCTACAGTGTCTATTTTTGCTACAGTGTACCAATATATTAATTCCACCAGCGAACAACTTTTTGATTCCTTGTACGAAGTAAAGGAATCTGTACGTAAGGACAGAATAAATGACTCTTTTACCCAAAAGGGGTTGCAAAAAGGATTTTAAATATATTCAGAAGAGATATTTTTTTACGACTGTACGTACATATGTATGTATCTCGCATTGCTCAAACGCGAGTAGCTTTAGAACATTTAAATTTTGTATATAGGGCTGCTCTAACATGTAGCTGTGCACCTTCGTTTTTAGTTGCAATCGGCCGCACCAAAAGTATATATATATATACCCACACCCACTCTGTTACTCGGCTCCATGAGCTCAATTGTTTTAATTCTTATATGTTGGTAAACAAAGTAATTTTTGCTTTAAAAATGATTGAATTATGTTGTTATGTCGGGTAACTTTAGCTAATCTACGTGCGACAGTTTTAGAATTATCAACAATTTAAAAGTTGTTTATGTGCGCGGCTAAGCCTAATTTTTTAGCATAGCAGCCATATGTTTACATTTGAAACTCAGCAGCCGCGAAGTGATAACTGCATTAATTGAACGAGAAATATATCTCTAGTGAAATTCGAGTGAACAAGTTGGAATGAAATAAAGGAAAAAAGTGCGTATAATTTAATACTCCATACAAGGAAGTCATGTGGTGTACATAAGCGATTTTTATACTTATCACTGTTACCGACTTATAATCACTATTTGCTATATAATTATTTGCATGTTAATTTATCTGCAAAATCAGAAGTATGTAGAGATTGTATTTCTTCATTCTTTGTTTCTGTATATAGTCGTTTTTATAAGCTGAGTTCCTATCATTAATTTCGAGTAAACGAAATTTCGTTTAATCTGCAGAAATAAAATTAAAAATTAAGCAGCAATAAAATTTAAAAAGGTACATGAATGAAATCAAGATTAATAAAGAGAAGGCGCATATTTTAAAATTCTGAAAAATTAAATTGCTTGTGTTTTTATTTCCTTGTGCGAAGTAAAGGAAGTATTTTAATCGCGACAAATTTCTGGCGTCATATTTCAAAGAAAATATCCATTTTGACTGCAAATCAAATTCATTTAAGGCCCACCAGCGGCCGAGCGGTAAAGTCGCTGAGCACTGGTAGTTCGGTCGGAGGTTCGAATCCCGCGAACGGGCTGGCTGCATGGGTGTTCTCGTGGTTTTCCCCATGTGTAACATGTATAAGAGCCAGTTTCCCTTGGAAAGTCCTCCACGAAGGCATCCCTCCCCTTAGGCAGATAACCCTAGTGTGCTTTGCCAAAATTAAATACACCAAATTCTTTTAATTTATATCATATTGTATAAAATGATTGTAATATGTGAATGCATTAATATTTGAACTATTTTCACATCTTTTCTCTGTGATATTCTTTCACGTATGATATTTTTATTTGAAATAAAACGTTTTTATAAAATATATAAGTAATTTGGAAATTCTGAAATTTTTTATCATCTGTTGCTTTCATTGTTTTACGAAAGTTTCTTAGTAGAATAAATCTTGAGTTACGTGTTTTTTAAATTTAAAAATGAACGGAGGAGACTTAAATGTTTTAGAAAATGGAGCCAGAAAACATTGTGCTGTTTTATGTTTTTTATTTCTGTTGGAAAACAAAAAGTAGTAAGTAATTGTTTTGGCCGTTAAAGAGAAGTTTTTAAGCTGACACCAAGGAATCGTGGATATTTTTCTCTCGTTTTCTGTACTATAAATCGTTTAGCGGACTTAGAAGAACGGTTTGCAATAAAAATTATTCCTGAAGCTTTTAGAAGAATCATTTAGAGCACACGAATAAAAAGGGCGATCGGCAAGAAGGAAATTTTTCATCAAAAAGAAAGTAAGTGAAACTACGCCTAGCCTTCGCAAAATCTACAGTAAGTAAAGTTTTTTGTTCTACAGACGAATAAATAGCTGAGAAAATCAGAATTAAGAACTGAATTCGAAAACCTACTGCCTAATGTCACGCATAGGGATACAGATGAAGATGTTTCTTTGTCTTTAGAATACGAAAATAGCGTTTGTCTAAAATAATATGGATTGGTATAAATATATAAATATTCTTAATGAAAATCTGGAAACGTCTGCGAAAAACCCTGGAATGCAAAATACATTCGAGTTTTATCAGAATAACTGTCTGTATGTTGATAAGATTGTATGTTTAAAGATATATTGTAATTATACAATCTTAAACATACAGCCCTACTGTCCTTAACATACAGCCCTTGTGGTTATTTTACAACTATGCTGAAATTAAAAAACCTTTTCCATATTCGGAACTTAATTTCTATAGAACATACATGGAACTGATTGAAGAAAAGAACAAGGAAACATGATACTTTTTCAAAAGCTTTGCCAAAAGCAATTTTCGTGTAGGAATGTAGCAAATTTTAACACATAAAAAAAATTATTTGAATCTATGCTAAAGCGTATGAAAAGTGTAATCTTGGTTATGAAATATAAACTGTGTTAAAGCTGCAAGAATCGAGGTAATATTCATAAATTTGTAAGACTAGTTTTTTCGAAGGTTTAAATATAGAACCAGCTGCAGTAATGCAAGTGACGAAAGAGAAGCTGTCAATAAAAAAAGGGTAGCATCTATTGACAAAAACTGAAAACAACTAGGAAATAATTTCCTTAAAAGTTGAGGGTAAAGACGGATTGAAACTGGGATGGCTAACTATAATTGAAAGATTTTTATAAATGTGAAATGCTTAAATTTCGGGCTATAGAACATATGTCTCATATTCTGTAGCTCGAAATTTTACGGGATTCTCAGTTTGATCAGTGTAAATTGATTACATTGTCAGCGAATCCTGTACACAGGGTGTCCCGTAAATAGCATCCAAACTCTGCACAGCCATATTCCTCGTGCCGATTACATAAAAAATGCGCGAAGAACTGTACCTGTGCAGTCCATAGTTTTCGATATAACTGCAAAAGAAAATTATGACGTCATATCGCCGATGGTTCTAGCGGGGTGAAGCTCTGGCGCATTTTATCTCTTCTGTACGTGATTGGCTGGATATGGAATACGCAGGCCGCTGGTTTGGATGTGGGGCTCCGGTTCTATGGCCACCGCGATCGCCAGATCTCACAGCGTTGGATTTTTTTCCTATGGGGACATCTTAAGCAATTGGTGTATCGAGACTTAGTAACTACAGAAACGGACTTGATCGCTTAGCTGCATGCTGCTTGAACTTCGGTAGACAACGCGCTGCTGCGACGTGTGCACTCATCCATTCCAGGACCCGCTAAAGTCTGCCTCGATATTCACGGCGGGCACCTTGAACATCTGCCTTTATAAATACTGCTGCTGATGTGTCAAATAAAGCGTTTTTCATTGCACCGGTTATGATGTATTTTTCTTGTAAATTATGGATCGTACGGGTACAGTTCTTTGGACATTTTTTATGTACTCCCAAAGAGGAATCTGGTTGTGCAGAATTTGGACGCTATTTATGGGACACCCTGTATATTCTTGGAGTTCATATCCTGTAAGGGTTCTTAACCACTTGCGCTAAAAAGACGTGCCACGCACGTCGAGACGCTTTTGTCTCAAACCGCGAGCGACGTGAACACCACGTCGATAGGCATTTATCACAAAAATGAAAATAACGTGGTGCACACGTCGCCTAACAACGAGATTGTTTATGTTTAGGAACATGCACGAACTCGGTTAATACACAATAATTTAATATGTTCATTATAATGTAGATTTTTTGTGGCAACAGTTATGTTTTTTATATAATGCTTTGAGCTTGATAACTCACGGAATGTTATTCTTTTTGTAATGTTTAGAATGCTAAATAAATAAGTTCGTTGTTAATTAAAAAGGTTTTCTCTGCGAAATATATTACCATTCGTCCGAAGTTATTAAATAAGTCAAGAAATTGATTAATTTCAAACAGTTTATTTCTCGAGTTACAGCTCTGGATTGCACTCGCAGACGCGGAGCGGTGTAAATGAGACACTTTACCGCTTGTTTAATTGTAGCGCACGGCACCGCAACCGTGAAGTTTAATCGTAGCGCAAGTGGTTAAGTATGGAACTGCGAATTATACTGAAAGAAGAAAAAAACGAACGGAAAGTTGAATTTCTGTAAAAACGTGCAATTTTATAGCTAATCGTTGGAAAGAAAAGAATGACAACAGAGTTCTTATGATCTAAAACGAGAGAGTGCTTTTTGATGTCTTGAGTACTTTTTAACCGCTTGGCCAATAATGTTAGGCGGAAAGCCTTTGTCAGTAGTAACTGCTTTTAAGTAATTTAGTTCTTGACCAAGAGCCGGTTTAGAAAAGCAAACCTCAAGTGCACAGAAAATGAAAGAATGAAACTAACTTCCGAAAATACACTTATCGACTGTGCATCTGCAAATTAAAGTTTTAGAAAATCAGTTTTCAAAATGAAAAGTATGCATTTGAAGGAAGAAGCAAAACATAGAGGTGCATATAAAGTAAAAGCTTGACTATCCGATTTTCATTCAAATAACCGGAAAGTAGAAGTAGCCGTTTTTCCCTTCGAAACATTAAGCAAATAAGAGCCTTTAAAAAGTCATCCTCAAGTATAGCTTTTTGCATCCCGGTGAAATCTCAGCGATTCTTATTCTGCCGCGAATACACCGGTTGCACCAGTTGTGCTTTGTCAATCCTATTCATTCTGGATAAGCTGGTGTAGTTTTTGTAAAAATTGATAGAAATTAACTGATATTTTTCTATTTTTCCCCTCGTATTTTGAAGAATTGTTAAAAATCGGGACATGACTTGCAATAGTATATTTTTGAAATTACAGGATATTGATATCGAGAACCTTGTGCATTAATGGGACCTGTGCAAATTTCATTCGAAAGATTAAGATAAGCGTTTAAAGGGACTTTTTTTTTTAAATGTATCATACGCGTAGCTTGTATTTGTTGATTAACTAGCTGTTCCTTTATAACTACAGCCGGAATGATTGGCGCTGGAATCTTCGGAGATCTGGTTAACCTATGGACGAGCGGTAAAATCTCTGAACACTGTTAATTCAACCGGGGTTTGAATTCCGCGAACGAGCTAGCTGCATTCGCCTTTTCGTGGTTTTCCCATAAGTAACACAGATACAAGCCGGTTTCTCTTAGTTTGGTTTAGTTTATTTAATTACGGCAAAGCACACTAGGGCTATCTGCCTAATGGGAGGGATGCCTTCGTGGAGGCCTTTCTAAGAGAAACTGGCTCGTATACACGTTACACATGTGGAAAACCGCGAAAACGCCCATGCAGCCAGCCCGTTCGCGGGATTCGAACCTCGGACCGAACTACCAGTGTTCAGTGACTGTACCGCTCGGCCGCTGGTGGGCCCCCTGTTTGTCTTAGAAAGTTCTCCATTGAAGGCATCCCTTGCCTTAGCGCGCACCAGCGGCCGAGCGGTAAGGTAGCTCAACATTGGTATTTCGGACCGAGGTTCGAATCTCGCGAACGGGCTGACTTCAGGGGCGTTCTCGTGGTTTTCTTCGTGTGTAACGTGTATACGAGCAAGTTTCTCTTAGAGCTCGCATAGAGCAAGTGTTAATGTGTATACGAGCAAGTCCTCCACGAATCCATCATTTCCTTAGGCAGACAGCCCTCGAGGTTTTGCCGTAATCATGTAAACCAAACCCCTCTGTCAGGCAGATAGCCCTGGTGTGCTTTGCCATAATGAATGAAAATGATGTCATCATAATACAAGTGTCGGAGGACGGGGACGCCTGACGTATGATAGAGGCAAGCAGGCATATGTCCCGCATCCTCCACTATCTAGTAGCAACAACTCCCTGGGGCCCCAGGAGGCAGCACCGGGAGTTTATTTGGATCTTAAATAAAAATTACAGGGTCATACAAGGGCAAGCGAGTATTACATTTGCTTGTTAGTCTACAGAAGTACGGTAGTTATATGACATCGAATATAGAAACAGAAAATACATACTCATGTAGTCATCATAATACAAGTTGGAGAGTATATAGAAATAATTTCTTTTTTCTTCCGTGCAGTGCTGCACGATCGGTATCGGAAAAGCCCGAGACGTACAGCGACGGGAAAAAATATTTGAACAGAGCCCTTGTTTAAGCACTAACTTCATTGTTAATAAGTTAAACTAAAAATAAATACTGGTGGAGAAGCCCACTGCGCTTCAGATAGCGTAAGAAATGAAAAATACCCACCGAAAGTCAATTGGCACATTTATTTTAAGAAAAATTTTAATTGGCAATGTCTGGAATCAGAGAAGATCGTGCCAAAATAGTCCAATTAAGGAGCAATGGTTTTACCTTTTCGGTGTATATCAACTGTTTCCTACTTTTACTTACGAAGCAAGTGGAAACTGCAAGCAGTGTGATTGACCCAAACCACTTTCAGCAAGGGACTCATTTAAAGCTTTGTTAAAAGTAATTAGTAGCAATGAAATTGAAAATGACATTACATCATGCTTTTTTTTGACACCATGTACTGTAAAATATCATACACATAGATTTGTCTATAAGGGTAGAAGCGTAATGAGGAAGCAAATAGGAAAATTAGTGAAGCAAATAGGAAAAAAAGATAAGACAATCTCTGGGCGGTCTCCTCTCAGTCAATTTAATGACACTTAGGGTCGTCAAACCCTGCGGAACTAGGCATAGGGCTTCAAACCCTGGTCTAGAACCTTGGAGAGATCGGAGCCAAAGCACCTGGAGCAACAGAGACCCAGGGCGTCACCAGTCGCCAGTTTGCTACCTACCAGTCGCTCGGGCAGCCCGTCGCAGAGGGACATTACCCAGTGTACCCGGGAGGACCCCGGGCTACTAGAGCCCTCAGTTTTAGGACCTGTCAGACTCACAGGCCGACCTCTCCGACCTTATGATCTCTCCGGGGCCTCCAGAACCACAAGTTTTGTAATTTGTATACTCCCAAGGCCGCAATTGGTTAGGTACATAAGCAGTACCTTCGCAAAGTTCTCCACGTCGACCCCCGGGAGGAATAGAAGAAAAGGGTTTAGTTAGCAAAGACCTTTGGAATTGGGCTAAATTATAATATTCAGTGACGAAAGTACGTTTAACTTATTTGGATTGTACGGCAAAAAATTGGTTTAGATGAAAAGTGAAAAAAAAAAAAAAAAAAAAAAAACTTTGATTCCTCAAGACGTGGTTTCTACAATTAAAAAAAAGTATTATAGTTTGGGGATAAATGTCTCTTAATGGACCTGATAAATTAGCATTTATTGATGGCATTCGCCGAGTATGTGGACATTTGCGAGATACCAACCAACCAACTCACCAAATAGCCTACATTCATTGGGAAATGCATCCGCGTTCAGCAATTTTTCCAACTGGCCATTGGTGGGCCTGAGTGCTTAAATATCGGAACGTGCAGTGTTATACTCATCATTCCAGTACGTGTCATCATTCCCGTGCATGTTATGACCCATATATGTCATCATTCGTGAAATGTTATAGCGAGTGAATTGGCTTGCCAGATGAAATGTGAGCAACAGCATCTAAAAGTTGCATTATCCTGCTCGTTGTTAAAATCTTTGAAAAACAAGCTGAAATTATTTCATTTGCTGTACAAATTAACTGAATTTTGTATCGTATTTTTAGTTAAACTTCGGACTAGTTGGTGAAATTCATGATGAACGTATTCTTTTAAGAGTAGCAAAAGCATTTTCTTCTGATTTTAGAACTCTGTTATTTTACATATTGAGACTTTAATGAGAAAGTTAAGTAGTATGATAGAATTCAATTCATTCACTTCAAAATTCAATCTTGCTCTTATCCGGAAAAAAGAGAGATAAGATATATTTTTACAGCTTAACTGAAAAAGATTTTTGTAGCAGAAGATTCAAAAGCAAAGGATTTCTATAGGAGAATTGGTATTTGAATCCTTTTGCTTCCCCCGAAATCTAATTACGTTATTTTAGGTAAGTCACTTTAGTTTTGATTTAGCGGTTGAACACTTCTTATTGTCTAATAATTAATAAGAGAAAATTAGTAAACTATTTTTTCCTTCTGGGAAATAAGTTTTTTTTAGATACATTACTTAATATTCATTCCGAAATCCCAGTAGTTTACCATTCTGTTCTTTTGCTTCAGCAAGATTAGGGATTTAATTTTTAACTAATATTCATCACAATTTTCTGCTTTTGCCGTCGACATGCCACACTGATGAATAAAACTGTGGAGACCGAAGAATTTGTTTGAAAACGAGTCAATTTAGTCAGCAATTGTTTCCGATAAAATAAAGAAATTAAATGCAATGCAAATGAAGAACAAAATTGCGATACTTAAAATAAAAATTTTATACAATGTTAAAACAATTTAAATCATGTACAAAGTTACTCAAAAAATTCATCTTTTTACAAATGTTTAACAGAATTTGAAGGGAAACATAATTTATTTAATATCACTTGGACTCTTTAAATTTCTGGTCAATCATAACAAATACTACGTCATTCAGTCTTTAGTACATTTCAGTCGATAATGCATTGCCGGGATAGCGTGAATAGCACATAATTAGAGTTCGTTAAGACAAATGGCAGTAAAACAATTAATATTCAAACAGTGCCCCCTCAAACGAAAAACGTTCAGATTTTAATGATCGCTCCAAAGGTTTCTTTTAAAGTTTAATATGATTTATGAGTACGTTGTGAATAGATAAATCCAGGTAGAATAGCGAAACATTTGATAGAATATTCGGAAAGCATGTATTTAGAATTCCAATCTGGAAATCTGTATATTTAAAAAACGGAAAAATGTAATGTACAGAGGCTGTTCGCACATTTTTTAGACGATTTTGGTAAGCGGTAATAAAAGGTCGTTTGCTGCAAAAGAAGTAATTGCAATTGTACTATATTTTTAAAAGTCAAAATTATCGTCTGTGGCTTGAAAGTTTTGTTTTTATTCAAAATGGCGAATTTAGCAAAGCAGTGGTTCGAAGGCTACATTGACGCTCTTTCCGAAGAGAAATATGCATACTCCGTTATCCAAAAACGATGTGAGAGTCATGGTTTTGTGATATCTAAAGCGTCGATAGGTAATATCATCAACAAGAAAGGAAAAAAACGTCAAATAGGAACCTCAAAAATTCCAAACCAGTATCCAAGGAAAAAACGGACATCTTCGACTATTGCAAAGGTACGTTGTTTAATGTTAAAAGAAAATCCCCCTAGTCAAAGGACAGTGTCAAAATCATTAAAATGCTCGTTGTCCACTGTAAAGAAAATGATAAACGTTGATTTAAATCTTAAGAAAGCGAAGAAACGCAATGTGCATCGTCTTCTTCCAAACCATATCGCTCAACGCAGGACACGCTGCAGAATTCTATATGAGAAACGCTTATCCAAAGAAAATGAAAAACAATAGTCACAATAGATGAAGCATGGGTGTATTTAAATGATTGTAACAAAAAAAGAGCCATTTATTTTCGTAAAAGAGGAGAAAAAAATTTAAGCACATGGTTCAAAAAATCGAAAGAAAGTTTTTCTAAGGGATTCATGATTGTTGCTGGTTTTTCTTATAATGGCAAGTTTAAAAATAAAGAGAGTGCAAAAAAATATCAAGATTAACTCCAAATACTATCAGGAACATATTTTATCGCCAATTGTTCTGAATGAAATACCATCGCTTTACCCACAGTGCCATCTATCTGTGAGACTCCATCAGGACAAAGCTAGCAGTCACACATCAAAATCCACTGTAAATTTCCTAAAAGAAATGGAACAAAAAGCTGGTACCAAGGCCATACCCTTCACCGATATCCCTACTAAATCTCCCGATGAGTCACTTATGGATTTTTGTGCTTTCGGAATCCAAACGTTGTCCCAAAACCCTAACAGGAATCTGGAAAGCTGTTCGGGAGGAATGGGATAGAATATCTCTTCTGCCTCTTCAAAAGGCATTATTATCCTGGAAATTGTGGTGCCGAAAGATAGTTCAGAATAAGGGATGTCAAATAGAACATTTAAAATACAAGAATTTTATGTAATTTAGTTTTGTGAATACAATATACTTCGTCTAAAAAATGTGTGAACAGCCTCTGTAGTTCTATAAAAATATTGAATTTTTAAATTAGATATATCATAAATGCATTTTTATTTAATTGAATCGGACTCGTAAGTAAAAAAAAATACTGTTCTTAAGAACTGCATCTATTACTTTTAAATAACTTAGCTTGCTCGCTAACAACAAGCAGATTAATATTAAAGGATTACATTTTCCGAATGGCAACGAAAAGTTAAACAACGCAAAAGACTACTTGCCATTTTGGGCTAAAATCCCCACAAAAATGTTTTCCCCAGGAATGAGGTCTGAGGAATTCAGAAGCTTGGCGATAAAAGTATTCGTTGTTATTTGCTCTTTTGGACAGCCGAGCGGCTACAGGTAATTCGACTTTGGTTTCCACTATAGGTGCTGTCTGCATGTTGGTTTTCCCATTTGTAAAGAAGATGCAAGCCAATTTCTCTAACGTTGGATGTATCCCAGGTAAATGCATTATTTACTATAACTATTTGTACGAATCCGATACGTGCTTTTAATTTCATTATATACTATAACTACGATTCTTTTTAATTAACATTATATGTCTAGATAAGCATCGGTTCACCAATTTTTTCCCATTGTTTATTAATAGGAGTTGATTATATTTCAAGTCAATTTCTTAAAAGAATAAATTAATAATAATAATCTAATAGTTATAATAACTTTTAAAATTCTCTCTTGATTATGTCTCTTGTATCTTCAAATTACGAAATATTGTAAATTTACTGCGCAATTTCCGACGAAATCTTAAATATGCACCGTAAAAATTAAACGGAGGTAAAGATTTTACCAGAATTATATTTATTAATTCATATTAAATTCAATCTTAAAATGGCTTCAGAAGTGCATTATCGAATTAAGGAATCCAAATTTCGGCTGCATTTTGCACGTTTTGCATTATTTACCAAATTTGAGCTAATGGGAAAATAAAAAGAAATGATTACGTATACGAATAATGCAGCTTTCATTTCCCAAAGTTTATGCACTTGCATACGAACATTAACAAACGGCGAAAAATTAACTTTAGTTAAATGCATCTGCACTTCGCGTTACCTAAACCAAACTATTGTTGGAAATTGCGTAGATACTTCTATGGAAATTACGGAATTTGGAAATTAACGTAGATACTACTTCGCTTTACAACGTTGAATTCTGTACTGAATATAGGTGAAAGATCAAGAAGCAAACTATATTAATATATTTTTTTACGAAACTCTTGAAATATACTATTCGCGATAATTGATAAATATTTTCAAATTTCGCTGTTGAATTATTTTAAATATAATGTAATAGTCTGCGTTTTGTTGTTGTTGTAACTCTGTGATGTTGCATCTCAGCATTTTAATTAGGAAAATGCAGTAGATTCTTCATTAACTGTTGACAATGTCTTTTATTCAAAAGTTCATTTACGAACGATTCAATAAAAGCTTCGGAAAGTGTAACATTCCATGAAGTGCAAATTCATGAAAGTGTAACTTTTAAAAGTAAGCAAAAAAAGGCAAGGCATTTAGTTTCGCGTAGATGTTTTCGAGGATACTTTTTCCTTTCGGGATTTAAAAAAAAATCTGCAGAATGTTTTTGCTTCTGAAAAAGAGGGAACTTGTGGCTGGTAGCCTTCAAAATTGGTGGCGTTATTTAAAATCTACATCAAACTAAGATTGTTTTTGGAGGAAAGGCTAATTTTAAATGGTTAACTGAAATCATTTAATCCTTACTTTAAAACTTTTGCAATTTAGACTTTATTTGGTGACATTTCTTCAATTTAAAAGATTAATTCTAATACAAACGAGCGGCAATTCGATAACAATATCCGAATAACCGCAATCGCATTAAGCGGCGTCTTCTGTAAACGTCATCGAATATATTTTCGAGGAATTCATAAACTTCGTATAACAGATCGCCGTATGTAGATTGAAACACTTATAATATTGCTTATAATGCGCACAACAAGGAATAAACAATACTCGTTCACTAGTTAAAAACAGGCAAAAAAGCTTTTTACACAACAAAACTGTTAGTTAAGGTCAGATTTACTGTTGGTTGTCAATAATGGTTTCTTATTTTGACTATTATATTTGGCTAATCTTTGGAATATGCAAACAGGTAGTTTGGCGACATTTTGGTAAGGTGACAAAGGTTACTAGGTAGGACTTTAGTACACAGTTCGAATCACAGATTATTTTGTCTCAGAGAAATGAGAGATCATGAGACATGTCATGTGACGTTTTCCGGAAAATTCCGATCGTGATTTGAGCTAATAAGCACTTAGAGAAACAATTTCGCTGCTGAAGTGCAGAATCGCCGACTTATTTCTTTGGCGCTTTTTACAAGAGTAAGAAGAATTGGATTTTTGTCAATTTTCTTTGACTTTTGAAGTGAAAATAAATCGATGTGTACATTGATAAAGTCAAGCGTGTGCGCAATGCCATTTTTGTGCAATTCTGGGATGTTTTTTTAAGTGAAAATAGGTCGACGTGTACATGGATACAGCGTATGTGCACTTCTTAAAAAGGCGCGAAGCAGTGGGCGATTCTGCACTTTCTCCCAATTTCGCATCTAATCTTCGTCATGAATAAGCACTTTTGGTTCCATAAAAGTTCTAGCATAAGCGTAATTTGGCTAGCAGATTGTTGGAAAAATGTTGATAAAAAAAAAAGCCTTATCTTTGTGAAAACAAAATGGCGTCCAAAAAAAAGAAACTAGCAGGGTTTCTTTTTTTAGGTTTTTCTTTTTTTAGCAGGGTTTCTTATTCTTGCTGTAGCAGGGTTGGTCGCCAAATTTTCGCCAAAAAATTGCTAAGTTACCATAATCCGAAGATTCACCTTATATTTTATCACTTCAGTGTATAAATTTTAAAATATTTGACGGTACTTTTCTGCTAACGGAGTGCCACTTGAAGTCAGACATAATTACATTATTGAGATTACGGCAATGCATACTAGGGCTATCTGCTTGAAGGGAGGGATGCCTTCGTGGAGGACTTTCTAAGGGAAACTGGCTCGTATACGCGTTACACATGGGAAAAACCACGAAAACGCCCATGCAGCCGGCAAGTTCGCTGAATTAGAACCTCGGACCGAACTACCAATGTTTAGTGATTTTACCGCTCGACCGCTGGTGGGCGAGTCAAATATAAACGTCGGTGTGAAACCTAACCAGATGAAAGCAACTTAATGATACGTAAAGCTTCATGAAAAACGAAATTGTAATAACAGTAATTTATAATATAACACAATATCTATATAATGTTTAATGTGTGTAGATCAGAAGCTGAGCAATTCTCTGACTGAGATCTATTGATATATTATTCTTCCCGTATACAGAACGATCTCTTTTTGCTTAAGGGCATCATGTAATTACATAAATTAGGCGAAAACTTAAGATTCTATTTTTACTTCCATGTACGAAGTAAAAAGGAAGTATTGTAATCGCGAAAAGTTTCAGGCAGCATATTTCAACGAAAATATCCATTTTGACCGCTATCGAATGCAATTTAATGATGTTTTTGCGTGATATCTGTACGTAAGAACGGAATAAAAGACTCGTTTCCACCAAAAAAATTATAAAACTGCGTTAAAATTAATTCTGAAGATAATTTTTCGTGGCGTCTGTACGAACGTACGTACGTACGTATCTCGCATAACTCAAAAAGGAGTAGAACTAAAAATGGTTGAATTATGTTGTTTTTATCTTCCGGTTAAGGTTTTTATGCCTTTAGTAAATCTGTATGCAATATTTTTAGAATTATCAACAATTTTAAAGTTGTATAAGTGCCGCTAAGCCTTTATTTTCATGGCGGCCATTGATTGTTTACATTTGAAACAGCAAACTAGTGGATTTGTTGCCAATCTAGAGAAACTTAGCCTTGCAACAACAAAGATAACGCCTTCATTTATTATTGCCAATTAAATCATGCTTAATCCTTTCTGGAATTTTTTCGAGGAAATAAGTGTTTAAGATTTACTTCGTAATTTTTAATATAGATATTTTGAGTTTTTATGTATTTTTGCCTTCTCGTGAAGTGAGAACTAATTAATTGAATGAGAAATACTCAATCGTCTGTGAAAAACTGTTTCTTTCTTGTTTTGTTTGCTTAATTTCTTTTATACATCATTCTAGCTTTATTATAGTATTTGTATAGAACATGTGGCAACGATTAGATAATTCTATTCTTTAAATGATATAAATTTTGTGCTTTATGAGTTATAATATGAACGAAGTGTAATACTGTTAAGTGAATCTAGCGCCAGAATGTCCGTATGGTAAACACATACTACAGTGAATTTTAAAGAATGCATGTATTCTATTGTGGTTTATGCGGTATCGGTGAAAAATATTTAATTTAATCCAATAAGTTTAAACGAAATGCAAGAAAAAATGCGTATAATTTAATATTCCGTACAAGGAAGTCATGTGGTGTACACATCAGATTTTTTCTTTTGACAAAAAGGAAGGTTTTATATTATATCACCAGTGAAGAGATAAAAATTTGTAAATGTATATATGTAGTAGCAAATTTATACAAAAGTTGGTGTTTATATGTTTGAGTTATACTCACAATGATATTTATTGATTTTGTACGACTCTGCTCACTTATGTTTTATTCAATTATTGTGCAATATGAGACTTAATTTTATATACAGGGTGATTATAATTAAAGTTTAAGTTTCAAAACGCTATAAAAAAAGAACCACTGATGAAAATGATGTGAAATTTGAAAGGAATGTTATTGAAGAAGGCGGAAAGCGTATGGCAGAAGAAAAAATTTAGTTTCAAAAGTTAGCAACAGATGGCGCTGTAAGCAGCAGAATCAGGACGAGAAACGAGAAATGATTCGTAAAACAACGGCTAAGGTGGATGTTACACATTAAAACGCATTGACAAGTTAGACTTGTTGAATAATTTTATTTGCATGACTGTACATATCACATCGAAAGGGACAAATCGGTTTCAAGAGTTTTGCGGCGACATACCGCATAAGAACCATTCATCAAAGAAGTTCGTAACTGTCGCGAGACTGGCGCAAAACATGTTCAATATGGTGTCCACCGTAGTGTGCAACAAGTTGAAAGCGACAAACAGCATGTTCCACAACTGATCGCAATGTCTCCGGGGTGATGTTCAGAATGTGTTGCGAAATGCGTGCCTTTAATTCCGCTAAATTTGCAATTGGAGCGCGGAACACAACATCCTTCAGATATCCCCACAGCCAGAAATCACACGGAGTAAGATCAGGCGATCGGAACGGCCAGCTTGTAGGGAAATGACGGCTGATAATTCGAGCATTTCCGAAATGGAGCCTCAGCAACTGCTTCACGGGATGTGCAATGTGCGGAGGAGCGCCATCTTGCATAAAAATGATTTCATCCACACATCCACGTGGTTGCGCAAAAGAGACGCATACCTCTGACCAGTGACGGTTGCGGTAACAGGACCGGAAGCACCCGTCTGCTCGAAAAAATATGGTTGTAGGATGAATGATGCCGTAAAGCCACACCATACCGTGACCTTTTCAGGATGAAGTGGTACGGGGTGCGTTGCCAATGGATTTTCTGTTGCCCATATTTGACAATTCTGGGTATTCACGTATCCTGTCAGATGGAAATGGGCTTCATCTGTCCACAAAATTTTCCACGGCCATTCATTATCCACTTCCATGCGAGCCAGGAATTCTAACGCAAACGTCTCCCTAGCTGTCAGGTCAGACGGAAGCAACTCCTGCACATGGCCAATTTTGTACGGATAGCATTGCAGAATGTTTCGTACAATTTTCAGCACCGTGCTCGTAGTCCTGTCCAATGTTCGGGCAATTCCTCGTGCACTGCACGGTTGCACACCACCGGCCGACCCCTCCTGTAATGCTGTGGCCACTTCTTCAACTACCGTCGAATGCACTCGTTTTCTCCCTCTACCAGATTGCACATCAAACGAACCTGTCGTTTCAAATTTTTGCATCATTTTCTTTAGACCTACGACACTCATTGGACCAACGCCTTCTTTTATACCCTTCAGTGTCCTGAATTTTTGCAGAGCTACTCTTGCACAATCATCATTCTTGTAATACAGCTTTACCAGCAGAGCGCGGTCCTGCAGTGAAACACCCATGGCGAACGTCTAAGACGCGAAATGAGGAACAGCCGATCCGAACAAGTATGGCTGGAGTAGCGCGCGAAGCGCGCTGTTTCCAGCTCATAAGGAGAGCCCAGTAGGCAAATGACGGTAGGAAGTCTGACGTGGTAGGAGTTAAGAGAATGAGGTGAAGAGGAACAGCTTGGTACCTGGCGGCTTTATAACACTGAAATTTAACTGATATTTTAATTTACGTCTTCTTCCGCTTGCAGCGCCATCTGTTGCTAACTTTTGAAACTAATTTTTTTCTTCTGCCATACGCTTTCCGCCTTCTTCAATAACATTCCTTTCAAATTTGACGTCATTTTCATGAGTGGTTCTTTTTTTATAGCGTTTTGAAACTTAAACTTTAATTATAATCACCCTGTATATTTATAGTGTGCTTTGTATAATTTCCAATTTCTGGGTTATTTTTGAATTTTATGCTTTTAACTAGCTTGAAACATATCGAGTGTTGTACGAATGCGCATTGCAGTTGTATAATGACTTGGAGGACAAATCAAGATATACCTTGTTAGGAAAATTTCGATAATATTTAGCAATTTCTTGCCGAATGGGCGTTACTTTGAATGTTTCTTAAAATGAATTTTTTACTAGAATACCGTTTTTAAATTAAGAGTCACTCACCAAAGATGTTACCAAGACAGAATTAATTTGTTTCGTACTTACGCATTATCCTGTCGACAATACATTAGTCGCCATGCAGTGCGATTTAGCGCCAATTATGGATATGCATGATATAAACATGTCGCTTTTTTCTCTTGTAACTCCAGTTAATTCTCTACATGCCCCGTTAGGTTTTTATGAACAAGGATATAAATTAACTTTTATTATTATTATATACATATTTTTTGCATTTATAAAATGAGTAAAATTTGGGACCTGCTTTCTACAGATGAGTAACCGGTAGTTATTACCGGTAGGTGATTATTTTGAAAGTTATAGTGCCTTGCCACCAATAAAATTGTGTATTAGTGGACATGATATTGTCTGCTGAATACGGTGGATAAAAAAATTACAGACTGCAGGAATTGCCTGCGAGAAATTTGCACTCATCGCGTTTTAAACGGAGCTTCTGCAAAATAAGAGTGTCAATAGTATACGCATTTAAAGTTAGGCAAAAAAAACAAGCTTATTAAATGCATCACTTAAATATACAGCAGGTAGACATTTTTACACACATACAACATTTATCAGAATGACATGTGTACAAAATTTTATGGCTGGCAAGGTGAGATACTGATATAGTTCTTTATCAAGAATAATGTATACATGAAATATAATTACTGAATTTCATGTGATAACTCAGCACAAAGTTTACATGAAATTTAGGATACAATTTTACAAACGGCATAAACTATGCGATAATAAAAGAAACATCACAAAAAGTATTGGCGATAATTTTACTGCACAAACACATGCACATTCCGCAATTCATTTTGTATTTATACAATCAGTTGATCGTCAATAAGTGACAGTGAAATAAAAATACACATACTGAAGAAATACGAAGAGTAATTTTTCTAACATTCTATGAAAAAATACGAAGCTGAACTTACCTCACCAACAACACTCTCCTGGGCCCGGAATTCATTAATCTTGACAATAATTAATTATCCATTGTCTATATTGTATGTAAATCGAACGCATTGCTTCGATGACATACGCTTCAGCTAAAACTGACGCAAAACCTTCCGCCATGTTTATTGCCGGAAATATAATCATCTGTTTATTTAACAAGAAGGGTCAGATCTGTCCTTACATTAACATCCGTCTCATCAATTTAACGGTCAAATTTAACGCTAGCTTTGATGAGAATACCAATACTTGCGATTTAACTACTTGTTATGTCAGAGTACCACGTGATTCCGTAAAAATCACTTAACGCTGTGGTTAGAAACGTCATGAATCGGGCCCTAAAGCTGTGTTTCCCAAACATTTATGTTTACAGCCCGCTTTTAGAAACGCAAAGAAACGCATTTTTACAGAAAATATATAAGCATATAAAACAGCATAAATGGGGTTGGATTACTTGTATGTTAATGAAATTAGCAGTAATTGCACTGTCATTTTAGCTAAATGAATAATAAAACAAAAATAAGGACGTGTGTTTCCGGTCATCCGTAAAGCATTCTGCAAAGCATAAGATAATATTTATTTTTCAAATGTAATCATTTAGCTCGGGGGTATAAAAGAAGTCTCTTGCAAATCGCAATATATTTGTCACCCAACTTTAGCAAACAAGTTATTTAAAAGAAATGCATTGCCACTAGCCAAATTAAATATTTACGCCGACCACGCAGCAGATTTTTCTCATTCAACAAAGCGCAGGAATTTTAATTTTCCTTTCAAATTAATTCTTATATTTTTCACAAACTAAGCGATTTAGAAAAAAGCCGAAATTCATATAAATTATCTGAACCTATGAAATAACACTAACCGAATTTATTAGAATCATCTGTACATATAAAAATCGGTGCCCGTTTTTCTTTGTTGTGTAATTTGTACAAATGTACACTTTTATTCCGATCTGGCTGAAATTGTGCGCTCTTGACTATCAAAATAACAAGAAAGCCACCGTCTACACATAAGATTTGGAAAACTCGCCATACAATTGCTCTCACATCACCGGTCTCAGGTTCGCGTTGCCATAGTTGCGCTCCCGCTATGAGTGAACGCCATACATACTAAGTAAGTTTAAGTTGCTTTTTTACAAAAATAGGTATTCACATTTCTACACAGCCTTAATTTTTAAGTGACGCCACTAATATTAACACCAGTGTTGTATTCCCGCTGCCAGTTCCTATTAAAACATTTATCAGAACTACTATTTCGCCTAATTGATTTGGCACACATGTGAGTGTTCCGAGTAGAACAATGAGTTTACTTTAAACTATGTTCTTTGAAACTGTAGAAGATATGACACAGATAAGAAGGGTACAATTACCCTTTATTTTCCCCAGTTTACTGCTATTCCGGCATTTCGGGATACAAACTAATTGACTGCAATGCCTATTCCAGGAGACCAAGCGAGTTTAGTTATTATAATATTTTTTACGTGTTCAAAGGATGTATGCCTAACGGAAGGATGGTATGCGTAAATAATTGCTCCAACTGAGTGCAAAAAAATTACTCCAACTGGGATGGAAAAAAAATTGCCCCAACTGGGGTGGAAAAAAATTGCCCCAACTGGGGTGGGAAAAATTGCCCCAACTGGTGTGGGAAAAAAATTGCCCCAACTGGTGTGGGAAAAAAATTGCCCCAACTGGGGTGGGGAAAAATTGCCCCAACTGGGGTGGGGAAAAATTGCCCCAACTGGGGTGGGGAAAAATTGCCCCAACTGTGGTGGGAAAAAATTACCCCAACTGTGTGCAAAAAAAATTGCCCATTGGAGATTATGGTGAAGAGTCGCTAATCGTAAAAATAGTTTAATCGTAATGAAGCATCAAAGTAAGCACACGGATATAAAATGTACAATAATTTTATATAGACATACGCTATTCTGGAACTATTTATTACAACTATTTATTATAATTTAAAGGTAATTCAGAGTATACACCTTATTTTTTAATTATTTATATAGTAAGAAGTTAACAGATAGCTTCAGATCATGTACTATTTCAGTGAAAAGTTTTCAAAATATTTCTATCGGTTGTACTGAGCCAAAAAATAATTTAGTATCCCCTATCAAAGATGTAATTAACATAGTAATACACCGTGATCTAAAATTTGTATATCTCTTTTCACGGCATTGGAGTAAAAATATTACTTAAAGAGATTAAATTTTACATACTGAAGAATTTTTAAATTATTAAATAACTGTTTTTAGGAAATCTTAAACAATAAAAGTTTAAATAATGCAGATTTTGATCTCTGTGCAGTATTTGCATTGCAGATATTCAAAGACATTCTAAAATTATTAGGCCAAAAAAGAAAAAAAAAGTCTTACTGTGGCATAGATTTTGAATGAAACTCAAACCCAAAGTTGCCTTTTTGACTAATTTTAATATTACACAGGTGTGTTTCTCTTCACTTTCATTTGCATTCTAAATTTCATTGGTGTTAACATTAAGAAACTAGTAATTGAATTAAGTGCATTGCAGCAATTTACATTTTCAGTGTTAGAGAAACTTCAATTTTTGAAATGAAAATAATGAAATTTTTGATAAAGCTATTGATCAAATCAATCTGTTTATTATAAATAAAAGAGACACAGATATCCTAAAATATATTTTAACAGCACACAAAATATAATAACTCTCATAATCACAATATATACTTAAGAAAACGTTCAGTTCTGTATATCAAGGATAAAATTTGAAAACTTGCAATGGCTGAATATAAATAATATATCCATCATACGTGCCCACAATGCTAAGTAGAATGAGGAATATACACAATTTTAGATATACGTATATGCATTTAAAGTTAGGCAAAAAAACAAGCTTATTAAATGCATCACTTAAATATACAGCAGGTAGACATTTTTACACACATACAACATTTATCAGAATGACATGTGTACAAAATGTTATGGCTGGCAACGTGAGATACTGATATAGTTCTTTATCAAGAATAATGTATACATGAAATAAAATTACTGAATTTCACAAAACAATATTATCACTATTAAGCACACATACATATGAGTGCCATCTTGATACATTACCTACATGACATAAATCCATGTGTAGCATTTTCATTCCAGATTAATCAGAAGAAAGTAGAATAAAGAATTAAGTCAGTTTCTGGACTTCAGTGTCTTTTTGCTGAGTTTGACTAAAAGTAAACTTTCAGTTTGGTGCACCGAATAATCTGCCTTCTTGTCCGCTGGCCAAATTGCTTGTTTCCGCTCTGAAACTCTAATTTTAATTGTAAAAACTGTTTCTTTTAACTGTATTTGATGTTTTATGTTTTCTGTATTTTACAATTTTTAATGAAGATGATTTGACTTGCCGCGAGGCGAGAACCGAATTAATTGAACGAGAAATGTATGTCTAATGAAATTCGTGGAAATAAAGTGGAAATAAATGAAATGCAGCAAAAATGTGCATAATTTAATAGGCTGTACATGGAAGTCATCTGTATTTGATGTATTTCATGTAATGCGCACATTTTTACTTGGATTTTTACTTCCTTGTGCAAAGTAAAAAGGAAGCATTGTAATCGCAAAAAGTTTCAGGCAGCATATTTCAACGAATATATCCATTTTGACAGCTTTCGAATGCAATTTAACGATGATTTTGCTTTATATCTGTACGTAAGGACAGAATAAAAGACTCTTTTCCTCCAAAAAAAAATTATAAAACTGCTTTAAAATGAATTCTGAAGAGAATTTTTCGTAGCTTGTGTACGTACGTATCTCGCATAACTCAAAAACGAGTAGCCTCAGAACATTGAAATTTTGTATATAGGACTACAACATGTAGATGTGCACCTCGTATTTTGCTTGCGATTGGCTGCGCCAAGCGTATATAAATATATTTATATATATATCCACTCTGTTACCCGGCTCAGTGATCTCAGTTTCTTTGCTCTTATATGTTTGTAAATTTGCAACATTTTTTGCTTTACAAATGATTGGATTATGTTGTTCTTATCTTCCGGTTAAGGTTTTTATGCCTTCAGTAAATCTGTATGCAATTCGCAACAACAAAGATAAAGCCTTCATTTATTATTGCGAATTAAATCATGCTTAATCCTTTCTGGAATATTTTCGAGGAAATATGTGTTTAAGATTTACTTCGTAATTTTTAATGCAGATATTTTATGTATTTTTGCCTTGTCGCGAAGTGAGAACTGAATTAATTGAATGAGAAATACTGAATCGTCTGTGAAAAACTGTTTCTTTTTTGTTTTGTTTGCTTAATTTCTTCTATACATCGTTCTAGGTTTATTATAGTATTTGAATAGAACCTGTGGCAACGATTAGATAATTCTTTAAATGATATAAATTTTGTGCATTCTGAGTTTTAATATGAACTGTTAAGTGAACCTAGCGCCAGAGTGTCGCTATGGTAAACCTCTTGGTTGCGTGCAAGTTGGGGGCGCGCAACTCTACAAACAAATAGAGTGAATTTTAAAGAATGCATTTATTCTATTGTGGTTTATGCGCTGTCGGCGAAGTAGATTTAATTCAATCCAATAAGTTTAAACAAAATGCAAGAAAAAATGCGTATAATTGAATATTCCGTATAAGGAAGTCATGTCTTGTACACATCAGATTTTTTTTAATAGACCAACTACCATTTTTGCATACATTTTGTGTGATCAGATATGTTCAATGATGCTGAAAAGTGAAAGAAAATTTGCCGACTAGTGGCTAAGACGCTAAAGCTGCGGAACGATGGCCGAATTGCATTTCCGCAGTTGAATGCTTTGACTGTATAGAGGAGTCATGGTTTTCCTATATGGTAACGAAGTGCAATGTGGTTTCAAAGGCAGTTAAAACAGTCTCCTTTACTTTGCAATGTATTGGCACTTTTCATCATTCCTGTATCTTTAAAATTTATCAAGTTGAATCTTTCACTCAATCAATTTTAATTAAACGGCAGAATTAAGTGTTCTACAGAAATTATGAATATGTAAATCTCAACAGAAAAATAACAAAAGTCATGTCAAGAGAAAATAACATCGTTATCGTTTCCGGACTCACATTAAATTCAATCACTTTTAGCAGATAAAATTAGAAATATTATAACCCCTGTGTAATGATTATCATAGAACAAATATGTAAACACAAACAGTTAATTATATTATAAGTTAATATCATATCTGTTTAATATATGACACAACTTGTGATTACTTACGTTTAGATATATCACAGTCAGAAAGAGAAATTTAAATTATTCTCACTTTTTTAAACCCTTATAATTCTTAAAAGGGTTCTAAAAATTACCTGATAGCATTGATTATTGAAATTAACAAGGTTTAAAAGAAAATATAAACTAGTAAATATGCTTACAACTTCTTGAAGGTTTAAGCTATCTTAAAGTCGGCAAATGGTAATTCTCTGAGTAAATGCTGATTAGGTTCACGTTTCG
Organism: Stegodyphus dumicola; assembly: GCF_044657685.1. Taxonomy (NCBI): domain Eukaryota; kingdom Metazoa; phylum Arthropoda; class Arachnida; order Araneae; family Eresidae; genus Stegodyphus; species Stegodyphus dumicola. Next base: position 205,289,947 of record NC_140781.1, read on the forward strand.
CTATGTTGCCCAGCTAATTGCTCGTTTTATAGCATCAGCTCTCCTCCGAACATGCTGTTATATTCATGCAGGTGGCTTTTCAATATTTTTTCTTCATATTCTGAAATTAGTATAACATGAGCACTCCCGACTTTGTTTTTCATTTTCGACTCGTCCCTACAAGGCCATGAGGCATTTGTTCCCCCCAATTATTCTGAATAGAAAAAGCTACTTTTCTTACGTAACTGCATGTTGAGGGGAAGTTTATTGTGAGTTGGTAGAGGGTAGGTATTCTCCGTTCACTTGGCAAAACATTTTGTTATGCAAAAATAAAATTCTTAGCTAACATGTTTATGAAGTTCCTGTTAATATAAAACAGATATATCTACATTTTAATGCATTATATTATTATATTTATCCCGGAAATCAAGATATAATATGACAGTTCATCCAAAGAATGATACAAAGGTTTATGACTGAATATTGGAAAATGAAATTCTTCGTTTGTTTATATATAAATCTTTTCAAAGTGGTTCCAAAAATGTGTGAACACTCTGAGCAGTATGTAGGTAGTAATAAAAGGACGAGCAATTGGCTAGAAAGAATTCTATTTACTGTAAATGTGTTTCACTGCATTACAAAGCTACAGGCAGGAAAACTGTCCATTGCTAAACTAACTATGGTTGAGGATATAATTCATGAAGTCATTATATACATGCGCGGTTGATTAATTATACAATTCTCTGTTTAGAATTAATCTTCAATTTATACATTTAAATTTTATTACGCTAAAATTTATTAAACTACTAAATTTATTACGTTAAAATTTGCGTTATTTCGATTTATATGTTTTAGAATTAATTTTGGAGTTACAAGTTTAAATCTCCTGAACTGCAGAATATTTTAAAGATACGGTTTATTATTTTCGAAATTGTATATGTCATAAAATTAATATCTGCCATTATGCTTTGATTTTGAATGCATGAATATCTAGAAATTTTTAAAAATACACTGTTAAAACAGGAAATGAAAATGTCGTGAAAACCCTATCACAGAAGGAAAGTTTTATTTTTTGACAGGATGAAATTAAAAATGCTGATCAGCAATTAAATTCATCTCTAATAAAAATTAACTAAATATTAAATATATGTATGAAATCTTTTAGAGTAAAAACTGAAGACAACACAATTACAATAATGAAATAAAAAATTTATTTATATGAAAACAATTGGATATTGAATAAACACAATTTTTATATCGTGACAAAAACAGAATTAACACATTCATGACATGTAAGCAATGAATAAATCATGCGTCAAGCGTTCAATATTTCTGAAACAAAATCGATTGTATATTTAACTATTACATATAATTGCATAAAAAATTTATAAGACTGCTGAATATAATTTAAAATAATTTATTCCTTTATGATTTATAATAAATAAAAAAGGTTTATAGACGCTTTTATTTGTGATTTATGAAGTGAAAACGCATCGGTGGGTAAGAGTCCAATAAAGAATCTTACCTACTGATGCGTTTTCACTTCATAGATCACAAATAAAAGCGTCTATAAACCATTAAAGATATTTGGGCAATTTAAGACAAAATATCAGAATCAGCATGTAATCCATAATAAACAGGTTCATTTTCTGATAATTTACAGAATAAGGGAAAAAATAAATTTATATTATAATATATTCTTAAATAATATACTGGTTTCTAGTAAAACAGTTCAACTTGTGCACTGGTGTGAAAAATTTAAGGACGAAATTGAAAAATTAGCTTATCAGTGGAACGAAGAACGTAGAGCGGACTGAGAGACTAATCAGGAGTTCCACGCATGTGTGGTACATGCAAGCACGGATCAGCTGCTGTCGTCTTTATGCACGAAAAAATGTTATTTAAAAAAAATTTAAACTGATTGTAAATAAGTAGATTTTTTTAAAGGAGGCATAATAGGCTATATTTTAAATGATTTTTCCTCTTTGGTTTGGTTTGGCAAATTTAATATAGACTTTCAGGCATTCTGCAGAAATAAAATTCTCATAAAAATTTGCTATTTTAATTTTATTTTGCTTCATATTTATTGCTTCATATTTTTTAACTATTAAGTGCATACACATATTCCATGAAATGGAATTTATCGGGAAAGTCTCAAGACATATGCAACAAGCGTGTTACCATGGCCAGGAGGCTGCACAATGGTGGTCTGTTTGTACGACGATCCGTAAGGTGTATACCATTAACACCTGCTCGTCGGGGAAGTTTTGGACAGATTAAAAAATTAATGGGGTCGAGAAATCTTTACGGGTGAGAGCAGGTTTAGTCTGAGTTGCGATTGTAGACACGTACACTTCATGCTAAGGGCATGTTTCTTGCTGGACACCTGTCACACGGATGTTTCGACTTTGTGTTGCATTGTGCTCCGTGCTGTTTCTTTCTATCATTTTGATTTCTTTTTTGGGTCGTTTTGCTTACATTACCCGTGTTCTTACATCTTGTGGATGTTATGGTATTATTTTTGTTGCTATGGAAAGCATTTGCACAACGTTATATTGAAAAAGCCGTCTCGTCCTTAATTTTTGCACCACCAGCGTTGAAAGGAAATTGGTGTTATGGATTTTTCAAAGTACTGAAAATGTAGATCTGGAATGGTATTATTATTTTTCTTTTAATAAACGTGAATACAACCACAAAACGTTCGAAATAATAACAAAATATTTATAGCATTTTTTACTTTATTTTTAAAAATGTTTACTACCTGTCATTCACCTTACGTTGAAATAGTTTTGGTAAACATATTTCAGAAAACATGGTGCGCTTATACAGATACACTTACCGCAATAATAAAATCAATAAATTTCAACATTATCAAACATTACATAAATACAACATCAACTAAGAATAAATGATAATTCATTAAAGGTTTAACATTTTCAATTAAACATCTCTATTCATATCAAAATGTATAATTTCATACATATGTCATGATAGATACAATTTTATATGATATATTTATGTATTACAAAAACAACATTTGAAATATACTTTTCAATTTTTTATTTGAATTCATATTTATATGTTCATATGTATAATATTCATTTATATATTCATATTATACTTCTTCAATTATTTACATAGTTCTATTAACGATAAATATTTAGCGAATGACATATGATAAGTAGCGAAATATATAAATTGCAGTTGAATCTTAAATAAATGAATCTCTCAATTAAATGTATTTTGAAAATAAAGGACATATTATTAGATATTATTACTATCAAATAAACGTTTTCAAAATAATTTTGTGTGCAAAAATAGTGTAAGTACTAAACAATTTGATAATTATGCTACAAATAGTGAAATTGTTGATGACCAAATGCAAAAATTGTTCAAGCAGGAACTAGATTGCGTATTGACTGTCGAAAACTCAACCAAATTACTGAAACAGATTCTGAGCCTATTCTTAGAATTGATGCTGTCTTAGATCAGTCAACGGATACAGAATTTAGTTCAAAAAATGATTCTCCTTATAAATGGACTACTGAATGTCAAATAGCTTTTCAAAAGTTAAAAGATGCATTCATTTCAAGACCTATTTTAGCTTTGTTTAATTTAAAACATCCATGTCATGTATTTGTAGATGCATCTATAAAGAATCTGTTGATGCAGTTTTAAAACAAGAACATCCTGATGGTAATCTACATCCAAATGCTTTCCATTCTAGAAAATTAAGATCTTTTGTACAAATTTATGATATTACTGAGCTAGAATGTTTAGCTATTAATGCAATAGATAAATTTTATTATTATTTACATGGTAATCATTTTATTGTACATATTGATCATGCTGCTTTAGTCTGGCTTACGAATATTAAACATCCTACAAATAGGATATTGAAATGGTCTTTGAAATTACCTATGTGCTATTTTGATAAGCATGTAATTAGTGAAAAGTGTGTACTTCTTCAGAAACATTCTAATGGTGTCTTTACGCGTGTGTCATCAAATATTCAAGATGGGTGTTCACATTGGAGTTTTCCGCGCATTAAATGCAAAGTGACTATCGGTTCTTCAAAATTTTTTCCGAGGTGTATTTGGTTAAATTCTTCAGAAAAAGTGTGCATCATTCATTCTATAAATTCATAAAAATGAATAAGATGATATATAAAAATATATATGTTACATATACATAAATATTATGTATCACGGCTAGGGTCTATGTTCACCGATAAAACAGTTCCGTTGAGGAACGAGCACCACGCATAAGCAAACGTGGTCTTGCCCGAATTGTATGGTCCTTTTAAACATACGTATCTTCGTTTTGGATGGGCGTGAATAAAAAGGCTCAGAAGAATCACTGCCGTGCACTTAAACTTGTGGAAACCAACGACGTTAAACAGGTGAAAACTGGCCTGCCCAACTAGAGCCTGAAAGTTCGCTTGTTCCACAAGTCTCGCCTAGAATCAGCGATTCATTTTCAATGTATTTAATGTTGGGTATTCTGTTTAATTCCGCGTAAATGGCTGCTCGAGTCACGTCACCGGCGTTTCTTGCAGTTCTTTTTCTGTCAGGGAGGTGCAGAAATTTCCTAGCATTTTCCATCTGCTCAATGTGGTCTTCGTCGTGCTGTTTCGAATTTTCGTCGGTTCTATCGCAGTCTCTGTGCGCTAAATGCGCATATTCCCACATTAAAATCTGCACGTCCGTAATTCTTCTCGATTCTGCAAATTTCGCCAGCTGGGCGTGGTTGAATTTCTGGTTGCTTTCCTCCGTCGCAGTACCGGGTAAAGTACCGTCGCTCATCTCTGGCTGGCCGCACTCAGAAACTATTTTCGAATAAGTTTCCTTTACTTTAACTGCGTAAAACAATTCAGCGCTAGTAACTCCGCAGCCCGCAAATTCGCGTTTTATATCCTTCATTCTCCATTCACGTTCAAACTGCACAAACAAGAGTAGCTGGTAACTTGTCTTCCACATCGCGATGAAAACAAATCGAAATATATTTCTTTTAATTCTGTCCATCGCTGCAAAATGTTTCGTAGACGTGAAAACGAAAACCAATTTCCCTGCCCGTCTATTGTTAAATGAACGTACCGTTTTGGGATAACGGAGTATGCATATTTCTCTTCGGAAAGAGCGTCAATGTAGCCTTCGAACCACTGCTTTGTTAAATTCGCCATTTTGAATAAAAACAAAACTTTGAAGCCACAGACGATAATTTTGACTTTTAAAAACGTAGTACAATTGCAATTACATCTTTGCAGCAAACAATCTTTTATTACCGCTTACCGAAATCGTCTAAAAAATGTCCGAACAGCCTCTGTAGATATTTGACTTGGATGTCTTGAATCATAAATTGTGATGAAAAAATAGGATAAAAATTAATTATTTTTTTATTTAAACGCATAGTACATTTCGCCTATAAAGCGCACCGAGGCTTAAAGTGGAACTATAATTTCAAACTACATTTTTAATTTTTTATAAACTCCAGTAATGCTTGATGTGATAGGAAATGAAACAGTTGATGTGAAACGAAAAATTTAGTTTATATAAAAACAGCAGGTCACGTAAAATCTGCTTAACAGAAGGTACAAAATTAAAGCCTATTAGCAGGTTGCAACCAAAGCAGAATTTTCAAGTTCTACGTACATGTGAAAAGCAAAAGTATGAAAACATTTCAATATTAAAGAAATTAGTTCATTCTTTCCGAGCAACAATTAAATTCATAAATATATTTTTTTTTATTGCTGGAACAGGAAACAAAAACTTTTGACACCAAGTTAATACGTATGACCTCATGATTTAAATTTAATGTAATACGACAACATTTTCTCAGAATTAACGAAGCACTAACGTGGCAATAATATATCGTTTCAATTGTACTAACCGGAAACAAAAAGTTGTGAACAGTAGCTATTTATTTAAAATGCTAACATTAGCGAACAATTTTCGACATACAGTAGAGTCACATGCAATCGCTTGCTTTCTTTAGCGTCCGAATATGACCTTCTATAATAATACTAATATGCTTAATGCTTGGCAATGTTATTTTTATTTCATATTTTGTAAAACTTACAAATTTTTTATTAACAACCTCTACGATGTGAAAGCGAGCAATGGCGACACTTCTCGAAGTAAAGCAGATTTTTATCTCCATCGTGGAAGACTGTTGCCACTCGGAAAAATGAGGGCGAAAATTGTCGTTTTCACAGTTTTTAAAAAATCTGATGTGTACACCACATGACTTCCTTGCACGGAATATTAAATTATACGCATTTGTTCTTGTATTTCAAATTGGATTGAATTAAATTTACTTCGTCGATAGTGCATAAACCACAATAGAATAACCGCACTCTTTAAAATTCACTATATTTGTTTACCATTGCGACACTCTGGCGCTAGGTACACTTAACAGCGTTACATTTCGTCCATATTATAATTCAGAATACATATAAATTTATATCATTTGAAGAATAATCAAATCGTTGCCACATGTTCTATTCAAATACCATAATAAATCTAAAACGATGTGTAAATGAAATTAAGCAAACAAAACAAAAAAGAAACAGTTGTTCACAGACGATTCGGTATTTCTCATTCAATTAATTCAGTTCTCACTTCCCCACAAGGCAAAAATACATAAATACTCGAAATATCTTTATTAAAAATTACGAAGTAAATATGAAACACTTATTTCCTCGAATAAATTCCAGAATTTATTAAGCATGATTTAATTCGCAATAATAAAAGGTGATGTTACTTTATTGTTTCGAAGCTTAGTTTATCTAGATTGGCAACAAGTCCACTATTCTGCTAAGTTTTAAATGTAAATAAATATGGCTGCTATAGTTAAAAAATTAGGCTTAGCTGAACTTAAACAACTTTTAAATTGTTGATTGATAACTCCACAGATATTGCATGCAGATTTACTAAATGCATAAAACCCCTTAACAGGAAGATAAAAACAACATAATTCTATCATTTTTAAAGCAAAAGATGCGCAATTTACAAATATATAAGAATAAAGAAACTGAGATCACTGAGCCGGGTAACAAAGTATATATATACATATATTTATATACTTTTGGTGCGGCCGATTGCAACCAAAATTCGAGGTGCACATCTACATGTTATAATAGTCCTACGTACAAAATTTCACCGCTCTGAGGCTACTCGTTTTAGAGTTATGCGAGATACGTATGCACTCTTCAGAATTCATTTTAAATCAGTTTTATAATTTTTTTTTGGGGGGGAAAGAGTCCTTTATTCTGTCCTCGCTTGTGGATGTCACGCAAAAACATCATTAAATTGCATTGGATAGCGATCAAAATCGGTATTTTCGTTGAAATATGATACCCGAAATTTTTCGCGATTACAATACTTCCTTTTTACTTCGTACAAGGAAATGAAAACATCTCTGCTAATTAAAGTCGTACGAAGATGAGAATAGTCGAACTGGCTTGCCACGATTTTTTTTTTGTAATCCGAGAGTAGTTCTCTCGCAATTCAACTCCCCGCCGTCCGGAGGAGATAATGCCACAAACAAGCAAGCAAACAAACGTGCATAGCTTTTAATAGTACAGACGATTACTTTTAAAAGAAGGTAGATACCGATGTTAAATATGTAGTACATCTAACAATATAGGAGGAGCGAAAGATGATTATACAATATTTATGAATCAGAGTAAAATTACAGTGAAAATGCAACAGAATTCGATGATGTGCATGAAGATATAATGGAAGACAAATATGACGAATATGCTGCAGTTACAGAAATTTAGCAGCCATGTTACTTCGAATTTCACTCATGCTTTTTATTCATACTCCTAAGACGTAAAATTAGAGAGCGCATTAAATTGGACACGAATATTTTCACATTGTAACCAATCATTTAATATAAACTCTGCTGCTAATACTGTTGGACTAATTCCAACAACAAGGGTGCCCTCTGGTAAGTAGGAAGAGAAGGACTTAAGGAAAAAGCCAAATGTTTAACCTGATAGGTTGTTTCAGACTCCTGCTCTGTAATTTTATTAAAGTTAAATGTAATGTCCGTGTCTAACTTGAACCTGCTAATAAATAAATGTTACACTATAAAGCACTCTTACCTCTCTGACCCTATCCAGAACGACCTTGTGCCTCTTTAAGTAAATAAAAGTTTCTTAATTTTGAATAACTATTACAAAATCGTTTTTACAGTTTCCTAGTTTTACATAATACCTAGCTTAAACGGAAGGGTGAATAAATTTCTTATTTTTTTTTCAATTTTCCATTTTTTAATCCAAACCAACAATGTAGTCGATATACATATCATACTCACAGCATTTATTACAGTTTGTCTTATAGTTCATAAATAAAGAAATGCTTTAAGCTGGATAATTCTTAGCAAAAAATACAAATAAATGTCATTTATTAAAAAGGCTGCCGCTGTGTATTTAAAATCTGTTTTCTTTTTTTTTTGGGGGGGGGGGGGTTATCTCCTCTGGGACGGCGGGGAGTTTCGGGAGAGGTACCCCGGGATTCCAAAAATTTTCGGGAAAACATTTCGATCATTTACTTCTTCCTACGTCTTTAATCAGCCGAGGTATTAATTAAAATCTCGAAAAACACCAATTTTCGAATTCAATTTTTCCGAGTGGCAACAGTTTCGAGCCCTGGAGATAAAAATCTGCTTTACTTCGAAAAGTGTTGCCACTGCCTCCTTGCAAATTGTAGAGTTTCTTACTAAAAATTCGTAAGTTTTGCAAAATATGAAATAAAAATAGCATTGTCAATCATTAAATATATTATTATTATATAAGATCATATTCTGACATTGAAAAAAAAAGCACGCGATTGCGTGTGACGTCATTGTTTGTCAAAAACGTATTTCGTTAATGTCGGGATTTTAAATAAGTATTTGCTGTTGGCAGCTTTTTTGTCTCATGTTAGGATGATTGATACCATATGTTATTGCCAAATTTCTTTATAAGGAAAAGCTGTTATATTACATTAAATTCAAATCTCGATGTCGTACGTATACGTATTAGCCTGAAGTTTTTGTTTCCCGATTTGGCAACAAAAAATTATCTACGAATCGTTCGCTGCTTTGAAAGAATGAACTGATTTCATTCATACTGATACGTTTCTAAGCATTTTCGTTTCAGGTGCACATAGAACTTAAAAATTTTGCTATGTTTGTTAAGTTTGAAAAGGAGCTAATGAGATCAAAATTTTAATATATATTAACACTAAATTGCATTTTCAAATGGAGAAACAATTGTATGTATTAAAAGTTTAATTTATGTGAAAATATGTTTCCATACTTTTTACCTTTAATACCTAAAGTGGTTTGTTGAGTGTGATCTCGATTGTCAATTTTTAGTGTCTTATGTTTCATTACAATGGCTTAGGCAGAAGTATTCTTTAGAGTGTCGTAAATGTAACTGTTCTTTTGAGTGCCATAAGTGTAACAATTCTGCTGCTGCTTGACTGTTTAACCCAAGAGACGTATATTTTGATTTATAAGTTTTACAGAATCATAATATTTATTTTTTTTTAAATACGATACAAATAGAATTTAAAATAACAGATCAAACAGAATTTAGTTTTAATTATAGCAATATATTTAGGAGATTTATTGCGGAAGTTTAAAGTATGTTACACTTTTACAATTAATATAATGATAAAGACCGCCGTATATATACGGTTCTCAATAATCATACAGAAAATTAACAAGCAGAAAAATGTTATTCTTAAGACCAAACGAAAAATTTAACAATTACATCCCCAAATATTACAACCTGCGTTTAAGTAACAAAACAATTCAAAGTTCTTGAACTGCACTATCACAGATAGATAAACACATTGTATTATCTACATAAATATTCGTTTTCACATTGCACCTAAATAGATATACAAATTATTACTGTATACAAATAATACAATTTAACTCCTTAATAAATATTTACCAAACTGTTACGAATTTTATACATATATAAATAAATACTTTTAATCAAATTATGTCTGAAATTTTCTAATTTTTCTGTATATTGTAATATGAAAATCTCGATGGAAGGTTCTCTACAAGAAAAATAGGAACAAAAGGGCAAGTCTATTACAAAATAAAAATTCAAGGAGTAAATTGAATAATGGCTATCTCGTAATTTGGCATTCTCGTGGTATTCTAGTAATGGCTGTCTCGTAATTTGGCATTCTCGTAGTATTCTCGTAATGGCTCTTATTTTGTACTCTATTACAAAATAAAAATTCATGGAGTAAATTGAATAATGGCTATCTCGTAATTTGGCATTCTCGTGGTATTCGAGTAATGGCTATCTCGTAATTTGGCATTCTCGTGGTATTCTCGTAATGGCTCTTATTTTGTAGCCTATTACAAAATAAGAATAGAAGGAGTAAATTGAGTAATGCCTATCTCGTTATTTGGCATTCTCGTAGTATTATCATAATGGCTCTTATTTTCCAGTCAATTACAAAATAAGAATACAAGGAGTAAATTGAATAATGGCTATCTCGTAATTTGGCATTCTCGTAAAGTATCTTATTTTTAAAAAATAAGAATACAAGGACTGAATTGAGTAATAGCTATCTCGTAATTTGGCATTCTCGTGGTATTCTCGTAATGGCTCTTATATTGTAGTCTATTACAAAATAAGAAGACAAGGAGTAAATTGAGTAATAGCTATCTCGTAATTTAACATTCTCGTAGTATTCTCCGTAATGGCTCTTATTTTGTAGTCTATTACAAAATAAGAATTCAAGGACTCAATTGAGCAATGGCTATTTCGTAATTTGGCATTATGGTAGGATTCTTGTAATGACTCTTATTTTGTTGTCTATTACAAAATAAGAATTCAAGGACTCAATTGAGCAATGGCTATTTCGTAATTTGGCATTCTCATAGTATTCTCGTAATGGCTCTTATTTTGTAATATATAAAATAAGAATTCAAGGACTCAATTGAGCAATGGCTATTTCGTAATTTGGCATTCTCATAGTATTCTCGTAATGGCTCTTATTTTGTAATATATAAAATAAGAATTCAAGGATAGAGTAATGGCTATCCTGTAATTTGGCATTCTCGTAATGGCTGTTATTTTGTAGTCTATTACAAAATAAGAATTCAAGGACTGAATTGAGCAATGGCTATTTCGTAATTTGGTATTCTCGTAATGGCTCTTATTTTGTAGTCTATTACAAAATGAGAATTCAAGGAGTAAATTTAGTAGTGGCTATATCGTAATTTGGCTTGTGGTATTCTCGTAATGGTTCTTATATTGTAACTACAAAATAAGAATACAAGGAGTAAATTGAGTAATGCCTATCTCGTTATTTGGCATTCTCGTAGTATTATCATAATGGCTCTTATTTTACAGTCAATTACAAAATAAGAATACAAGGAGTAAATTGAATAATGGCTATCTCGTAATTTGGCATTCTCGTAAAGTATCTTATTTTTAAAAAATAAGAATACAAGGACTGAATTGAGTAATAGCTATCTCGTAATTTGGCATTCTCGTGGTATTCTCGTAATGGCTCTTATATTGTAGTCTATTACAAAATAAGAAGACAAGGAGTAAATTGAGTAATAGCTATCTCGTAATTTAACATTCTCGTAGTATTCTCCGTAATGGCTCTTATTTTGTAGTCTATTACAAAATAAGAATTCAAGGACTCAATTGAGCAATGGCTATTTCGTAATTTGGCATTATGGTAGGATTCTTGTAATGACTCTTATTTTGTTGTCTATTACAAAATAAGAATTCAAGGACTCAATTGAGCAATGGCTATTTCGTAATTTGGCATTCTCATAGTATTCTCGTAATGGCTCTTATTTTGTAATATATAAAATAAGAATTCAAGGACTCAATTGAGCAATGGCTATTTCGTAATTTGGCATTCTCATAGTATTCTCGTAATGGCTCTTATTTTGTAATATATAAAATAAGAATTCAAGGATAGAGTAATGGCTATCCTGTAATTTGGCATTCTCGTAATGGCTGTTATTTTGTAGTCTATTACAAAATAAGAATTCAAGGACTGAATTGAGCAATGGCTATTTCGTAATTTGGTATTCTCGTAATGGCTCTTATTTTGTAGTCTATTACAAAATGAGAATTCAAGGAGTAAATTTAGTAGTGGCTATATCGTAATTTGGCTTGTGGTATTCTCGTAATGGTTCTTATATTGTAACTACAAAATAAGAAGACAAGGAGTAAATTGAGTAATAGCTATCTCGGAATTTGGTATTCTCGTAGTATTCTAGTAATGGCTCTTATTTTGTAGTCTATTACAAAATAAGAGTACAAGGAGTAAATTGAGTAATGGCTATCTCGTAATTTGGCATTCTCGTAGTATTCTCGTAATGGCTCTTGTTTTGTAGTCTATTACAAAATAAGAATTCAAGGACTGAATTGAGCAATGGCTATCTCGTAATTTGGCATTCTCGTGGTATTCTCGTAATGGCTCTTATTTTGTAGTTTATTACAAAATAAGTAATTTATTTTTAGTAGTATTTTTTATTTTGTAGTCTATTACAAAATAAGAATACAAGGAGTAAATTGAATAATGGCTATCTCATAATTTGCATTCTCGTAAAGGCTCTTATTTTGTAGTCTATTACAAAATAAGAATACAAGGACTGAATTGAGTAATAGCTATCTCGTAATTTTGCATTCTCGTGGTATTCTCGTAATGGCTCTTATATTGTAGTCTATTACAAAATAAGAAGACAAGGAGTAAATTGTGTAATAGCTGTCTCGTAATTTGGTATTCTCGTAGTATTCTCGTAATGGCTCTTATTTTGTAGTCTGTTACAAAATAAGAGTACAAGGAGTAAATTGAGTAATGGCTATCTCGTAATTTGGCATTTTCGTAGTATTCTCGTAATGGCTCATTTGTAGTCTATTACAAAATAAGAATACAAGGAGTAAATTGAGTTATGCCTATCTCGTAATTTGGCATTCTCGTAGTATTATCATAAAGGCTGTTATTTTGCAGTCAATTACAAAATAAGAATACAAGGAGTAAATTGAATAATGGCTATCTCGTAATTTGGCAAATACCAATGCAAACTTTCTATCAAATCATAAAATAAATACGTAGCTGTCATATTTTTAAATCAACTGATATATGCAATCTTGTATTAAATAGCATTTTCACATAACAAATAAAATTGTCGTTAAGTTTCTTAATCAAAAATTAATTAAAATATAAAAAAAAATGTGGAATAGATAATAAAACAAATTCGAAATTCAATATTCAGTCTTCCAGGTGCGGGTGGAGGACTACGTTACTGAAAATTTTATGGCTTTAGGTATCGTTGTTTTTCCACAGTGCAAACAATAACTCGATGATTTAAAAGAAATGCCGTGATTTTTCGCGTAATAGTCAATATTTGGTGGCAACAGTTTGAAAATTAAATCAACGCAGAAAAAGAATCGATGCAAAATGCCGAAACGAAATTAATAACCCTTCTGTGATAACGCCCTTTGGGCCAAAAAGAAAGAAAAAAACTTCAAAAACACATACAAATATAAAATGTGTGTTACATATATAAATTAACCGGGAAGTTATGCATTTATCATAAAAATTTAGATATACAGAAAATAATATTATGTTTCGTCTACACATTCCAACGAGTTGTTTAAGATGTAAAAAGCAGTATTTAAATATATTGTACTTTCGTGGAAATTATGAAACTTACTATTTTAATGATTACAAGAAATTAGGTAACTACGCGCAGAAACGTAAGAAGCTCAGCTCACACTGAAACACTTTATTAAAAAGATGTTTGTTGTAATATTTTCCGTAGATGTTTAGGCATTCACATATTTTAGGAAATCTCCAGACTCATATTATATCTGAAAGTAATTATTCGGCAGAATTACAAGTGAAATTAAGGAGTTTTTTCAGGAAAATCCCAAAACGCTGTGTGGGTGAACAAAAATTCCACAGTAATATTTAGTTGAAAAAATCGCGCATTACTAAAATCTCACAGAAATTGCTGATGATTTTAGACGTTTGTTAAAAAATTTCAGTGTTTTAAAAGAACTTTATTTACTTTCATTTTGAAAACACTCACGACACATTTTAACTCTATTCTGTCAAACCGTTAGAATCCAAAATCTAAAAATAAAAAGTCGTCTGCGATTTCCATGGTAACTTAAAAAATAGTATTCTTTTCTTTATCGCGCTGCCACATTAGCGCTTATAATTAGGTACGAAACAATTGTTTTGTATTGAAGTTATCCCAAAAATTGTGTAAATTTTGTAACTAATGTAAAAACTGTGGTAAAGATATATGGTCTACTTTGATCAAATTCATTTTATTGTCTATTTTCATATTATTTTAAGCTTTAATGGATTTTTGATTAACAAACTCAAAGAATGCAAAGCGAGCATTTCGTAACAGTGTACGGAAAAAAAATCTAGCCGGTGGTGCTGTCTTTCGAAAATTCTAAAGATATTCAGATTTCAACAACGGTTGCCCAAAAGGGTTTGTTAAGGCTTTTCTACGCTCTCGCTGAGCTCGCAGTCTACCAGACTGCGTTTGCTATCACTCCTGCTAATTAATTTCTTTTTATCATTTTAGCTTTATCATTAAAAATAATTATCTTCGGACTTACACCATATACAGTTCAATACCGGCTACGTATTTATTTTATAATTTGGTCTTACAAATTCTGCAGACCATGTACTGTATTAATACACATTTAATAAAATAACACTTTTCCTCGGAAATTTTCTTAAACACTTAATGGAATATTACATGATAGACCGTTTTTACGCTGATGAGCAAAGTACTCTTATAATATCGAATGTATTGAAATCCATAACCTGGAGCAGTAAGACAGTAAAATGCCATCGAATATAAGGTCAGTCTACTATCAAGTTTCTCCGGGCTTTTGACACTTTTTTTTCTGCTTAAAAAATTATAAAACATATTTTATTTCCCATTCTTTTCGGGTTGCCTTTATTATAACTCACTGAAGAGCTTTCCTGTTTCTTCGATTTACCGCCTGGGAAATTTAACGAATGCAAAATATAATACATAGAATAATAGTTAAGATAGGTAGGCAAAATGAAAAAAAAATAAGTATAATCTCTTACCTCAAGACGTGCTCAGTCTGATACTCGAAACGCGTTTGACCATCTTAACATTTTGCTCGTAACAGTATTCCTTAATCCACACCAACATTTTGACTCGTAAAATGGATACATTTTACTTTGACATAAAATATCACATGAATATAAATGCTGTCACGAACCGTTGAAACACCACCATCCACAACATTCTTTTAGTGACTCGTATATATTTTACCATTTTCTTGGCACGTCGCGGTTTTTCTGCATTGAAGAAAATGTGGCTTTGTTATTCGAATGGAAACGGCCGTTTAAAAAAGGTTGTACTGGTTTTTTCAATAATTAGCGAAAATGTTTCATTTTCAATGATTTCTTATTTCGGAACATTCCCCTATATCCACATTGCTCTGCAACCAAGCATGCGAAAATATTTCATGGGTGGCGGGATGGACCGGGATCCCTCTAAATTTTCCGGTAATTCCAGTGCATCCACGTTTCTATGCGACAACGGGGGAAAGGTATTGAAACACGATAATATTCCATCGGTCGGAGGAGGACATATGAGGAAACATATATGAAATTACCTGATCGCGAAAAAGTATTTACCCTTTCCAAATATGAACATTTCCACATATAAAATAAATAAAATATCCAGAAACTTTTACCTCTAAATCATCTATTACATTATACACGTCACCAACGAATTCATACCGCAAGCATTACAAATACTTAATATCAAATATTTAAATTATTTCCATGCACGTTTATTTCAACTTAAACGTATACCAAATTCCTACAAATATAAAATTCACAAAATAACTATCATTTCATTAAAATATAATTAAATTCAAAAACACTACTTAAAATATAAATGAGCACATACATTAAATTAATAAAAATTACCTTACAATCCTAATTACTTTGAACTAAATCATTGCTTATAACAATTTTCCCAATAATACAAAATTCCTTTCCACCTTACATTTAGAACAATGCATAAAAATAATATCCTCAAATAATTAAAAATACTAACTTACCTAATCTTCTTCAGAATCTTGATTACGTGTCCGATAAACTTTTCTTTAGTTACGGCCATGGGATCCAAAAATTCACGAACACTGTTTCACACAACACAGAATAAACCAAATACAAAATTTCCAGATTTGTTCCCGATTTCCCCCCTTTTCCGATTCAAGAACCGTAATTCGTCCATTAATATCACATGACATATCCCATGATCTCTCATTTCCCTCACACAAAATAATGCGTAATCGGAACTGAGTACTGCTCACATTATTACCAAAGTCCCAGGTAGTAACCTTTATCGCCTCCAAAATGTCGCCAAACTACCAGTTACCATATTGTAAAGATCAACCCATTTTGTTTCGTTGCATACGATAGTGAGAAATCGCACATTACTCAATGTTTTGAAGGGAAATTGATGAATGCGTGTGTAAACTGTGTTATCAAATCTTTCTTGAATAACGTTCTTTCTATTTATGTGCGTTATTTGGAGGAAAACATGATAATAGCTTATATCTGATATGTATACATGAGTACGATTGAGTACTGAAATTATTACCGTACTTTTAAAGAACGAATATTTATTTGTGTTTTAACAGTGCTTAAACTTATTTTGGCTAATCTTTGGAATATGGTAACAGGTACTTTGGTAACATTTTGGTAAGGCGATAAAGGTTACTAGCTAGGACTTTAGCAGTGTACATGGATAAAGTCAAGAGTGTGCGAATGCCATTTTTGTGCAATTCTGGGATGTTTTTTCAAGTGAAAATAGGTCGACATGTACATGGATTATACCGTCATGTGCAATTCTTAAAAACGTGGCAAGCAGTGAGCTATTTTGCACTTTCTCCCAATTTCGCAACTAATCTTCGTCATGATTAAGCACTTTTGTTCCATAAAAGTTCTAGCATAAGCGTAATTCGGCTAGCAGATTGTTGGGAAAAAAATGTTGAGGTTTTAAAAAAAAAACCATGCCTTTATTTCGTGAAAACAGAATGGCGTCCAAACAAAAATTAGCAGGTTGCTGTAGCAGGGTTGGTCGCCAGAGTTTCACCAAAAAATCGCCAAGTTACCATAATCCAAAGATGAACCCTCAATGTTTTTAAGTGATATTGATGAATGCGTGTGTAAACTGTATTGGCAAATCTTTCTAGAATAACTTTCTGTTTATTTATCTGCGTTATTTGGAGGAAAACATGATAATTGCTTATATCTGATATGTATACATGAGTACGATTGAGTACTGAAATTATTACCGTACTTTTAAAGAATGAATATTTATTTGTGTTTTACCAGTGCTTAAACTTATTTTTACACCCTATACACAGATTTACACTGTTATAACCATAAAAGTTTTGGTTAATACATAAAAGTATATTGTTTTGAAATTAAGAAACAGATATACATCTAAAAACTACGTCATTGTGAATAAAAATTTTATGAGTGGTTTCTGTGTATTAGAAATGTGTTGGAATATTTTCACGTCCTATGCACGGATTTATATATTGAATATTACTTATATATATACTGCACTGAAATTGTGAGGCAGAGCAGAATTAGAATATTGTGTAATTGGCATACCTTTTCTACGAGCATTTTCAGTGTATTTAGAGTAGAGTCTTTTGAACTGTAGGTTGCAACCTGCAGTAGCAGTTTTAATATTGCTTTAACTTGTAAAAATAATTTTACAATTAACAAATATTTTTACACAATATATCTGAAGATGGTTAAGGATAAGTCCATTCAGACAAAATCGAAAAACGAAAACGTTTTGACGCATTCTTTTTACAATATAAACTTTCATTTTACTTGCTTTGCACGTGACGCTGTCATTTCGTCTGTTACTTGTTTGAAATGTTCACATTGTTCTGCGTCTTAAAATTAGAACTAAAGTTAATGACCTAAAATTGCAATAGGATTTGCGTAATGCTTATGGGGTCCTGGGGTCGCGAAAAAATCTCAGTGGAGAAAAGGGGTCGCGACTGAAAAAAGTCTTAAGAAGCCCTGATTTAGAGTATGCTGGATTGTTTTCACCCGCAATTTGCACAGAAACACTAAAGCAAGCGCGTCAACTCGCCAATGAAAGAAACAAAGCAAAATATATATATTACTTTACAATATTTTCTCTACTGGGAGGTAACATGCAACTTTTATAAGATGTAATCCTCGCATGTAATGAGTTTGAGTAAAAAGGATACATTATAAACATAAGATAAGCATATAGCTGCTGTTCGTATCTAGGGAATATATATCAGATGAATACGTTGGTTTGCAGTTTCTTTTATTTAAGGCCAGTTTACATCTGTCAAAGCTGCTCGTAGCGAGCCGCTCGTCCGGGCGTTTCGAACCGAGTGAACGGACCTGTACTCTGATAGATTGTTTACACCAATCAGAGTGGACTGACAACTCGCCTCCGTTTGCTTACGAAATGGATACCGACGTCGCAGCTGCAGGAAAGAATATGCATTGAACATACAATAGATGTTCTTAGGCTGCAGTGCTTGAAGTCTGCGAAGCAGTTTCAAACGAATTAATTTCTGCTCTTGGGAGGAAAAAAAAAAAAAAAAAAAAGAAGAAAAAAAAATGGGTACGTGATTGGGTAGCTTGCCGCTATGAATTAGGAGTATCAAATGAACTATTAAATGAATTTCGGACGAGAATGTCCAAAGTTACAAAAACGTTATTGCATATCAGATACAAGAATTTAAAAGAAACTCAGTTTGAGAGAAGTTATTTAGTCAACTGTGGTTACTGAAAGTCAAATTAACAAAGTTTTTCTACTATATACAACTGTTTATTTACACCTAATTAATCATTTACAAAATAATGTAAAAGTAATAATGTGTTTTATTATTTATTAATAGAAAGAATATATTTATTCATCCAGAATCCACAGAATCAGTAGCTTTCTGTGCATGAATTAATTATGGAGAGTTCTGACTGGAACTGTGTTATTTCTAGAGAAGAATGCAAAATTAACACATGGAATATTTATTCAAAGCTACCATTAACACGACAGAAGTAAACTGTATGATATCTACCTAATTATTCAGAAAATCTTAAATAAATAAGAAGTAGCAAAAAACTTGAGAGCATTACATATATTACCACAGGTAAAAGATTATATATATTATGACACAGTTCCAAGAGGAAGATATTTATCGCAAATTGTTACTTTTGGATCCTACTGAAATTGTGTTTCTGAACAACGCACAAAGTGATATCAACAAAATTAATAATCCGTAAATATAGTGATTATACTTTACTTTTAAAATGCTAAAACGGATAGTTTAAGGAGATTAGAATTCATCTAGCATAATTTGTATAAAAAACTTAATACACCTTCAGTACTTGCACTCACACATCCAAGCTGAACATGTTTCACATCCAAGCGGAATTGTAACGAATTATAGCCCAGAATGTTTTTATACAAAGCAAGAAATTTAAATATCCCCAATAAAACAGATCTACATATCTTTTTCATAATTATTTTTATTTTTTATTTTTATAGTTTATCATATATTTATTGCATCCTCGTGTAGGGATGCTTGTAGAAAAATGAATATAAGCTCACATAATTATAGAAGTAAAACACTTCATAAGATGCGTGTGCATTAAAAAATGCCATGGTTTGGCTATCGCTTAATCTCAGATTATAGAACTATTTGTCACGACGTCCCTGCGAACGCTGCTCGGAGTAACTGCCCGGAGAGATTTTTCAACAGGTTCAAAGTAGAAACGGAAGCGCTGACTCATCTCCACTACGTTTATACTCCGTTTACATTGACGTTTACATTGAGCGTTTACATTGTCAAAGTAATCTTAAGGAGCGACTCGCTCCGAGCCGCTCTGACAGGTGTAAACTGACCTTTAATTTCATCCATCGTAATAGATTTATTGCAGTATTTGCCTACAGAAATTTTTTTTAAAGTAATGGTTGAATTTTTAATTATTAAATTTCCTATTCCCAATTAAGTTTTAGTCCAAAACGTAATTGGGAATAAGAAATTAAATAGGTTTTCGCTTTGCGATTTTGCGTTGGTTATGTATCAATGTCCGTTTCACTTTTCAAACTGTTGCCACCAAATGTTACAGTTCTGCATTATATTTAAATGAATTTCGATTTCGTTTTATAATCTATTGCAAGTTATGTAAAATTTTAACTAACTTTTTATTAAAAAACTCGACGCTTTCAAAGTGAGCAGTTTTAACACTGTACGGGAAAAAAAAAAAAAAAAAAAAAATGTCTCTAGTATGAGAGACTATCTGTCGGAAATTATCAAGATATGCTGTTTTTAAACATTTATTTTCAGCGCGCGAGACTATGTATCGGAAATTCTAACAATATGCTATTTTGCATTTTTTTAAATATTCATTGATATTGTTGTTGAATTGAATTTTATGTGGTTTAACTGTGAACAAGTGTGTTTGTTTATCAAGTAAAGGTAACACTCAAAACGTTTAAAAAACGCCCTTCTGGGCGTAATATAAAATCTGAAAGCCTTCAGATTTCATTTTTCTTTTTTCTTTCAGATTTCATTTTTCTTTTTTCTAATCGAATGGAGGAACGATAATTATGGTGTTAATTTGTCACTACACAAAAATATGTAAAAAAGAAATAATTTTCGAATCTTGCACACTTTCTTAGATACTTCTTTCTTCAGATACTTCTTTAAACTGAATGCATTTCCCAAAAAGTTTCGTTCAAGATGCTTTAAACTCCTACGATTGGAAACAATTGACGTATCGTACAGCAGCCCTGGTGGCCAGAAGGAGATTTTCGTACAAACTCGTGTGGTAGTCATCGTGTCAACGTGATTAGTTCCAAATCATTTTCGCTTAAAAATGTGAACAAACACATGCAAGAAAGTAGGAATTTCCGGAAGACGTCGATTTCGATGCAGAATGCTATGTGATTTGGTTTGGTTTATGCGATTAAGCATAGAGGTCTATATCTGCCTAACTGGAAGGATGCCTTCGTGGAAGACTTTCTAAGGGAAATTGACTCATATAGACTACGCCATGAGACAGGGCGTTCGCGGCATTCGAACCTCGGATGAACTACCAGTGTTCAGCGACTATACGGCTAAGCCGCTGGCGGACCGCATCATGCTAGTTGAAAAGTGTAGATGCGTTGGCGAAATTATTAAGGTTTACTTTTCCCAGTGCCAATAAAGGCATAAATAAATGCAAATCCAAAGATCTGAAGGTACAGACGTTTGCATACAAACATTTGTATTTTTATTTATGCTTCGAACAAATTTTAATAGTTAACAGAAACAGGCTAGATTGTAATTTTTTTTTTCAAGTTATGTCCCACTTCCAAAATTTTCATAACTCATTAATTTTTCAGCTTTCCAAATTTTAATGGACAATAAATCAAATTGTAAATTCGGGCTTTCAATTGTTCATATTCGGGTATGGAGGACTATTTTTTTTCAACATTTGCTGGCTTTAGGTACTGTTGGTTTTTCACAATGAGAGAAAAACATGCTGACAGCTGTTTTAAAAGTGACAAAACGCTTTTAGTGATTATTTTTGTGTGATTTTACATGATCATTTTAGTAATTTCTTAGTTGTATTTAGGCATGTCTTTCATTTACACACTCATACATAACATCGAGAGCATTTGCGGTAATGTCCGTTTGGGTTGAAAATGTTTAAAAACAGCATGTCTTGATAATTTCCGATCGATGGTCTCTCACACTAGAGATATATTTCTTTTGTTACTTCCTTGTACGAAGTAAAAAGGAAGTATTGTAATCTCGAAAAGGTTCAGGCAGCATATTTCAACGAAAATATCCATTTTGACCGCTATCGAATGCAATTTAACGATGTTTTTCCGTGATATCTGTACGTAAGGACAGAATAAAATAATCTTTTCCTTCAAAAAAATTATAAAACTGCTTTAAAATTAATTCTGAAGAGAATTTATCGTGGCGTCTGTACGAACGTATGTACGTACGTATCTCGCATAACTCAAAAACGAGTAGCCTCAGTAAATTTTGTATATAGGACTGCTGTAACATGTAGATGTGCACCTCGTATTTTGGTTGCAATCGGCCGCACCGAACGTATATAAATACTATATATATATATGTAAGATAAAATTATATGAGTCAGAATAACTAAAAACATTAATTCTTCCTCTCTATTCTAAAATCGTAATAACTTATCTGCATTGCGTCATTCAAATTAATCATGCAATCTTACGTAACCGTTAATACCAGATGTGTCTTGACGACCAATCACCGAATTGTAAATCAAAACTTTTCTCTTTGCATGCTTCCATCTTTCATAACGACGCACTTCAGCTTTTGCTCGCTACTGTGCTAAGATGTAATTTCGCTGGCTTGCTTTCTATCCCAACAGTATCAAAAATGTAAATCTTCTGTTGAAAGGCACGACTAGAGTGCCAAGTGATTGTGGCCACAAATATCAATTGGGAATAAAAATGGAATTAAAATCGCTTCTACTGCCAAGTTTTATTTACGAAGTCAACACATTAGCTTACGACGCAATCAGATTACTTCCTCTTCAATATAGGATAACTACGCATCGACACTGCTGCGGTATTTCCTGTGCTTTTATTATGACAATTAAGCCGGTAAGGATAGTTTCCTGCAGACTGAAACCTCAATGGAAAATTTAAGTGAATCGTCAAGTTTGTTTTTTCAGTGTTTAAAAAATAACAGATCATTCTTCTGCTGTGGTGTTTTGCAAGTGCTTCAAAAAAATAATGACGCCTAGTGTTTATATCTCGATAAATTGAGAAGTTTGAATGCCTAGTGAAAAGGAAATCATCAGTGAATTACCGTTTAGGAATTAAGCATTACAGCGGGTTGAAGGTCGATCTGAGTTAGTGTTTGCAAGTATGTGCGACAGAAAATTATTTGCACTTCCGCTTTTTCAACAGCTCAAAAATTATTACATTCGTGTGAATCTAGCTCAGGAACTAAATTATTTAATGTGCTTCGGATTCTACAGTTTTCATTTCAACTTCGGTTAAAATTTCTGCAATTTGTTTTGAGAAAATCTGAAATTCTTGTTCATTAAGTTTTCTAAATTTTCATAATTATGTGTGAGCAAATTAAGTAATTAATTTTAAGCTATTTAAATTATTCATAGGGAAGGATATTAAGATAAGTTTTTATGTTTTTGAAATTTTGTTGAGAATTTTGAATACGAATTTTATAATTATTCTAAAAATAAGTGAAATTAGTACAGATACATAGATTTATACAGATACGTAATATGAAATTATGGTAAATGTATGTTAAATTTATGGGTGATTGTATGTTAAGTATAGTGTATGTCGAGAGAGTACTGGTTCCTTTAACAGAGGCCTGTGATTACCTCTGTACAGTTGTTCCTTTTACCCTCTTCATGCAAGATAATGTTGGAGGCTCTCATTTTATGAGTGTGTGTAAATTTTTATATTATTATTATTATTATATTTTTTTTATTATGGAATGTATTAGTGCAGTTCTCAAAGGCCAGTTACCTTAATGCAAGGAACGGAGGCCTTTTCAAGTAACTGCCTAGGCACCCTGGGCCACCAGTGCAGAGAACACACTGGTTAGCTCAAGAGGACAGCCCTATTGATGTATATGTTTGTTAAGAAGTATTGCGAGGCTTCCAGTTTGGTAAAATCAGGAATTGTAAATGAAAGATGATAACGGTGAAGCCATAATTTCTGAAGCTTACTCCTATTATTATATGGTATTAAAATATAAGTTATCAATATGAAAATTAATATCATAAATATTTATGTGCATTACATTTAAGTATAAGTAATGGTTATGTAAAAGTATATTTTGTGATATTCTGTAATAACAAGAACCTTCCCTGAAGAATTATGATTATGTGAACTCTCAAACAAAAAGACTTTTGGACTGAAATGTTGAAAAATTCAATAGGACTCTAAAAATTAAGAATTTATTTTAAAAAAATTGATATTTATAAATAATACTTTACAGGATCAAAATTTTATTATTTATTTATATTTTTTTTAATTTGCTGTGTTTTAACTCTTTCTCTTTAAAAAGGCTTCTCTGTCGCTACGCCTTTTTCTTTTTGAAGGGGGAAATATGTAAGATAAAATTATATGAGTCAGAATAACTAAAAACATTAATTCTTCCTCTCTATTCTAAAATCGTAATAACTTATCTGCATTGCGTCATTCAAATTAATCATGCAATCTTACGTAACCGTTAATACCAGATGTCTCTTGACGACCAATCACCGAATTGTAAATCAAAACTTTTCTCTTTGCATGCTTCCATCTTTCATAACGACGCACTTCAGCTTTTGCTCGCTACTGTGCTAAGATGTAATTTCGCTGGCTTGCTTTCTATCCCAACAGTATCAAAAATGTAAATCTTCTGTTGAAAGGCACGACTAGAGTGCCAAGTGATTGTGGCCACAAATATCAATCGAAATAAAAATGGAATTAAAACTGCCTCGACTGCCAAGTTCTTTAAATACTACGCAATCAAAATTCTTCTTCAATATGAATCTAAGCACAGATCGACACTGCTCCGTCTTTTTTCTTTGTGCTCTTATTATGACATATATATATACACTCTGTTACTCGGCACAGTGATCTCAGGTTCTTTACTCTTATATGTTTGTAAATTGTCCATTTTTTGCTTTAAAAATGATTGAATTATGTTGTTCTTATCTTCCGGTTAAGGTTTTTATACCTTTCGTAATTGTGGAAGCAATATTTGTACAATTATCAACAATTTAAAAGCTGTTTAAGTGCGGTTAAGTTTTAAATAACATGGCGGACATAGTTGTTTACATTTGAGACAGCAGAATTGTAGATGTGTTGCCAATCTGGAGAGACTAAGCTTCGCAACAACAAAAATAACGCCTTCATTTATTATACAGAGTTAAATCATGCTTAATCCTTTCTGGAATTTTTTCAAGGAAATAAGTGTTTAAGATTTACTTAATTTTTAATAATTAGTAATACAGATATTTTGAGCTTTTATGTATTTTTGTCTTGTCGTGAAGTGAAAACTGAATTAATTGAATGAGAAATACTCAATCGTCTGTGAAAAATGGTTTCTTTTTTACTTTTTTTGCTTAATTTCTTTTTTACATCGTTCTAACTTTATTATAGTATTTGAAAAGAACATGTCGCAACGATTAGTTAATTCTTTAAATGATATACATTTTGTGCATTCTGAGTTATAATATGAGTGAAATATAATACTGTTAAGTGAACCTAGTGCCAGAGCGTCGCTATGTTAAACAAATAGAGTGAATTTTAAAGAATGCCTTTATTCTATTGTGGTTTATGCGCTGTCGGCGAAGTAGATTTAATTAAATCCAATAAGTTTAAAAGAAGTGCGAGAAACAAATGCGTATAATTTAATATTCCGTACAAGGAAGTCATGTGGTGTACACATCAGATTTTTTTTTTTTTCGTACAGTACTGCTCACTTAGGAATCGTTGAGTTTTTTTAATCAAAAATTCGTTAAAGCTTTGCAAATTAAGACATAAACAAAAAAAATATTGATCCGTGCTTTCAGGTGCTCATAATCGAGTGGAGGAGAATGTTATTCAAAATATGATTTCTTTAGCAACACACTGGAACCTGGACTCTCTCCAATAAGCGCCGAGTGTGCTACAGTTACACAACAAAGGCATACAAGAACGAGGAAGAAAATAACTTATATAATCCCCTTTTAAAGAGTGACTGTTGATTAGCGGACTCAATCGCCAAGTTCTGTTGGTGAAGAATCATCATTCTTTGGATCGGGCGCCACTGGACAGACATTAGGTTATTTAGAATCAGAAGACATGAAAAATAAGCAGTACCCTCGCCAGAACTCGAACTTGGACCTCTCGAATGCCACGCAGGCTAGCGTTACAACACGAAGGCATGCAGAAAGGACGGAGAAAATACTCTATAGCTAACTAAATAAAAATCTCGAGAATCGTGGTGGAAGAGACAAAATGATGAAGATACTTCGAGGCTGAAATAATCTTCAAAAGATATTTTAAGGTTCACTTGCTTATAACTGTTCTGTTCCATGCCGATTTCTCTGAGAATATAAAAGAAAGCATTTTAAAATTCTATTTTCTCTTATATTTTACACTTTTCTTTAAAAAGGTATGAAATATTAGCCCAAATGGCGTTAGCTAAGAAGGGCTATTTAGTCTCAAAACAGGATTTTCCGTTGCATCACAGCAAAAGTCTGAATTACTATCCAAATTCTTTCCACCCGACATAATCGCTCTCTATTATATTTAAAGAAATTAAATAAGAAAGGATCTACTTGAACGTATGTATGTTTCTCGCATTGTGAAAAAACGACGGTACCCAGAGTCATCCAATTTTGAATAACGTAATTCTCGAACCGAACAATGGGCACTTGGAAGCTGAATTCGGAATTTGTTTTATTGTCTTTTTCTTATTTTGTAAAACTTTAACAAATGTTCATTAACAAATTCAACGATTTCAAAGCGGGCAATCGCAGCACTATAAAAAATCAAACATTTTTATCTTCAGCGCGCGAGACTGTGTATCGGAAATTTTAAGGTATGCCGTTAGCCTAAATGCTGTCGAAACATGTATGCGTCTGTAAACTAAACATTTTAAACCTGAAATCTTTCAGATTCTTTTGTTACTTCTGGCAATGTTTATTATTCTTTCATATCAAATTTACCTCAAGTAGTACCTTTTCATTCTACTACTTACTTCTTTTGGGAGGCTACCAGCGGCCATTCTGCAAAATCGCTGAACGCTGGTAGTTCGCTCCAGAGTACGAATGTCGGCTAACGGGCTGGCTGCATGTTCGTTTTTGTAGTTTTCCCCATGTGTAACTTGTATACGAGTAATTTTCCGTAGAAAGACCTCCCTCATGTAAACAGCCCTTGTATATTTTGCAGTAACCAAACAAACCAAATTTTTCTACATTTTATTAATATTGTATTATAAGAGGCATATAATTGTGGCAAAGTTTTATAGATAGTTAGGTTGTTTTGTCTTTAGAATTATATATATATGTGTGTGTGTGTGTGTGTGTGTGTGTGTGTTGACCATTTTTGTTGCAAAGAAATATATCATTTTCTGCTAACCCAGGCTTTAATGTCTGAACTGAAAATGTACCGATGTTCTAGAGGGCAGTAAACCACAATAATGATAGAAATGTGATAGGCAAACAAAATACGCTTTGGCCCAAAATTATATCTCATACATAAAACTAATACTATTTATGATTCACACATAAAACTAATACTATTTATGCGATCAATATGAGTAATGATTCATGCAATGAGAAGAAAGCTAAAGTAAAAATTTGTATATAGTACGACGTGGTCAATCTGTTCCTAAGAGTCTGAATAAAATTATGAGGTATTGAAATGGAATGAAAAATGCTCTAAGCCAAGCTTAAAGCTTCAGTGTTCATTCAGTCAAAACGTTTTCTGGTAGCAAATTAAACCCTTGTTTAGAAGAAGATATGTGTGTGTGATTATAGCAAAGCCTAGAGGGCTATCTGCCTAAGAGGACTTTCGAAGGGAAACTGGCTCGTATACACGTTACAAACGGGAATAACATCGAAAACGCCAATGCAGCCAGTCCGTTCGCGGGATTCGAACCTCGGATCGAACTACCAGTGTTCAGCGATTTTACCGCTCGGCCGCTGGTGGGCTAGAAGACATGAAACTGAGAGATGTCAGCCGTTAAATGGAACACCGTATTTCCTCACGCACTTCCCCCCATTTTTGTAGTAAATTTTTCGTAAGTAAATCGAGAGGGAAAAATTATGCGAATACCTTAATTTCCAAAGGACGTGGTTACAGCAAGAACATAAGAAAAGAAAAGTATTCTTTGAATGACCATAAAGGTCACTGGCCAAAGAATGACCATAAAGGTCATTCAAAAAGGCCATTTGAATGACCTTTATCACAATATTATTTTTAAAGTAATCTTTATTCCAACAAGAATGAGTAGTAATATTAACATTAGTTTAACTAATGTGATATCTTCATGTCTACATCCCTGTAGCATAGATCTCCCCGTCGTTATTCCTCAAAATATCTATAAAGAATAAGAGAAGGTAAATATGCAGCTGGCTCAGCGAAATGGTAGACTGAATGTCAGTTGGTGTTTTCTTCGCTCTGACTTGTCGGTTATTGAATTAGACTAACATAAAATTCAACAGTTAGAAGGGAACGTTTCGGCGGGACCTTCGCAAGTATTTTGCGAGAGTTTGTCTGTTAGTAAGATGAAAACAATCACTATATGAACAAATTTATTTAAGGCAGTTCGTTTTCTGAACGGAGCTTTCTGAGCAAGGAGAAAAATCACGCGAATATTTTTAAAAATTTCAGTACCTGGCGCTTAAGATCAGAGAGGAAATATACGCAAGGGAGAAAAGGGATTTACACGAGGAAATACGCTAATTGTTTGAATGCAAGACATAAGAAAAAATGGTATTATAAGCTGAATGTATAAAAACAGGTTGTCTTATATTTTAACTCTTTTATTGTACATTTTATAAGAGATCTAATTTGTATAGTTTAAACAGTGTGTGATTTTTATTTCCCTGGGAAGCGAACACAGACTGACATTCCGTCTACAACTTGGCCGAGTGAGCTGCACATTCACCTTCTCTGATTGAATTGAGGCCTAAGATTTACCATAGACAACAATGAAACTGTCAAGATTCATTTGCAGAGAACTAGAAATGGAGACACAACAAAGATGCGTGGTTTAAGTATCTGTATTTTTAAAGAATGGAATAAAATATATTTATTCCCAGCCATGGAGACTGTATATAGGGAATTCTTAAACATGTGCTACTTTTAACTGTTTAGCCATTTTGCTGTTCAAATGGGTTTCCCAACTAGTCCGTTTGCCTAATCCCAGCTAGCCCGTTTGCCTGCAATAGAATCCAGCTTAAATCGAACTACGATTATTCACCCGAGTATACATTAATTATACCATCAAGTCTCTTTTTATAACAAACATTAGTGGAAAAACATTCAGCATGAGTTAGAATATCAGTTATGAAACCGGCTGTTGGCCTTAATTTCTCATTATCAAAACTAGTCGAATTACACTTATTGAGTGAGAATATTTTGATAAGTTAATAACAATCATAGTTTTAAATAGTAAACAGAGCCGTAAACGACGCCATATTTAATTTGAATTACTTTATACATTCAGTTCGGTACGCTACACTTAATTCACACTTAAATGGCAGTGCTAATATTTTCATCATAAGTCTGTGTTATTGCCGCCAAATATTATCGCCCTTGTTAAAGAAATTAATTAATGAAGAATCTGCATGAATGTGTCCATGTTTTTCGCACTGTGAAAAAACAACGGTGCCTAGAACCATCTACTTTTGAGTAACGTAGTCCTTTATCCGAATATGGAGACCTGGAGGCCCAAAATCTGAATGTCTTAATTTGTTTCATTATCTAGTATTTCATACTGTGTAAAACTTTAATAATGAATTATTTACTAGCCAAGTCAACGACTTCAAAGCGAGCAGTTGCAACACTGTACGGAATACTACATTTATATCTGCAGCTGACAAGAATGCTTATCGGAAATCCTAAAGATGTGCTGTTTTTAAATATTTTGTGATTTTGCTGTTGAATGGAATTTTATGCGGCGGAAGCGCCGAGAACGTGATATTTAATAAATAAACTGAATAACACAGAACTCTAATAATAAAAGGACAAAAAAAAATTTGTAAAGCTGAATTGATATGATTAAGTGAGAAAAGACTGAAAAAAAAAAAACAGATAAATGTATGCCAGCACTTTAACGCCGCATTGTGAAATCAAACATGTACTGCTATGCTGCTTTTGAAATTTTTGTAATTTTGCTGTTGAATTGCACATGGCGTAAATGCTAAGAAAATGATGATTAATAATAAAGCTAAAAAGACAAAAAACAATGGGTTAGTAGTAGTGAGCGTAATAGCAAATTCGTGAACTTCGAAGTCAGCGAGAGCGTAAAAAAACCAAATGAACCCTTTTGGGCGATCCTTAAATTTTTTAAATTTGTCCTTGAATTTAGAGATAGTTTTACAATTGCAAAGTAGTTTTTTTTTTTTTGTTTTTGTTTTTTTTTTTTCCCCAGGAGAATCGGGAAAACCATTGACCGATAGTCGATAATTGAAATATCGTCGTGGAACGTGTATATTATGTATTGCAAACATTAAGGGATATTATGTATTGAAAACGTGTTTCCAGAGAATGCATCTTTGTCTGATTGTTTTGCACTTTTTGTAAATGCGAGTTTTCGTTTGGAAGAATTATCTGAATTTGTATTTATTGAATTTCTGTCTCCTCTTCTTTCAAAATGGAATACATTTTTAAGATGTTTGAACAAGCTTTATTATGTCATCCTGCGAACGGGAAACGTGCTGTTCTTACGACACGTGCAAATAACACACTGCATTTCTTAAATACATATTTTCATAACTGTAAAAACATTGCTAGTTCTAACAGAAAATAAAAATTACGTATTTTTTTAATCTATAAAATGTAGATCACTTATAATGTACATCAAAAATATTATGATGCAAAGTTAATAGTTATAAATATTAGCGATAATCATAAAGTATTAATAAGATTAGAAGTTTTGCAGACGATGTACTGTATATTACACATTTTATAAATTAACACTTTTCTTTCGAAGAGTTCTCAAACACTATGGACAAAATATTTTACATGACAGATATTTTTACTTTATGAGAAATGCCTTTTTAAATTTATAATGAAATCAATACCTGAAGGACAATGATAGTCAAATGCCGTGCAATAAATATGAGGCGAGTCTACTGTCTAATTTCTCCGTGTTAATTTCTCCGATACAGTCTCGCGCGCTGGAGATAAAAATGTTTTTTTAATCTTAATGTTTTGTTCGTCAAGTGTTGCCATTGCTTCTTTGAAATTTTTAATCAACAATTTGTTACCTTGAATAAATACCTTGCTAGTTTTATTCAAAGTTAAAAAAATGTCCACTAAAATTTTGCTTACGCAATTACCAAAATATTTTTAAATTGCCGTCTAGGCAATAATATGATTCAACTGAAATTCCAACTTTTTGAAGCTAATGTTGTTAAAGAAATGGCAATTACAGGTAAATAAAATTTGAATGCGTTTCCCTTTTTAGTATTTAGTAACTACTTCATGCTTGCAGTGAATAATTGGCTTTCTGCCCTTTGTTGCCCCCCCCCCTCATATTACAGATTTGTACGGTTCTCCGTTTGTAATTGGATAATATTTCTTCTTAGATTTGTTCTCGCTCATGAGACTCTTAATGTTTGGGCAAACTAGCGGCCGAGCGGTAATGTAGTCGCTGAACACCGGTGATTCGGTCCGAGGTTCGAATCCCGGGAACGGGCTGGCTGCATGGGAGTTTTCGTGTTTTTCTTTATGTATAAAGTATATACGAGCCAGTTTCCATTATAAAGTCCTCCACGAAGGTATCCCTCTCCTTAGGAAGATATCCCTCGAGGCTTTGCCGTAATCACATAAACCAAGCAAATCCGTGAGATCGTTTGCTTTTATGATTAATTAATTGAACAAATGATTAGAATTAGGCAAAGCACGTAAAAGTTATCTCCTAAAGGATTAGATTATGTACATTAGGTTTTCGATATGGGCGTGGGCAACCCGCCTTTGGGTATGCCTTCGTGACAGACTTTCTAAGGTAAATGGGACAGGTCACCACAAAATGAACAGTTGTACCACCTTTTTAGACTACCAACTGATTCTACCAACTGATTGTTCATTTTGTGGAAATATCTACTATCCGCTAGACATATCCGAATAGGCCCGGAGATCAGTGGCATTTATTTAAAATTTCAAGTAATTACAAAAATTTAAATACAGAATCATTAACTTATTTAAACCAAAATGTAAATTAAAAATCTGAGAATATATCAGCACTGTAAGTGCTAGAAACTAAACTGGTTAACAAAAGAAATATTATAAGCTTATCTGAAATTATTTTCGTAGAAACTGGTTACAGTCAGTCTAGTGTAAGTTCAACGATTGTTCAACTTCAAAGTCTCGGATAATACAAGTTATTGAAAGTTCACTAAGGTTCACTGAAAGTTCTCTAAAAGTTGACTGAAAATTCACTGAATGGTCACCTCACTGAAAATAAAAGTTACTGAAAGTTTACTAATAGTGTAGAGAAATTAGCTTATTTCGAAGCAGGAGACATGAAAAATGAGCAATGCCATTGCCGGGTTTGATTTATTTAATTACGGCAAAGCACAGTAGGGCTACCTGCCTGAGGGATGCCTTCGTGGAGGACTTTCTAAGGGAAACTGGCTCGTATACACGTTACACATGGGGAACCACGAAAACGCCCATGCAGCCAGCCTGTTCCCGGTATTCGAACCTCGGAACGAACTACCAGTGTTCAAGCGACTTTACCGCTCGGCCGCTGGTGGGCGCAATTGCCGGGATTAGAACCTCGGAGCTCTGGAATACGAAGGCATGCTAAGGCATTATACCACGAAGGCGAGAGAAATACCTTATATTTCATTGAAAGTTTACTTCACTGAAAATCAGGGCTTAATTTCTAAAATTAGAAGTGCCGGAGCCCTATGGAAGACCGTTAAGAAAGAGGAACAAAAGTAAATAAATAAATAAAATGACTACTAAAATCATTAATAATTTAAATATTAAATAGTTAATTATTATGAAATTAATTATTATTTAATTAATTTTAATAATTAGTATTTGCCAATTATTATATAATTAAATAAAATTAATTTATTATTATTACTAAAATAGTTAATAAATAATTAAATAAAATGTAAAGAGATAAATTAAAATTTAATAAGCGATTTGTAATATAATTTTATTACAAAAAATAAAATTTTCGAGATCAAATTTCTACTGAAATTGTTGTTCAGTTACAAAAAAGAAGCGCCGGAGCCTTCTGATTTAGGGCTCCGGTGCGCTCCGACTAGAATTATGATTTATACCAAAGCCTAGCAGCGGCGCCGGAGCCTAGCACCGGTGGGCTCTGGCGCAATTTAAGCTCTGCTGAAAATGAAAGTCATTGAAGTTCAATTCTAGCTCGTATTCACGTTACTTATGATGGGAAAGACAACTAAGAATAACTCTGCAATCAACCCGTTTGCCTGGGATCGACTCCGAGTCGAACTTTCATAATGCAGTGGTCCTGACACTCAGCCACTGGTGGAGCATCTGCCTAAAAGGAGGGATGCCTTTGCGGAAAATTTTCTAAAGAAAACTGGCTCGGCTCATATATTACTTACTACACATACGAAAAACCACGAAAATGTTTAGAAAACAGATCCGTTAGCCTGGATTTGAACTCTATTCAAACTACAAGTATTAAATGATCCAGGTCCAGGATGCGAACCAAAGACTTTTAAACTACGAGCTATATACTTGTTAAGGTGAAACACCGAAATCTGGAGAATGTCGACTTTCACCGGTGAATGTCAACACAGAGACTTCACATAGTCGCTTGGTGCATGTCCGAAATATTTTCCAAATACTCTTATTTCTGTATTACACCGGTAAATGTCGACATTCACCATGTGCTAATGGTGAATGTTGAACATATAAGACTATTATATTTTCTTCTCCGTAATTCAGTCTCGAAAAAACGCACTTGAGACTTAAAATAAGAACTGAAAACACACAGTACATTCAAAATTAGAAAGGAAAATAATAGAAGTTAAAAACTTACTAAATTATGTGATTCAAATCTTAATTACTGCAACAACTTAAACTATTAAGACACTTTGTGCAAAAGAGGTCCTTGCTTTTACAACTGCATTTATTTGTTGAACACTTCCTTTTGCAATGACAGCAAGTACATATACTCCTCTTTTATCGACCTACACCAGAGCATATCCGTGATTGTCGACATACACCGGTGAGGGTCCGAATGTACAAGAATGTATTGCAATATTCGATCTTTCACCAACGCATTTGGTGAATGTTGACATTCTCCGGTGAAAGCCGACATTCTCCAATTTCGGTCTTTCACGGTAATATACTCACATCACAAAGAAAGGATTACATTCTTCCCTACTCAGGGGCGTAGCTAGGGTTTTCAGCGCCCAGAGACAACTCAAGATTTTGTGCCCCTCTCTGTGCGCCACAAATGGAAAACACTTCATTCTAAAATTTCGTATCATCAATTAGGCGCCCCCTGGATGCTGCCCCCAGGACCCTTTGCCCCACACTAGCTACGCCACTGCCCCTACTAAAGCGCAATTGGAAAGCGGTAAGAGATCCGGTCGACCAAGTTCAGACAAGTAGTGATGAATTAATTATCTTCCACACGCAAAGGAGAAGTTCCATTTTCTAATTAACTAATTATCATATTCTTTAGCAGTCCGAATATTTTATACCTTTACCTTTTCCAGAAATACTTCAGGGAATAAAAATAATACCGTATTAACTCGCGTATCCCCTCTTTCTTTACAAATTTTATCGTCTTAAAATCGAGAGGGGAGAATTAGGCGGATCATTTAATTTCCGAAGGACGCGTTTGCAATGAGAACGTAACAAATGAAAAGCAGTCGTGGATTAACTCCGGGTAACTATCCCAAGATTGTCTCTTTAAAAGAAACCTACATTCCGATAAGAACCATAGTAATATTAACATATCTAATAAAATATCTTCATTTCTAATTACTTGTAACTTGAATCGTCGCCCGGTCTTATCGTCGTCTCCATAAGTAATTATGCCTCAAATCTCTAGAAGTAATTATGCCGCCTCGTCGAAATGTAGACTACATGCCAGTCCCTGCTTGATTTTCTGTGATGGGTAGCTGACAAGAAACTCGACAGTTAGAAGGCGAAGGTTGGGCGTGACCTTCGCAGGTAATTTGCAAGGGTTGGTCTTTGTTAGTAAGACGAAAACAATCACTAAGTGGGCGAATCCCTTATAAAATTTAGGGGAGCTCATTCTCTGAACGCACTGGGAAAGGGGAAAATGACGCGAATATTTCTAAAATTTTCAGAACATGGCGTAAAAAACTTTGGGGGGGATGCGAGAGGAAATATGGTATCCGGGTGTTGCTTTTTTGCACGAAAATCATCCCCCCTTTCTCACTTTGTCAGTTCAGCATGTAGAGTCATTTCGAACCAAAAAACAGTAAAATTCCCTGCCTCCAATGACATCACGAAAGCACGCAATCGGGAGGGCGAAAATTCGTTACATTCTCCCCCACTTACGGGATGACCAGGGTGAAAGTAACCAGATTGCCAAATCAAGGCCGTGACCAATTATCGTCCACCAACTTTTAATTTTGTTACAGACATTACATTTATTTCGATTCAAGAAAGAGGAGCTGTGTCTGAACTCCGGACCTTCTAGTTAGTAGCCGGATTTGCCTCCAGTTACACCATGAAGGCAGGCGGGAAAGAATAGTTCCTTACATTCTCCCCCCCGTTAAAGGACGAATGGGAAGGAGGAGGACACAAGTGGTGACGAATTACCGTCCACGTTAATTTAGTTCGCGGCTCAGAGTCACTAGACTTATTTCTGAACATTTAACAAGAAAAATCTGTTATCGTTCGCGGGGATTTGAACTCGAGATATACTTCCAACTATACTACGAAGGCACGCACTAAGGAGGATAAAAATTTCTCGTGAGTATTCACGGGAAAAAAGAGATTAATAAAAATTATTTATTTCATTGGATTTAATATTTGGAGCTTCAAACAATGCTTTGACTACTTCCACATGACCATTCTGTTTTGCCCATTGAAGTGGGGTCCAACCACAATTATTTTTTGTATTTACCTGAATATTAGAATTATTCAGTAATAGTTTAACTATTCCTGCATGACCATTCCGTGCTGCCCAAGGAAGTGGGTTCCAGCCGTAATTATTCTTTTCATTGACGTGAATACGTTCATCTTTCAGTAAATTTCTTACTATCTCTATACAACCCGTTCGTGATGCACTATAAAGTAGGGTATAGCCACTCTTACTTACCTCGTTGACATCAAATTGGTTCATTCTTAGACTTATTACAAGCAAACGTAATGAATACAATACAAAAATATATTACTGAAATTGAATGGTATACAGGGTTCGTACACATTTCTGCACACGGAAATTAAGTGCTTTTAAGGACTTAATTTCCGTGCGCAGAAATGAAATTAATGAAAAACATTAAGGATCTATAAGCAAATGGGAACAGAATAATTTCAATTAAAAATATTATTCTATGCCTGAATTTCACTCTTGTAATATCATCCTAAAAATAAAATAGATTCCTAAGTAATATGCACTACTACTAAACATTAATTAACATAATTATTAATAAGTTTGAGAATAAAATAAACTTCATGCAGTATATCAAGTAGCATTAAATATTTTACACTTATAATAAAGGTAGGACATATTTGAAATAGTTTAAGTATTCATAACATATAAACCATGCAAGTTGGGATCGTGCTTTTAAAAATACAAGTAGAAATCACAATTCCAAATACATCTCTTCAAAAGAAATAAATTTGCACGGTATATTTATCAAAAAATAAACATAAAACTTACCCGTGCATGCAAATGGGGCGTTCCGTGTCGTAGAAATTTTCAATCATTCGTATCTTCAAAAAAAACCACAATCTTGATACAGAAAGCACATTTTTCGAAACCGGAGCACAAAATAAATTATAATAACACACTTTCAGAAGCACAAAAGCAAAATGCACAAAATTATAAATATTCTCGAAACACCAAACCATTCAACCAACACGGCTGCTGACATGCCCGTCGCAAAGGGAGTTTGGTTTGCCAGAATGTATAAGGAAAGTCAAGGTACCCAGATTTGGCGCGAAATCGCCCATTTAGCGATATGCCATAGACGGAACGAGAACATTCTGGAACTAAATTTTAGCGGTTTTTTTTAGGGAATATTCCGAAAGGTAGGTTAAAACTCTATGTACCCTGCCTATACTAGAAGATAGTAGTGTTTTAAAGGTCAGAGATTGGCAAGAGAGCAACGACACAGTCGAAAGTTGTATTTTAGGTCTTTGCCGTGAAGCTGTCTTCACGGTTATAACCTCAAGAGTGCGTTGCTGATTGTTTCCGTGTGTTTATAGTTGTTTTGTAAACGTGTCTTTGGAACTGTCCTGTGTAATAGCGCTTACTGGCCAATAAATTGTGTTTCAATTCTTCATCAATTACTCCAAATCCACAAACCCGTAATACAAAGTTTCGAAAGGAAATCATTTAATTCTGCATGTATTTTTGAGCCCAGTCTCAAAATTGCTTAGAAGACTAAAAGCATTTTCAATTCTGCTTCAAAAGAAACTGATGCTTGTACAGAGCAACCATATAATTGTTATCGAAGATCCTTAATTTTTTAAAAATTCCTATTTCTATTCTCGTCGAAATATTGGATGACATGAAAAAACTTAAATAACATGAATTTAAAGAGTTTTTAAAATTATTGTACATTTTATATCCGTGTGCTTACTTTGATGCTTCATTAGGATTAATCTATTTTTACGATTAGCGACTCTTCACCATAATCGCGAATGGGGCAAATTTTTTTCCCACTCCAGTTGGGGCAATTTTTTTTTTGCACCCCAGTTGGGGCAATTTTTTAGGCATACCATCCTTCCCTTAGGCATACATCCTTTGAACACGTAAAAAATATTATAACTAAACTCCCTTGGTCTCTTGGAATAGGCATTGCAGTCATTTAGTTTGTATCCCGAAATACCGGAATAGCAGTAAACTGGGGAAAATAAATTGTAATTGTTCCCTTCCTATCTGTGTCATACCTTCTACAATTTCAAAGAACATAGTTTAAAGTAAACTCATTGTTCTACTCGGAACACTCACATGTGTGCCAAATCAATTAGGCGAAATAGTAGTTCTGATAAATGTTTTAATAGGAACTGGCAGCGGGAATCCAACACTGGTGTTAATATTAGTGGCGTCACTTAAAATTTAAGGCTGTGTAGAAATGTGAATACCTATTTTTGTAAAAAAAGCAACTAGAACTTACTTAATAGGTATGGCGTTCACTCATAGCGGGAACGCAACTCTGTCAACGCGAACTTGATACAGGTGATGTGAGAGCAATAGTATGGTGAGTTTTCCAAATCTTATGTGTAGACGGTGGCTTTCTTCTTATTTTGATGGTCAAGAGCGCTCAATTTCCTTCAGATCGGAATAAAAGTGTACATTTGTACAAATTACACAACAAAGAAAAACGGGCACAGATTTTATATGTACAGATGATTCTAATACATTCGGTTAGTGTTATTTCATAAGTTCAGATAATTTATATGAATTTCGGCTTTTTTCTAAATCGCTTAGTTTGTGAAAAATAAAAGAATTAGTTTGAAAGGAAATTAAAATTCCTGCGCTTTGTTGAATGAGAAACATCTGCTGCGTGGTCAGCGTAAATATTTAATTTGGCTAGTGGCTATGCATTTCTTTTAAATAACTTGTTTGCAAAAGTTGGGTGACAAATATATTGCGATTTGCAACCGACTTCTTTTATACCCCCGAGCTAAATGATTACATTTGAAAAATAAATATTACCTTATGCTTTGCAGAATGCTTTACGGATGACCGTAAACACACGTCCGGTCACAGAAAAAGCTTTACGGATGACCGGAAACACACGTCCTTATTTATGTTTATTATTCATTTAGCTAAAATGACAGTGCAATTACTGCTAATTTCATTAACATACAAGTAATCCAACCCCATTATTGCTGTTTTATATGCTTATATATTTTCTGTAAAAATGCGTTTCTTTGCGTTTCTAAAAGCGGGCTGTAAACATAAATGTTTGGGAAACACAGCTTTAGGGCCCGATTCATGACATTTTTAACCACAGCGTTAAGTGATTTTTACGGAATCACGTGGTACTCTGACATCACAAGAAGTTAAATCGCAAGTATTGGTATTCTCATCAAAGCTAGCGTTAAATTTGACCGTTAAATTGATGAGACGGCTGTTAGAGTAAGGACAGGTCTGACCCTTCGTGTTAAATAAACAGATGATTATATTTCCGGCAATAAACATGGCGGAAGTTTTTGCGTCAGTTTTAGCTGAAGCGTATGTCATCGAAGCAATGCGTTCGATTTACATACAATATAGACAATAGATAATTAATTATTGTCAAGATTAATGAATTCCGGGCCCAGGAGAGTGTTGTTGGTGAGGTAAATTCAGCTTCGTATTTTTTCATAGAATGTTAGAAATATTACTCTTCGTATTTTTTCAGAATGTGTATTTTTATTTCACTGTCACTTATTGACGATCAACTGATTGTATAAATACAAAATGAATTGCGGAATGTGCATGTGTTTGTGCAGTAAAATTATCGCCAATACTGTTTGTGATGTTTCTTTTATTATCGCATAGTTTATACTGTTTGTAAAATTGTATCCTACATTTCATGTAAACTATGTGCTGAGTTATCACATGAAATTCAGTAATTATATTTCATGTATACATTATTCTTGATAAAGAACTATATCAGTAACTCACGTTGCCAGCCATAAAATTTTGTACACATGTCAAACTGATAAATGTGGTATGTGTGTAAAAATATCTACCTGCTGTATATTTAAGTGATGCATTTAATAAGCTTGTTTTTTTTGCTTAACTTAAATGCATATATATCTAAAATTGTGTATATTCCTCATTTTACTTAGCATTGTGGGCACGTATGATGGATATATTATTTATATTCAGCCATTGCAAGTTTTCAAATTTTATCCTTAATATACAGAACTGAAAGTTTTCTTAAGTATATATTGTGATTATGAGAGTTATTATATTTTGTGTGCTGTTAAAATATATTTTAGGATGTCTGTGTCTCTTTTATTTATAATAAACAGATTGATTTGATCAATAGCTTTATCAAAAATTTCATTATTTTCATTTGAAAAATTGAAGTTTCTCTAACACTAAAAATGTAAATTGCTGCAATGCACTTAATTCAATTACTAGTTTCTTAATGTTAACACCAATGAAATTTAGAATACAAATGAAAGTGAAGAGAAACACACTTGTGTAATATAATATTAAAATTAGTCAAAAAAGCAACTTGGGGTTTGAGTTTCATTCAAAATCTATGCCACAGTAAGACTTTTTTTTCTTTTTTGGCCTAATAATTTTAGAATGTCTTTGAATATCTGCAATGCAAATACTGCACAGAGATCAAAATCTGCATTATTTAAACTTTTATTGTTTAAGATTTCCTAAAAACAGTTATTTAATAATTTAAAAAATTCTTCAGTATGCAAAATTTAATCTCTTTAAGTAAAATTTTTCTCCAATGCCCCTCTATAATGAGATGCATTGTGCAGCTCTTCAAATTGTACCTATTGTATTAGATAGACGCTCCTCAATAACCAGAAGCACTTTGCAGCTTCCCAACTTGCAGCTATTTTATTATGTAGACTCTCGTGTGTAACCAGAATCATTTTGCAGCTCCTCATCTTGCACTTATTGTATTAGATAGACGATGCTTTAAAACAAGAAGCATTGTGCAGGTTCTCAACTTGCACCTATTGTATTATATAGACGCTCCACTATAACAAGAAGCATTGTGCAGCTCCTCGAATTGCACCTACTGTATTAGATAGACGTTCCTCTATAACCAGAAGCATTGTGCAACTCCTCAACTTTCGCCTATTGCATTATATAGACGCTCCTCTGTAACCAGAAACACTGTGCAGCTTCTCAACTTGCAACTGTTGTATAAGATAGGCCCTCCTCTGTAACCAGAGGCATTGTGCAACTCCTCAACTTCCGTCTATTGCATTATATAATCGCTCCGCTATAACAAGAAGCATTGTGCAGCTCCTCATCTTGTACCTATTGTATTGGATAGACGATCCTCTATAACAAGAAGCATTGTGCAGGTCCTCAACTTGCACATATTGTAATAGATAGGCACTCCTCTATAAACAGAAGCTCCTCAACATGCACCTATTGTGTTATACAGACGCACCTTTATAACCAGACCTCTTGTGCAGCTCCTCAACTTGTACCTATTGTATTAGATAGACGCACTTCTGTAACCAGAAGCATTGTGCAGCCCCTCAACTTGAACCTATTGTATTAGATAGGCGCTCCACTATAACCAGATGCATTGTGCAGCTCCTCAACTTGCACCTATTGATATAGACCTATATAGACCTATATAGACGCTCCTCTTCAACCAGACACATTGTGCAGCTCCTCAATATGCACCTATTGTATTAGAAAGACTCTCCTCTGTAACCAGAAACATTTTGCAACTCTTCAACATGCACATATTGTATTAGATAGACGCTCCTGTATAAAAGAAAGCATTGTGCATCTCCTCAACTCGCACCTATTGTATTTTATAGACGCTCCTCTATAACCAGAAGCATTGTGCAGCTCCTCAACTTGCACCTGTTGTATTATATAGACGCTCCTTTATTACCAGAAGCATTGTGCAGCTCCTCACATTGTACCTGTTGTATTACACAGTCGCTCCTCTAAAACCAAAAGCATTGTGCAGCTCTTCAACGTGCGCGCATTGTATCATATAGCCACTCCTCTATAACCAGAAATAGTCTGCAGCTCCTCAACTTGCTCCTATTCTATTATATAGACGCTCCTCTATAAAGAGAAGCATTGTGCAGCTCCTCTACTTGTACCTATTGTATTAGATAGACGATCCTCTATAACAAGAACCATTGTGCAGCTCCTCAACTTGTACGTATTGTATTAGATAGACGCTCCTCTATGACCAGAAGAATTTTGCACCTCCTCAACTTGCACCTA
Organism: Stegodyphus dumicola; assembly: GCF_044657685.1. Taxonomy (NCBI): domain Eukaryota; kingdom Metazoa; phylum Arthropoda; class Arachnida; order Araneae; family Eresidae; genus Stegodyphus; species Stegodyphus dumicola. The sequence goes on from NC_140781.1 coordinate 205,331,822, forward strand.
TTGTATTATATAAACGCTCCTCTATAAACAGAAGCATTGTGCAGCTCCTCAACTTGCATCTATTGTATAAGATAGGCCCTCCTCTGTAACCAGAAGCATTGTGCAACTCCTCAACTTGCGACTATTGCATTATATAGACGCTCCTCTGTAACCAGAAACATTGTGCAGCTAATCAACTTGCGCCTATTGTATTATATAGACGCTCCTCTACAACAAGAAGCATTGTGCAGCTCCTCAACTTGCGCCTATTGTATTATATAGACGCTCCTCTATAACAAGAATCATTGTGCAGCTCCTCATCTTGTACCTATTGTATTGGATAGATCCTCTATAACCAGAAGCATTGTGCTACTCCTCAACTTGCGCCTATTGTATTATATAGACGCTCCTCTGTAACCAGAAACATTGTGCAGCTCCTCAACTTGCATCTATTGTATAAGATAGGCCCTCTTCTGTAACCAGAAGCATTGTGAAGCTCCTCAAATTGCACCTATTGTATAAGATAGACGCTCCTCTGTAACTAGAAACATTGTGCAGCTCCTCAACTTGCGCCTATTCTATTATATAGGCGCTCCTCTATAACAAGAAGCATCGTGCAGCTCCTCAACTTGCGCCTATTGTATAAGATAGGCTCTCCTCTGTAACTAAAGCATTGTGCAGCTCCTCAACCTTCACCTATTGTATTAGATAACCGCTCCTCTATAACCAGAAGCATTGTGCAGCTCCTCAATCTGCACCTATTGTATTAGCTCACCGGGCGGCTCGCATTCAAATCTATTTACGTCTCGAAAACTTCAGTAAAAATTAACCATGTTTACAATTTTTTTTTCATTTAGAGTGAACCAAAATTGTCCTGAAAACGGCCTTTGTTAGATTTTCTTCCCCCCTCCTTGTAGGGCGATCAACAAGTCGTTTCACTTAAGTAATGGTTTCCTACTGTCCTTTGATTACCGCCTAGAGGCGATTAAGTAGATGGGCTGCTTTTGCCCTTACGGAGAAAGGAACACGTTTTGTGTCCATGCTTTGGTTAGACGAAAAGAGATATTTTTTTCTGGAAATCCAAAACAGAAAAGGAAGTTTTGTATTGCCTTGTTACTAATTTTGTGCATATTTCTAATCTTAATTGCTTATCAGAGCCGTGCCAAGATATTTTTTCACCTGAGGCAGAAACTTCAATGCGCGTCTATATAAATATAAAAATAGCTACACTTGTATCAAGCAAAAGTAATTGTATTAAATCAAAATGTCATAACTCTTACAGCATAATTATACCATAATTCTTAAAGTATTTTTTAATCGTAGTTTTATAAATTCAGAGAAATAATGTAGCCAATTATTTATAATTTTCAAATGAAAACGTTGAAAAATTCGTTTTTGATAAATAAGAAATAACACTGAAATGCATATTGCATTAATTTCCAGGTTTTCTTGCAATTTTTTTGGTTTGTTTTATTGATTTAAGTTTGACGAAGCCTATTTCCCTAATAATTAAAGTAATTTTCGATTTCGTATAGCCAATTTGGCGCCTCTTCTAGTGATTCACATGAACCCGGCTTTGTTGCTTTTTAAGTATAAATGTTATTGATTTTTATTGCGTTTCGCTATTTTAATGTACGTTTGTAGAATGTTAATTTGTTTTTATATGCATATTTCTGTAATATAATCTTACGACTAGTGAGACAGTGTAGTTTAACTAATTTTCTGCTTTTGATTCATGTTGTCGAGCTTTAACGCTAAGAAAAAATTTATAAGAGGCTTAAAATACCTAATTCCTATTGAAAGCTACATGTAATTGATAATTAAATTACTATTAAAATAACAAACACATGCTCAGTGTCAGTCATTTTGCCATAATGTTTGTAATTCATTTTACCACAATTTATTTCGTTTATCTTGTTTCATATTTATAAAAGGGGAGTTTACCTTTATCGCATTTATTGGTTGATAGAAGTTATGAAATATTGAATATTTTGAAACAAATTTCAGTCATAATAACCTTATAAAAAATTTTCTACATATAGACAAGATGTCACAGATACCTCTCAGTTTCCGAACTAAATTACATGGTACTGAAATTCGGTGCATTTTCATATGATTATTTTTGATAGAAAGAGTTACCTTATGTAAATCATAAAAGAACATTGTTTTAGTTCTTAATTAAATATAGCACTTGTATTAAATTGCTAAAATTCATTGTTAGGAAAATCTCGCTCTAAAAAAATTAGACACTTTTACCTTTCAAAGTGGAATTTTTGTGGTTTTCTCTGTGCATAATGTGGGCGCGAGTAAGTTTTTCTTAGAATGTCCTCCACAGAAGCATTCCTCCCTTTAGGCAGATAGCTCTCGCGTGCTTTGAAGGAAATATAAAGCAAAACAAAACAAAAGCTTCAAAATTGGTGTTTAACATTTTTTGGGGTTCAAATACGCAAATTACTTAGAGATCTCAATACACATTATGAAATGTTATTATTTAAATAAATAAAAGCAAGCTGAGGATTTCCATTTAAATTGTTTGTTTTAAAATAAAAAATAAGAACAGTAAGTTTTGAATAAATCTTGTCAACATCAAGCAGGGACAGGAACATGCCAATGTAAAATTTAATATTAGGCGAAAAAGAAACGCTTTGACGTAGATTTTGGATAAAACTTAATCAATTTCGCAGGTAGTCAGAGACAGGCGTTTCTTCAGTAGAGAGAAAAAAATGTTTCTAAAGTATTTCTGTATTTATTATATAAATGTTTTAATGCTTCCATAGCACTGCTAATCGATAAAATTTATTTGATGAAAAGTAGGAAGTTTGCTTTTAAAATTCCGATTTTTCAACCTTTTTCAGTGACATATGTGGCATCGAAAAACACGTCTGGCCAGGAGGCAGATTAATGGCTGAAAAATTCTTATAATTTAAAGAGGCATCGAACAAGAAAATTTAGGGATGGCGAAATTCTAAGAATTTGGCACTTGACAACGGCAAAAGTTTTAGAATGTAGAGAGCTACAGAATTTAGGCAGGGCAAAATATTTTAAATTTATAGAACATCGGTCAGTAGATTTGCGACTGCGTATCAGTAGAATTAAGATCCCACAGCGATTGCACTGAGAAACAAATCGACCTGCTTCTCGATTATGCGGATGGACGCAGATTAACTTCCGAAAGCTCAGTGAAGCAAGAGTTATACATAATGCAGCTATTTACGATTTCTGCTATAATAAACTGAAATTTAATATAATAATTTAACACTATCAGTTTACGAAAACATGATGATACTTTTGAGAAATTTTCTTTAATTCCCCAGTACACTAAAAAAAAAAAAAGTACAATAGATTATATAATGATATTACTAAAAAATTATGCCGATGACGCATTTAATTTATATCTTTTTATTAATCTAAATAAATATGTCATTGGGTTTTCCATAACTTATAGTTTTGCAAATTAAAAATGCTCTATAATATAATATGTGATTATGGTATTATTGGTATGGTAGTACTATTCGAGCCAAAGAAACGAGGGTTATCTGCCTAAATGGGGGGATGCCTTCGTGGAGGACTTTCTAAGGGAAACTGGCTAGTATACACGTTACACGTGGGGAAAACCACGAAAACGACCATGCAGCCAGCCTGTACGCGGCATTCGAACCTCGGACCGAACTACCAGTGTTCAGTGTCTTTACCGCTCGGCCGCTGGTGGGTAATATGTGATTATGAAAGCTGTGTAAAAGAAGAAAAATTCTTGCACATTCGTCAGGCAGCATGCGATGGACACCTGCTTGAGGAAAAGGATGTGTTTGTAGATGACTTTTTCAGGGAAACTGGTTTGGTATATTCAACCTAAAATTCACCAAAATACCAAGCAACGAACGCATTCGCCGGAATTCAAACTTAGGCAAAACTACCAGTGTTCAGTTGGAAAAGAGAGTTAACAACATAAACAGGCAACATGTCTGAAATTAGTATTTATTGCATCCAACAGTGATATGATTTTCTGATATAATTTAATGGAGTATCACTGTAAAAGAATGGGAATCTTTTTTTTTCCCCTTTTGTAAGGAGATTTTTTTCCGCTTTGTTTTCAACATTTGGTTGAAATGCAAATTAAATAAATATTTACAAATGCAGAATATTGGATAGTTATTGATGATTTCGAGATTCAGTTTCTGAAATCCATTTCATGTGTCATTTCCTTAAAAAGGTGATACTGAAACCAACTTTCGAGGAGTAAAATGATTACTAGAAAAGAGTTTCCGATTTCTTTCATTCTTTTATTCCCATTATAAATTTATCACGTAGTTCTTAGAACATTCTTCTATCCGTAAGTGATGATTTGCTTTTCGAGAAAATTTTCTGAAAGGAATAAATTACTTAGTCTTCAAACCATGGGAAAATCTTGCCATCGCCGGTATTTAATTCCCTTCATTTACTGAGATAACCTGCTTTGTTATAAGTATGGTACTTGTTTTCTGATTTTTACTGAATTTGCATGCTCAAAGCTATCTAAATAAAGAAACGCTATTGTGAATATCAGGGTATGAGTACATATATGAAAGCGTTATATATTTTTCAGAATTCCCCTATGAGCTGTTTATTCTTAGGGCAGAAAGAGGAAAAAGCTTGCATACATCGCCATTCCCGGAAACAAGACAGTACCGAAAACATTACTAGACAGTCCGGTTTACCAAACAATAGAGTTTATCTGATTCCTAGTTGTAAAAGTTGACAGTTATAAATTGTTATGTTCATGGCGACCTTCAGAAGCCATCAAATTACTTCAAAAGTTCCGCTGCTATAATTTTGACTGCAATTTTGTTCCTTTAAATTTTCGAAAACACCTATTTTTTAAGTATTTTTCGGTACTTATATTAATATTGATACAAATAATATAGAAAGCACCAAACGTAGCTATGATGTATTTCAATTTGTCCTTAGTATTTTCTCACATATAGTATTAACACTTTGTCTACACGTTTCTAATGTTTCACCATAGTAAGCCTTCTCTTTCCGAATGTATTCAGTTCCTCTTCGCTTTCGTTTTCTGCTTCTTCTTTTTTTAAAATTTTATTTATTTATTTATTTAATGTTACCATATCCTGAATTTTACTCTAGCTATTAGCTAGAGTAGCTACTAGGTAGCATTCATTATAATACACTGCTCAAAAAAAAAATGGGACAGGGCTATATCTCCCGTTCTACTGGGGCGATTCACGAAATTCAAATTGCGTTCTTCATGTCTCGAAAGCGCGACGTAGGATATACAGGGTGATTATAATTAAAGTTTAAGTTTCAAAACGCTATAAAAAAAGAACCACTGATGAAAATGATGTGAAATTTGAAAGGAATGTTATTGAAGAAGGCGGAAAGCGTATGGCAGAAGAAAAAATTTAGTTTCAAAAGTTAGCAACAGATGGCGCTGTAAGCGGCAGAATCACGACGAGAAAAGAGAAATGATTCGTAAAACAACGGCTAAGATGGTAGTTACACATAAAAACGCATTGACAAATTAGAATTGTTGAATAATTTTATTTGCATGACTGTACATATCACATCGAAAGGGACGAATCGGTTTCAAGAGTTTTGCGGCGACATACCGCATAAGAACCATTCATCAAAGAAGTTCGGAACTGTAGCGAGACTGGCGCAAAACATGTTCAATATGGTGTCCACCGTTGTGTGCAAGAAGTTGAAAGCGACAAACAGCATGTTCCACAACGGATCGCAGTGTCTCCGGGGTGTTGTTAAAAAAGTGTTGCGAAATGCGTGCCTTTAATTCCGCTAAATTTGCAATTGGAGCATGGAACACAACATCCTTCAGATATCCCTACAGCCAGAAATCACACGGAGTAAGATCAGGCGATCGGGACGGCCAGGCTGTAGGGAAATGACGGCTGATAATTCTAGCATTTCCGAAATGGCGCCTCAGCAGCTGCTTCACGGGATGTGCAATGTGCGGAGGAGCGCCATCTTGCATAAAAATGATTTCATCCACACATCCACGCTGTTGCAGAGCTGGAATCGCGTGGTTGCGCAAAAGAGACGGATACCTCTCACCAGTGACGGTTGCGGTAACAGGACCGGAAGCACTCGTCTGCTCGAAAAAATATGGTTGTAGGATGAATGATGCCGTAAAGCCACAACATACCGTGACCTTTTCAGGATGAAGTGGTACGGGGTGCGTTGCCAGTGGATTTTCTGTTGCCCATATTCGACAATTCTGGGTATTCACGTATTCTGCCAGATGGAAATGGGCTTCATCTGTCCACAAAATTTTCCACGGCCATTCATTATCCACTTCCATGCGAGCCAGGAATTCTAACGCAAACGTCTCCCTAGCTGTCAGGTCAGACGGAAGAAACTCCTGCACATGGCCAATTTTGTACGGATAGCATTGCAGGATGTTTCGTACAATTTTCAGAACCGTGATCGTAGGCCTGTCCAATGTTCGGGCAATTCCTCGTGCACTACACGGTTGCACACCACCGGCCGACCCTTCCTGTAATGCTGTGGCCACTTCTTCAACTACCGTCGAATGCACTCGCTTTCTCCCTCTTCCAGATTGCACATCAAACGAACCTGTCGTTTCGAATTTTTGCATCATTTTCTTTAGACCTATGACACTCATTGGACCAAGCCTTCTTTTATACCCTTCAGTGTCCTGAATTTTTGCAGAGCTACTCTTGCACAATCATCATTCTTGTAATACAGCTTTACCAGCAGAGCGCGGCCCTGCAGTGAAACACCCATGGCGAACGTCTGAGACGCGAAATGAGGAACAGCCTGGTACCTGGCGGCTTTATAACACTGAAATTTAACTAACATTTTAATTTACGTCTTCTTCCGCTTGCAGCGCCATCTGTTGCTAACTTTTGAAACTAATTTTTTTCTTCTGCCATACGCTTTCCGCTTTCTTCAATAACATTCCTTTCAAATTTGGCATCATTTTCATGAGTGGTTCTTTTTTTATAGCGTTTTGAAACATAAACTTTAATTATAATCACCCTGTATATTAGATTTATATATAGCACTATTCTAACATAGGTATTTTGAGAAAAAATTGGACTTTTTCTGAAATAACATACCAATTTTTTTACATATTTCGATTCTATTTCGATTTTTTACATATTCTCTAATTCGACTCAAATTATGCCAGAATACCAAGTTTTGTAAAAATCGTACGAGTAGTTTTTAAAATATTAGCTCTCAAAATTTTAGCTCCTCAATGTTAATTGAATTTGGCAAATATTTATTTATATCTCTTTTTTCATTAAACTTTTCTGATTTTTTCTCTCACATTTCGAAATTTAGGTTCATTCCAAATAAAATTTACCCATTTTTTGTGTTTTATTTTTTAAATTTCTATTTTTAAATAATTTTTATAAATTTTTCGAAAAAAATTTTGAATTATAACCTATAAAAATTTTACCATCATCTTAAAGTAGGTATATTTTAAAGCATATCTGCAAAAAATTAAACTTTTTTATTCATTATTTTCTAAGATATACACAAATTTACATATTTTCGCATTTTGAAATTTGGCATCTTTTTTTTGAGCGATAATAACGCCAAATGTGGTCTATGGATTTTTGTTACACTATATTGCCACAGCTATTTTTAACCTTAAATTTCAAGTAAAATTTTACGAAGAATTAATTATATGACATTTTTTCCCTCAATGATGGTTAATAAATATTTATTAATACTATATGAAAAGCTATTTTTTTAAATAAATTTTTTAATATTTTTTTTTTAATTTCTCTCTATCTTTTTTTTTTTTTTTTTTTTTTTAAATAAGTAAATTTTTACCTTCTGCGTTTTATCGTCTGCTACTTTACTTTGTTTAAATCGAATTGTCTAAAACTGAGAATTTTCGTTTGATGTTTATTTGAATTTTATGACATTAACTGCACTATTTATTTCTAAATAAACTGATGCTTTTGAAGTGGCTGAAAGAGCGGCTGATACTATCATCCATATTTTTAAAGCACAGTATATTTTTATAGAAACATGAGATTTAGAATAATCATTTTTATAAAAGTCAAATTATGATATAAACATACAACCCTCTAGAGACTGAATTAATGGAAGTTCAATCGTTATGTAGAAATGATCTGCAGCTACTTAATCGCTGGATAAGTCAGCAGATTCCGTGGACAAGTAAGAATAATTATATAAACGACACCCAACATTCTGAACTCAATTAACAACGAGGATACGATGTTTATTAAATGAATTCAAGAAGTTTTAAAACAAAAAATCAACTAATTTTTTATCCTAAAATGTATTTTGGTGCGTAGCGTATTTTCATTATTCTAATTTAAAATTCTAATAATTCTTAAAATTCTAATTTAGAATGTAATTGTCAAGAACTGATTCCAAATCATCAGTAATATAACAAGTAATTATTACGGTTATTAATAAATCCTTCTTATAAAGTAATTGCAAATATATCAAAAAACTTTGTCTGCAAATATTTTTCTGCGCAAATATTTTATATAAAAAACACGTGTTTGTCCTAGTGTATTTTATTATTTCTTAAATTTTAAAAACTAAATAATGATAAAACATTTTTTAAGTAAAATATAAAAATTAGAAAAATATATTCAAATATTGATTCCCCTAGCTTTAGCAGCTACAAACGCGCTTATCAATTCCTTTATATTTAATTTATCCGAAATTTGGCTCTCTTTGGACACACGACCAGTCCGATAATTTCTCCGGCGCCATCGTAGATCACAGGTAGTTTTTTATACTTTTAAGTTTTGAAAAATTTCGTTCTCCAGTAGCCACCGAAATTCTCAGGGTTAAAAAAAGCCGTAAAATATATTGCAATATTTGGAAATGTATCGGTAAGATTGTTTTAATAAATATAATTTAAAACATCAATATGTGACAAATCCTCTTTGGCAAAACGCGCAAAGATTTTATTTCTTCCGTCAGTATCCTTTCCATTAACATTTTTAGTATCCATTAACTTTTGTTCTAATCCTCTACAATGCTTTAAGATTTCTTTGTCACTCCAGGTTTTTAAATTAGGTATATGCTGAATTGAAGTAAATGTAATGTTCTTTTAATCGACTGAATATTTCAATAATTGAAGAAATAGTAGTGTCTAATATTATATTGTAATATTCAACCTTAAATTTTTCTTTCAGATTTTTGATTGGTTTGTTCATCTTGAAGTAGTTTCTTTTTAAACCAGTTTCGACTTAAAACCTGTTTCGAAAAAAAGCTTGTTTTGTTTCGACTTAAAAGCCGTTTTTTTAAACCTATTTCGAAACTCAGTATCCACCCCAAACCATCAGCAACGATACTTGCATTGGCAATTGCGTGTTCAAACGCTTCATCAGGTCTACGATTATTCAGTTCTGATCTAAGATTTTATAAATTGTCAGTCACGATTTGTAAATCACTTTATTTCATTCACCACGTTTACTAAATTTAAAACATCGCGCCAGATGTTAATGGAACAAATGAATTTAAACGTCAAACCATCTGAATCAACTCTTTTGCTTGAGTTCTTAATTCTACGTCTCTTGTTTGATCTTCTTGAATATTTATTAACGCTCTCAAATTTCACTTCGCCCACCAGCGGCCGAGCGGTAAAAATCGCTGAACACTGGTAGTTCGGTCCGAGGTTCCAATCCCGCGAACGGGCTGGCTGCATGGGAGTTTTCGTGGTTTTCTGCATGTGTAACGTGCATATGAGCCATTTTCCCTTAGAAAGTCTTCCACGAAGACATCGCTCCCTCGAGGCTTTGCCATAATCACACACACACAAATTTCCCTTCAAATCGTTTTCTTCGATCTCCCGTTGCGTCTTAAACTGAAGCTCAAAGCCTGAATTCTACTGTTGGACAGTGGTTTTAATATGTTTCCTCCTGCTTCTCCTCCTCATGCTACTTCATCTCCTGCTGCACATCCTCCAGCTGCTCCTCTTCATGCTGCTCATCCCTCCTGCTGCTCCTCCTCCCGCTGCTCCTCCTGCTGCTCCTCCTTCTGCTCTTCCTGCTCCTGCGGCTCCTCCTCCTGCTGCTCCTCCTCCGCGGCTACTCCTCCTCCGCTGCTCCTCCTCCGCCCGCGGCTCCTCCTCATGCTACTCCTCCTCCGGCTGCTCCTCCTCATGCTGCTCCTGCTCCGGCTGCTCCTCATTCTGCTCCTCCTCCTCCCGCGGCTCCTCCTCATGCTGCTCCTCCTCCGGCTGCACCTCATACTGCTCCTCCTCCTCCCGCGGCTCCTCCTCATGCTGCTCCTCCTCCGGCTGCACCTCATACTGCTCCTCCTCCTCCCGCGGCTCCTCCTCATGCTGCTCCTCCTCCGGCTGCACCTCATACTGCTCCTCCTCCTCCCGCGGCTCCTCCTCATGCTGCTCCTCCTCCCGCTGCTCCTCCTCCGGGTGCTCCTCCTCATGCGGGAGGAGGAGCAGAATGAGGAGGAGCCGCGGAAAGAGGAGCAGCCGGAGGAGGAGCAGTATGAGGAGGAGCAGAATGAGGAGGAGCAGGATGAGGAGCAGCTGGAGGAGGAGCCGCGGGAGGAGGAGCAGAATGAGGAGCAGCATGAGGAGGAGCAGAATGAGGAGCAGCATGAGGAGGAGCAGCATGAGGAGGAGCAGAATGAGGAGCAGCATGAGGAGGAGCCGCGGAAGGAGGAGCAGCCGCAGGAGGAGCAGCATGAGGAGGAGTAGCCGGAGGAGGAGCAGCCGGAGGAGGAGTAGCAAGAGGAGAAGCAGCAGGAGGAAACTTATATTACCTTAATTCCACTGTCCAACACCAGATGAAAATGTAGAATTCAGGCTTTGGGCTTGAGCTTAAGACGCTACGGAAGATCGAAGAAAACGATTTGAAGGGAAATTTGTGAGTGCTCATAAATATTCAAGAAGATCAAACAAGAGACATAGAATTAAGAACTCAAGCAAAAGAGTTGATTTAGATGGTTTGACGTTTAAATTCATTTGTTCCATTAAGATCTGGTGCGATGTTTTAAATTTAGTAAATGTGGTAAATGATATAATGCAAAACTCTAAATGTGATTTACAAATCGTGATTGACAATTTACAAAATCTTAGATCAGAACTCAATAATCGTAGACCTGATGAAGCGTATGAATACGCAATTGCCGATGCAAGTATCGTTGCTGATGGTTTGGGGGGTGGATACTGACTTTCGAAACAGGTTTAAAAAAACGGCTTTTAAGTCGAAACAAAACAGGTTTTTTTTTCGAAACAGGTTTTAAGTCGAAACTGGTTTAAAAAGAAACTACTTCAAGATGAAAAAATCAATCAAAAATCCGCGACAAAAATTTAAGGTTGAATATTGCAATATAATATTAGACACTGCTATTTCTTCAATTATTGAAATATTCAGTCAATTAAAAGAACATTACATTTACTTCAATTCAGTATATACCTAATTTAAAATACTGGAGTGACAAAGAAATTTTAAAGCATTGTAGAGTTTTAGAACAAAAGTTAATGGATACTAAAAATGTTAATGAAAAGGAACCTGAATTTAAGATTGCTCAATTGCATAAACTGATTACTGAATGTCCCGATTATGATGAGGAGTTTACTCGAGAACTACTGGCTGCAATTAGAGAAGAAAGGGAACGAAAAGAAGAATGCGAAAGAGAAGAAAGAGAAAGACAAAAGGAACGCGAAAGAGAAGAAAGAGAAAGAAGAGAAGAACGCGAAAGAGAAGAAAGAAAAGAAGAGCGAATTAGAGTCTTTGAGCTACAGAAGCTTCAACTGGAAGCAATGGCTGCCACAGCACAGCCGGTAGAAACTACGCAGTTACCTGAGCAGCCTTTAAAAATGAGAATTTACGATGTCATGCCACGTTTCAACCCTAAAGAAGATGAAATAAGTTTGTTTCTGGTGTTATTTGAGCGTCAAGCTAAAATAATGAATATACCTGCTTAAAATCAAGTGACTCAACTTATTTCATTGCTGCCTCCCGACATTCTTCAGCTTATTCCTAGAGAACCAGAAGAGGACGCGAAAAAGTATGAATATGTAAAACCTTTACTGTTACAACGATTTAAATTAAGTGCGGAAAAATTTCGACAGCTATTTAATAAACACCAAAAATCTACTGAAAGTACTTGGTATGATTTCTACTATGAATTAAAGAACTATTTAGAAGAATGGCTTAACAGATTAAACATTAAAACTTTTGAACAGCTAAAAGATCTCATGCTGGTTGATCAAATAAAAAAGCGTACCTCTCCTCATTTCAAAGAACATTTTATGGATCAATGGACAACCATCATTTCACCTACTGAAATAGTTAAAAAAATTGAAGATTTTGAAGATGTGAGGAAAACAATAAAACCGAAATTTTCTGTCAATCAGACTGAGAAAATGAACAAAGGATCATTTAAACCGCGTTATGATAATTTTGTGAAAAAAATAGAGCATCCGCCTCATTTTAAGCATTCTGATAAATGGGGCGATTCAAAATACCAGAAAGATCACCGACAAAGAAGTCAATTTCAAAACAAGAACCAAGAAAATTTATGACAAAAGGTATCGGCCACGTTGTTTCGATTAATGATCATACGAACATTTTAAGCCTCAGTGTCCTCGCTTAAAACCAAATGAAAAGGTAAATTGCCTATCTTCGAATGATGATTTGTTAGAGACATATACAATTAACGGTTTAGTTAATGGGCATGAAATGCCTATTCTTCGAGACACAGGAGCCACTGTTGATGTTATTTCTCGGAAATACATAGATAACGTAAAAATGACTGGAGAACATGTCTGGGTACAATATCTTTTAAATGACTATTTAGTGTGTCTACCGTTAGCGGAAGTTGAAATTAATTGCGAACTTTGTCATATAAAGACAAAGGCAACTGTTGTTACAAATGATCCTGGCAGATATGTATTGGGTAACAAAACTGCTCAGTTGTTCAAAAAGAAACAATTCTTAAATTTAGAAAGTATAAATGCGGTTTCGACCCGATCTCAAGTAAAACCATCTCGAGAAGGAGATCGAAGTAGAGACACCGAAATGGGGAAAAAAGAACTGTTTGTTATTGAGTCTGACAAAGATATTTTACCGCAAGCTGATGAGAAAGACAAGGAAATTAAGAAAATAATTAATGCTAATTCAAAGGAATTAATTGAATCTCAGCATCAAAGCAGAGATCTAGCCTCATTGTTTAGCGAAGCTAAAAGTGAAAATTTCGGAAATGATTTCAAAGTAAAGGAGAGCGAGCTGTTGATGAAAAAGAAATTAGATAAAAATGGAAATGAAAATGAAGTAATTGTTATTCCTGAAAAATATAGGGATAAAATGCAGAACTACACAACTTTGATGCAGAACCAAACAAATAATACTGCTAAAACTCAGGGTAATTTGGTAAATACTCACCCTCCTAAAAGTCAAGCTCCTGTCAATGCTTCACAGAAATCTGACAAACAATCTAAGCGTTCATCTCTTGATGAGAAAACTGAAGTTATTTATCTGGAAGTTGACTCACCTTATATACCTGGTGATTCATCTTCTATGGATCATGTGTGTGATTATTCCTCTACAAGTTCCCCAGTTCCTCCTCCAAAAAGTAAAGATGTGTTTGGCAGTTCGTTAGCAGCAGATCAAAGAAATTCTTATAAAAGAACTCATGAAGGTGCTTCTAAAGCTGAGAAATTAAAAATACATTCAGAATATAAGCTCGCGTCAGAAAACTTAGCAAAGAGGCATAAACATGATAGAGGATACTCAAAGTTGCCACATTCAATGAGAATGCAAGTAACAGATAAGAACAAAGGTTCATCTCGCAACAAGCAAAATATATCTGAAAAGAAAGAACTGACAAAATTAAACGATTCTTAGTTAAAAGTTCCAGATGAATTGCCAAGTTCTGGAGTTGAGATGCAAGTCAAGGAGAAGTTTTTAAAGAAACTAAACAGACAAGAGCAAGTTGTTGAAAAAAAAAATAAACGCCACAAAAGCCTCTGTCACACTCACCTGATTTCAATAAGGAGTTTATTTTGCAAACTGATGTTTCAGACTCTGGTATGGGTGTCATTGTAGCTCAAAAAGGTGAACGAGACAATGAACATCCAATATTATACCTCAGTAAGAAGTTTACAGAAACTGAAAAAAGTACTGTACCACAGAAAAGGAATGCGCCGCCATAATATTTGCTGTAAAGAAACTTCAATGTTATTTAGACGGGCATACTAAATTCCTCATCATGACCGATTATAATCCCTTATTTTGGCTCAAAAATAATGTGAGTCTAAATCCACGACTTATGAGATGGCACTACAACCCTACAATTACACAATCATTCATTGAAGTGGTAAAAACCATAAAAATGTAGACGCATTAAGTCGTACTCCCTGGCCTGATTAAATAATTTGTTTCTCTATATAGATAAAAAAATATTTTGTTCCTTCCTCTCTTCTTCAGTGTATCTTATTATGTTATATCTTGTATTTCAATTCTGTATTGTGCTGATATTGTTGTTTTGAAAAAAAAAAAAAACCGTAAACTTTAATTTATAAAAATATAAATTAAAGTTTATCTGGAGGGGGGAGAGGTTGTAACATCTTGTTATTTAATGTTGAGATATTTGTAATCGCATTCTTACTGGTTAAAAGGAAGTATAGCTTTCTGTCAAGTCCGAAACATTCATTAGCTTTCAGCCAGGTCCGAGTTATTCTGAAACTAAATCCCATTCTGTATGTTTCTTTTGATTGGTTATTTATTGTGTCTTGTTTATGATTTGTTAAACCATGATCTGTTATAAAGTTATATATATAACCTTTGTAACCACTTATCGCCACTTAGTATTATTCTGTTATTCTGCTTACTTAGTATTATTCTGCTTGCATGTAACTCTGCGTATTACTCTGCATATCTCAGTAATAAATATTTGTTTTGCGAACCACGGCATTTTCTATGTTTAACAGCAGAGCGTGGTTCCTTCAAAAGTTAGAATTCGCTGATAGTTCCCTAATTGAACCTTCAGTGTAATAATTTATCGTTCGCGTGATTTTGATTTGGTATATTGTGAATGATGGCTTTTTCCGGAGGTGAAAGGGAAGCTTTTGGTGTAGCGCCATTTGACGGTGTTAATAACTTTACTGTTTGGTGTCGAAGAGTTCGAGCAGTATTTACGGCAAGAGAATTGGATACGTTTTTGGAAACAGAAGCAGTTGCGGACAGAGTTGCAATCAAAAAAGGCTTATGCCTTAATACTTGCCCTTCTAAGTGACAATGTTATTGCTTCTCTTCAACGTGAAGACACTGCATGTAAAATATGGAAGAAACTACAAGCTACGTATAGCGCTAAAGGTGCAGTGAGTCAAATTTTAACGCGCAAACGTCTAGCTACCATAAGGAAATCCAAGGATGTGTCAATGAGACAGCATATCGACAGCATAATGAACATGGTTAGTAGTTTACGCGTCTCTGGCTCTGAAGTAAGCGATTTTGATATTATTATTTACATTTTAATGTCTTTGCCAAAGGAATATGAAAATATTAAGGCATCTCTAGAGAATCAGCCAAGCAATAATTTGAGTTTAGATTTTGTTACAAGTAGACTTATTGATTGTGAATCTCTTATGTTTGATTATAAAAATGAAAATAAGTATTCTAAACCAAATACAGATAACTCTGTTTTTCTGTTTTTATTATTGCTCGTAAAGAATTGTTTTGTACTTATTGTAAAAGAAAAGGACGTTATGTTAAATTTTGTAGGAAAAAGAACTGTGTCTGTCATAACTGTGGGAAAAGTGGTCATTTCAAAAGTGAATGTTTTGATAATTCTAAAAAGCAGGCAAATTCAAATAGTAATAAGTATGCTTCCCCTGCAATATCTTTTATGGCTGGAAATCTTGTTCATGATCAATTTTTTATTGATTCTGGTGCAACTTCTCATATGTCTTCTCACAAGGAATGGTTCACCTCAATTAAGCCTAAGACTGGAACTGTTAAGTGCGCGTCTAAGTCGGCGGTTTTAGAAGTGGAAGGAATTGGGGTTGATCTTTACATTATGGTAACTTGGCGTTTTTTTGGCGAAAATTTGGCGACCAACTCTCGTACAGCAACCCTCTATTTTTGTTTCCCGCCGCCATTTTGTCTTCACGAAGTAAAGACATGTTTCTTTTCTTTTTATCTACTGAACACTTCTTCCAAGAACCTACTAGCCGAATTACACTTATGCTAGAAATTTTATCTAACAAAACTGCTTAATCATGACAAATATTCACTGCAAAATTGGGAAAAAGTGCACAATACCATACTCCTTACGCGTTTTTCAAAATAACACATACACATAAACCATGTACACGCCGACTTATTTTTACTTAAAAAAACATCCCAGAATTGCACAAAAATGGCATTGCGCACACTCTTCAGTATATCCATGTACACTACTTTTTTCTCATAAATTAGAAAAATTTCACGAAAATACATGACAATTTTCTCAATCTTTAAACCCGGTAAAAAGAACATATATGAAATTACCTGATCGCGAAAACGTATTTACCCTTTCCAAATATGAACATTTCCACATATAAAATAAATAAAATATCCAAAAACTTTTACCTCTAAATCATCTATTACATTATACACGTCACCAACGAATTCATACCGCAACCATTACAAATACTTAGTATCAAATATTTAAATTATTTCCATGCACGTTTACTTCAACTAAAACGTATACCAAATTCCTACAAACATAAAATTCACAAAATAACTATCATTTAATTAAAATATAATTAAATTCAAAAACACTACTTAAAATATAAATGAGCACATACATTAAATTAATACATACATAAATACACATTTCGAATTCACTTTAGTTACGGCCATGGGATCCAAAAATTCACGAACACTGTTTCACACAACACAGAATAAAGCCAAATACAAAATTTCCAGATTTTTTCCCGATTTCCCCTCTTTTCCGATTAAAGAACCGTAATTCGTCCATTAATATCACATGACGTATCCCATGATCTCTCATTTCCCTCACACAAAATAATGCGTAATCGGAACTGAGTACTGCTCACATTATTACCAAAGTCCCAGGTAGTATCCTTTATCGCCTCCAAAATGTCGCCAAACTACCAGTTACCATATTGTAAAGATCAACCGGAATTGGTGATATTTGCGGTAAAACTAAGAATGGTGTTGAAATAATGTTAAAAGATGTTCTTTACGTTCCAAAACGGACAATTACATAAACGGAGAATTAATTTCTTTTAAAAATATTGAAGCAGCAGGTTTGAGCGTAATTTTTAAAAATGAAATAGTTTATATTGAAAACAAAAACAAGCGTTTTAGATTTGGATACTTTGATAAATGCGGACAATATTTTAGTGATTTTTCCCCAAATTTATTTACAGCTTTAGCTGTAAAGAATGATGATTTATGGCACAGAAGGTTAGGACACTGCTGTGATCAAAAATTAAAACTGATGAATCTTCCTGCAAAAGAATCCTTTTGTGAAGTATGTGTTCGTGCCAAACAATGTGCTTTGCCTATAGGAAAGGGTCCTCGCATAAAAGAATCCAAACCACTTATAACTATACACACTGATATATGTGGTCCAATAGAACCTCAAACACTCCATGGGGAAAGGTATTTCATGACTATAATTGATGAATATTCGAGATTTATGGAAATCAGACTGCTCAAAAGAAAAAGTGACATTGCTGATGAACTCAAGCTATTCTTTAAATTGAATCCAACTGTTGCAAAACTGCGCTGTGACAATGCCAAAGAATATGTCAGTGGAGAATTGCATGAAGTTGCTAAAAGAGCAGGTGTAAAAATAGATCCTGCACCTCCCTATACACCTTTTCTAAATGGTGTTGCTGAACGAGCAAATAGAACTGTACTGGAAAAAGCTAGAGCAATGATACTTGAGGCAAAATTACCAAAATTCCTTTGGGGTGAAGCAGTACTTACGGCTGCTTACATAAATAATCGACTCCCAAATAGTTCAATTGACAATCATGTTCCTTATTTTCTGAAGTATGGTGAAAATCCTGATTTAAAAAACATGCGTGTATTTGGCTGTGATGCTTATACTCTAGTGCCACCATCGCAAAGAAAGAAACTAGATGAAAATTCTGTCAGAATGATATTTGTAGGTTATTCCACAATGGGATATCGTTTAATGATTCCAGAAACAAGACGCATCATTGTTTCCAGAAATGTTAAATTTAATGAAGAAAAGAAGAAAGTAGAAAATCAAAAATATATTTGCGATAGTTCTGATTTGAGTGAAAATGACAATGATGACATTAAGAATGAAGACAAATCAATTTCAGACACTGATAACGGCGAATTAAATGATGCAAATAAGAAGGAGGAACAAAGAAAATCTTCAAGAGAAAAGAAACAGCCAGTTAGGTATCCTGATCCTGAGATTTACCAAGTAATGTTTGCACAAGACACTCTGACATTTGAAGATATTGCAAATCTACCGCAAGTAGAACAAGAACCATGGAAAAGAGCTATGGACGAGGAAATGAAATCTATGGAAGATAACGACGTCTGGGACTTACAAAGTTTACCCCCTGATAAAAGAGCCATTTCCTGCAAATGGGTTCTACGTAAAAATCGAGATGGAACTTACAAAGCGAGGCTTGTTGCTCGTGGTTTTATGCAAAAAAAAAAAAGGCATAGATTATACAGAAACGTTTTCTCCAGTGATTAGTATGTGCTCTTTACGTTTAATCCTGGTAATTATCAATAATGAAGGTCTGCAAACTTTTACTTTAGATGTCAAGACAGCTTTCTTGAACGGTAAGTTAGATGAAATCATCTACATGGACCAGCCAAAAGGATACGATGATATGAGTGGTAAGAAGTGTAAACTTAAAAAGAGTTTATATGGTCTTAAACAGTCTCCTCGACAATGGTATCAGAAATTTCTTAATTTTGTTATTAAATTAGATTTTAAGCAATTGGACTCTGAACCATGTATTTTTATCAGAAATTTAAATTTTAAGAGAGTAATTATGGCTCTTTATGTAGATGACTTATTAATTGCAGGTTCAGATGTAAAAGAAACAAATATTATAATATCATTGTTATCAAATGAATTTAAAATGTCAAAATCTGAAAGTGTCTCGGAATTTTTGGGTATTAGACTGAAATTTGAGTCTGGTTGTTTGTATTTAGATCAGAAACCATATACTGAAAAATTACTTGATAAATATAAAATGTCTGATTGTAAAACAGCCCAAACTCCCATTCAACCAAAATCTACAGCAGCTGATTTTCAGAAAGGAAATGCATTTCATGGCCCATACAAAGAATTAATTGGATCTTTACTTTACTTAGCATATATCACAAGGCCAGATATTATTTTTGCAGTAAATTGCTTGAGCCAACTGCAGGAGCATCCTACTGATGTTGCCTGGTGCTCTAAAAAGAATTCTTAGGTACTTGAAAAACACCTTAAATTTAAAATTGATATACTAAAAGGGTGATTTGGAAAGGGCAAACTTGTGTTTGTATGTAGATGCAGATTGGGGGGGGGGAGATACTCAAGATAGGAAATCAATTACTGGTTACTTTATAATGTTTTCAAATTGTCCTATTATGTGGTGCTGTAACAAGCAAAAGTGTATTGCACTTTCATCAACAGAAGCTGAAATAATTGCTTTATGTAAAGGTATTCAAGATGTTTTATGGATAAAAAATGTAGTAAATGAAATTTCCAGTGTTAAAAATGTTTATATTTTTGAGGATAACCAGTCATGTATCAAAAGTATTGTTAATGAAAACTTTTCAGGTAGGTTGAAACATATAGATATAAAATTAAAGTTCACTCGTAAAATTGTTAAGGAAAATAATATTAGAATTGAATATAAGCAATCAGGTTTACAAATTGCAGATATGTTAACTAAGGCTTTGTCCAAAACAAAATTCTATGAACTGTTATCATTGAGCTGTTTAAAAATTGTGTAATTCTTTTATGTTTTGTATAACATGCGATTAAGGGGGAGTGTTGAGATATTTGTAATCGCATTCTTACTGGTTAAAAGGAAGTATAGCTTTCTGTCACGTCCGAAACATTCATTAGCTTTCAGCCAGGTCCGAGTTATTCTGAAACTTAAATCTCATTCTGTATGTTACTTTTGATTGGTTAGTTATTGTGTCTTGTTTATGATTTCTTAAACCATGATATGTTATAAAGTTATATATATAACCTTTGTAACCACTTATCGCGGCTTAGTATTATTCTGCTTGCCTTAGTATTATTCTGCCTGTACTTATTTATCTGTGCTAGTGCTTGTATTACTCTGCTTATGCTTATCTCTGCTTGCATGTAACTCTGCGTATTACTCTGCATATCTCAGTAATAAATATTTGCTTTGCGAACCACGGCATTTTCTATGTTTAACACATGTCAAATTCTAGTGCTGATTTCTTGGGAAAACAATGGAACAAGAAATGGGTATCAAGGCCAAATCCCTTCACTCCTATCCGTACTAAATCTCCTAATCTATCACCAATGTATTTTTGTGCTTTTGGATTTAACCGATACTACAAAAGGCTTTATTGTCTCGGAAATTACGGTGTACAAAGATAGCGAAGAATAAGTATTATGTAACAAAACATATAAAACAAAAATGTTGGGCAAAATATTTTTGTAATTACAATGAAAATCGTCTAAAATTGTGCGAAAAGCATCTTATTATATTAGTCTGCTTTCAATATAGGGTGCAGGAACTGCTCTAAAAGCTGTAACTCGGTTTTATAAAATGGACAAATTAATAATATCAGGTTGTAAGCGAAAATTTAGACACAACTCAATTTTTAAATTTTATTTAATGAAATATTTTAATTCTTAAGCACACAGAGATCGCCATTGCATGCAGCCTTTCGGCACGAACCAGTAAAACGCTTGATTCAGCAACAATCGAAGGAGGTACCTGATACATTTTTGGACAAACCTTACTTGAAGTTTATCCAAATGCCCAGAACGGATGGAACCACTCTTCACAGTGCTGAATCAGAGCGTTTTTTCCCTTACCAGATCTGTATGAATTTTCGCCAACTACTACTACGATTCGTAATAATAAATATTCTAATAACGGATTGAATGTATAGCTCAAAAGAAAATGCAGTAAAAAAATTATGAAAATAGCAATCTGTCTTGCACCGGTTGGTAGTTAGTGAACTGAATGAAATTACAAAAGTCTCAAAACTCAACGCCACCGGCAGTCGAGACATTTGATGTGACATTTTTATGTTTCGCAGTGAGAGACATTTGATGTGGGTTCAAATCCTAATGTACGTCGTGCATATTTTGCCCGGTGAGTAATGAAAATATTAGCCATCTCCCTTAAGAAGTATTTTTTCAAAAGGCTACAATTTTTTCACTTATTTAATTTTATTTTGAACATATTGCAAGCTACAATTTGAATTTAAATAGTTTTTTTATTACGTCTCAGAATCTCACGACTTTTTCCCTTATAATCGCGTGATACAGGATTAAGACTTTTATGTTTTTAGCCCAAAAGAGCTCTTAATCTTCAAACGGTATTTTGCGTAGAATCACCAAAAGCGTTGAATCACTTTTCCTATTGTTGCCACCAAATATTACTGTCTGGTATTGTACTTAAAGAAATTAAATAATGAACAATCTGCATGAATGTACGTATGTTTCTTGCATTGGGAAAAGAAAAAGATACCTAGAGCCTTTCAGTTTTGAATAGCGTAGTCCTCCACCCGAACATGGGCACCTGGAAACCCAAGTTATTTTTTGAATTTCGAATTTGTTTTATAATCTATTTTATATTTTGTAAAGAATATTTGATTAAAAAAGTCAACAATTTTATACGAGCAGTGGCAACACTACGGAATAAAACATTTTTGTGTTCAGTGCGCGAGACTGTCTAATGGTTTGGTTTGGTTTATTTAATTACGGCAAAGCACACTAGGGCTATCTGCCAAAGGGGAGGGATGCCTTCGTGGAGGACTTTCTAAGGGAAACTGGCTCGTATACACGTTACACATGGGGAAAACCACGAAAACGCCCATGCAGCCAGACCGTTCGCGGGATTCGAACCTCGGACGGAACTACCAGTGTTCAGAGACTTTACCGCTCGGCCTCTGGTGGGCCCTGTCTAACCGAAATTCTATAGATATCCTCCTTTTAAATATTATTAGCCCAAACGTATAGGTGTATGTAAATGAAGAAAAGCCCCTTCGGACGTATTATAAAATCTAAAGGCCATTTAGACATTTTTCCCCAAATTCAGCAAAACAACTGCTGATTCCCTTTTAAATTTGCCACTCGATTTATTTTCAGAACCAGTCTCTCCGGTTGATTTGGCGTAAATGGGTCCTATAGCTTCGTCAACTGCAGTTCCCCTTAGACTGTCATATTCTTTTTAAGTCTCAGAAATAAGATTTCTCTTTCTAATATACCGTATTTGTCGGCGTATAAAATGCACCCCCTTGTTTATACACAATTTTGAAGGATAAAATTTTATTACTGTTCATTATGACTAATTTTTAAATATAAAGTAATACAAAGTAATACTTTCTGCAAATACCCAATCTGAGAAAGAAAACCTTTTAATCTTCTTCGTCAAAATCCAGACACACTCATCATTAGAGCTAAATGAAGAGTCACTTGAGCATCTGAGTCCTCATACAACAAATTGTCCTCTGTACCATCCAGTGCATTACTAATGCCACACTTCTTAAACAATTTAACAACTGTCTTTGTTTTACAGCATCCCGTGAAGCTGTGGCCCATTCAAAATCGCATAACTCTGAATAGAGGAAATTCTAGTAATGAATGTAATCAAAAACTGAGTATGGGCGTATAAGACGCAGCACGTGTTTCCGACCTATTTTTTAAGAAAAAAAGTGTGTCTTATACGCTGGCAAATACGGTATATTGGTTAAAATCTGTTAATATCATATTTTTGCTGTACGGTTTTTATACCACCAAATAAACACATCTAAAATAATGTTCCTCTATCAAAAACAAAGTCAAACATTGAGAATCGGCGTAAATTTTTAAAAATTTTAATTTTTTAATTTTTAAACAAATTATTGAGCTAACCGAATATTAAAATAAAGTTATTCCCAGCTTCTGAATATAAAAACATTAAAAAAATAGGCATCACTTTAAGGGAATAAATACAAGTTAATACAAATAAAATATGAAGAATTTCATTGTAATTTGCATCAAAGAACAGGGTGAAATGCTTCGCAATGTGAATGTTGTGAAAATATTCTGTTGGCCTGACAAGGTTACAAAACTAAAAAAAAAATATTAATCATTCAAGTAATAAAATTCTACTTATAATTTACTTCTGGAAAGTTTGGAAATATAGCGTTCTACAGAAAAATATTTTTAATAATATAAAATGTATATTTTTATATTTTTCACAGAAAATTCTTACAAAAAATTTGTCTTTGTTGACAAAAAAAAATCACTTCTTTCTGTTTTCTTCTTTAATATTTGTTAGAGTTCTAATAATTCAGCAATTAATGTTATAGCTTTCTTTTGGGTGTAGAATCAAGTAGATTTTTCCTTAAATCCAGTTAAAGTTCAATCAAATGCAAATTGTAATTCTATTGGAAAACTGGTTAAACGTGAATATTACTGGAAATCAGCAATTCGCAAAAATCCGAAAATACTTGTTTATTTAGAAGTACGTAATACCATAAAAAATTAGTTAATCTAAATAAGTTTTAATAGAGTCAATATCAGAATAGAATTGATCAGAATAAAATAGATCAGAGCAGAATAGAATAGATCAGAATATAATCAGTTCCACCAATCAGAATTGTTTAAATATACACAGATCTACTATATTTCACAAAGATTTAAAATTTCGTCAAAAATTTCACCACTGGCGATAAAAAAACTCAGATTTAAAAATTGGTTTGATTACCTACACCAAATTGGCAATTCTTGTTTTTATTACTCAACAGTTTGGGATGAGTAGAATCGTATATAACAGTAGTTCACAACCCACAACCCCCTTCTTTTTTTTTTTTTTTTTTTTTTTTTTTTTTTCTTCCTGCACCTTTTTTTACAATTGTTTAGACGATTATACTTCCCTTTCTCATACTTGAAAAGCACATATACATTTATTTTAAGTTAGGTTACTTTTTAATGTATTTTATAAATTAAAGAAGGAAAACTCTAGAAAATGTTCATAAGTACCAAAACTTGTCAGAAATAAACGTAGGCCACTAACACGCATTTAAGTATTTAGTTACAAATTTTAAGTTAAAACTATTACGTAATCGTTAAGTTACACGATTTTAACTTAAACTACTGTTTAACCTATTACGTTACAAATCAACTTTTCTTGATCATATTATAATGCAAATTCGTTATTAACCTTAAGTAACTTAGCTAATAAATGCCGTTTCTTTCTAAAACATTTTAATTTCTTTTACCTTCAAATGATCTTCCAATAGCCATCGAAGAATTCTTAAAATGATATTACCGAACAAAGTAACACGGCAGCCTTTTCCATTTATCAGTCACTATGGAAGCATAATATAACGTAGATATAAAATAACCTTACCGTCTAATATCTAACTTTAGGAGCACGGAATCTCTTGCAAAATTTGCAAGATAAAGCAGTGTGACATGCTTTACGATATACGAAGAAAAGGGCAGAACACGTACCGGTTAAATTTGTTAGAATGTTGACTTTTTAAAAAGGAAAAAGAATGCTTTTTCAAAATTGGAAACGACAGTATAAATTCTAAAAGAGTAGCGGTAACTCTTGTGTTATTATATTTACGAAAACATGGATTTAAACATTTGGGACTTACCTAATGATGAAACATCTTCCGTACAATTGGCTTCAGGAACGAGGAATTATTCACGCTGAAAGAAAATGCACGAAAAGCCATGAAATGAAGATCTACTTCAATTTAAACGAAACACCAAAATGAATATGTGAAGATATTCCGTATAAATGGGGAAAAAAATTACTTTCTCAAAATTTGTTTTAAGGATCGAGAATCAGTTTTTTAATGGCAATTCGTTTCATTTATGCATGGTATTTAGAATTAACTTGATATCAATCACTGCACGTCAATTGGTTGGTTGGTTTGGTTTGGGAGATAGCAAAGCGCACTTTAAGGGGAGGACTGCCTTCGTGGAGGACTTTTTAAGGAAGACTGGCTGGTATACACATTACACATCGCGAATACCACTAAAGCGCCCATGCAAACGCCCAGCCCATTTGCCCCAAAACGAAACCAAGTTCAACTACCAGTGTTCAGTGACTTTACCGCTCGTCGCTAGTGGGCCTGCACATCGATTGGAACAGTTACATAAGGTGTGTGTGTGTGATTATGGCAAAGCTTCGAGGGCTATCTGTCTAAGGGAGGGATGCCTTCGTGGAGGACTTTCTAAAGAAAACTGGCTCGTATACACGTTACACATGGGAAAAACCACGAAAACGCCCATGCAGCCAGCCCGTTTGCGGGGTTCGAACCTCGGACCGAACTACCAGTGTTCAGGGACTTTACCGCCAGTTACATAAGGGAAGTCTGCGACCATGCAGTCTTGGTAGATTATGCAGATCTATTTCTCAAAAGTACTAAAAATATGTTGATTAGCATAGTCTACGTAAATATCGACCATAAGGAAAGTTGGAATGGTAGATTTTCATGGATGGAACTTAGCCATGCAGTTTGGGGCTTTGTTTAAATTAAATAAAGTAATCAAACAAATAATTCAAACCCTGTTCTGATTCTGGCTTTAAATCCATTTTATTCTTATTTTCTCTCTTCCAGTGCATCGAGGGTAAAGTTAAACAGTTTGACTTGTGCGTAAGTACCCATGATTTTATCTTTATTAAATAAGGCAGCTCTTGGCAAGGGCATTGCACATTTTTCACGTCTCTTGCTACAAAAAAGACTAACGACTCTACAAAGTCATGTATTTATTACAAACTATAAATGTACAAGAGTTTTTAATACGCAATATACTCTCTTGACCTTAATTATATTATAATGCAATTGCAAAAAAACATTAGTGCCTGACAAGATGAAATCGATTGGATGACTGTTGATGAAATGTTCACGCTAAATTGTACAGATCCCCACGAATGCCAAATAAGAGGAAAATCCCTTTTCGTATACACCAAGAAACTCCAAAGATTACAGCGCAATGAATGAACTCGAAAAAAAGATTCCTTTCCATTCCTACCAGTTAGAATACGAAAACCCGATTCGAATCGTCATGAAGAACCTCAAAGAAGATACCATACATCAAGAAGCTGATGATCATCTAAGAAGATGCCATACACCAAGACCTTAACCGCAGGAACTATCAATTGAAACGTTAAGCAATTTTCCAAAAATCATGAAGAACAAAATATTAAACTTCCCACCTACCTTCTGGAACTAAGAAGAACCCCTGAAGGAAGTAAGATTCACCAGCTCAATAATATGTTCAGTTTCAACGTCACCATAGAAAAATTCAACCCAAAGAAAAAGAACAGTCCAAGGCTACCGCTGCCAGAAATTCGGTCATTCTCAATTTTGTTGCAGTAATCCCATTAGTTGCGTGAAGTGTGAACAACATCGAAGCAATCAATGCGCCATGAAACCCGAAGATAAGCTTTAATGTATGTTCTGATGACTCTGTCACGTGAGCAGCTATAGAGGTTCCAGCGAGTATAAGAAAAGATTTGAAAAGAAAAGCAAAGCAGCCCATCCCAGCCTAAAGTTTCCATACTTCTCCGAGGAACACTTACCTTGCTCAAAGGCTACCTCGATCCCTGCCCAGAAAAATCCCCTTCAAGCCACTTACAGCGAGAAAGTGAAAGGAAAAATTACCCCGCCACCGAAAGACACGAACGATGCTATTAAACGGATTCAAGATGAAAAAATTAACGTTTTCCCAACTTCGAATCATCTCACGCATTAATAAAATCAGAGCAGCAAAGAATCCAGCAAAAAATTACAAACAGGCTTTCAAGCAGCTATGTTACTTATTAATTTCGCAGAATCTGAAGATTAGTAAAGATTTAGCACTCTCCCTATGACGGACCAAAAGGAACACAGAAAATTCCCGCAGTTATTCCCAGAACTCACCTTTCAATTTTTCGCATTCGACCTTCTTCAACCAGCGCAGTTTTTACTGTCTGTTAGTCGGAGTACCTCCTGAAGGTGTTATACGCAAGGCTCATCTCATCGCAACATCGAGAATCCTATTTTTAGAATTCTCAGCCAACTTTCCCTAATGTTATGGTACGAAAGTCATGTCATTTCTCCATGCGTTAGACACAAGATGTGGCTTTTAGCACAGGCGCCTGTTCTCCATGTGCTTCGCGCCTGAGCCTTCGGTTGATTACAAAATAGATTTAAGGCGTTTTAATTTATGCAAATAACATTAGTTTTATTGTTTTTATTCAGTAAAAATAAGAACATGGATATGTGTTTGATTTTAGGCACATACTTATACAAAACTAATTTTCTTACATTATTTAACATGAAAGGCAAATTTGCTTCGAATTTACATTAATGATTAAATTTACATTACTGATTAAATTAATGATTAATTAAATCAGTTTTAAATTCTGAAGCTACCTTACAGATCAACCACGAACTTGCCAGAAATGTCGTGTTAACGAAGAAATCCGTCATACCGAACTTTAACCATGATTCGTAACTGCATGTTACTAAGATTTTATACCAGACTGAAGTAATCGATGAATTGCCAGCGTGATCGTATTTAAAAAATACTATTCAATTTGCATACAATTTACACTAGCAGGTAACCAATAAGTTCGTACGGTTTTCCTCACGCATTAAAAACAGCCCACAAAAATTTTAAACGCCCATTTCATTCTTCGGAATAATCACAATTGGCTTCAATTACATGTTCCTAACGAGACAGAAGCTCAAAAATGCCCTTTTTGAAAAATTTATTTTTTCTTGAGTCCAGAAATTGTGACACAGGCGTTGTGACATTTTCGCGTTTTCGAAATTGCTGTTTCTACAGCTAAAATCCATGGCCCAAAACAGTCTATCCTATGGGGCGATGCCCGGGAAATAGAGTGCCTGAGGTAAAACTTCCTAGCTCAGTGTTTTGATGACCTAGTTGGTCGCTTTTGCAATGTGAGGTCTGTTATCAACCTGGAGAAGGAGAACTCCTCTTCTGTTGACCAAAGCTGGCTGTTTCTGGCACAGTGCAGCTAAAACCTCTTTGCACTTGTGAAGAGTAGACCTCGGCTGTTATGGTTTATCCGCTTTCCAGATGTTCATAGTGGACTACGCTAGGGCTAGTCCACCAAACACACAGCATTCTTTTGGTGAATGTCCGGTTTAGGAGCCAATCATAGACCGGTGATTCAGAAGTCGACCAATGATTTTCACCTTCCGGTTATCATGCATGATCCATTTTTATCACTTGTCAAGATTTGTGAAGCACACGACAGCAACGACAAGCAGATTTTAAGTCGTTAGAGCTTGTTTTCCTCGGACAGGACATGAGGAAGCCACTTGCCCAGTTCCCATATTATTTCAAGTCTATAAAGATATGGTCGAATGGTTTCGTCAGATACTACAAACCTGTATTCAAGTTCCTGGGCATTTTTAATTGGCATTCTGCTTGATTTCCTCCTCCAGCTGGACTTTACCGAAGGCGAATGGACGACCAGCGCAAAATTTGTCTTCAAGACTCTCGTCTCCGGATGAAAATCAACTGAATCCCTTTTGAGTAGTCTATTCTCTCACTGATGTCTCTCCAAGCACACAGCATATTCTTTTAACGGCCTTTGCAGCTTTATTTCCTAATTTGTACTTGTAAAGCAAAATAGGCTTCAAAATCTCCTTTCCCACCGACGTATTTTTTCG
Organism: Stegodyphus dumicola; assembly: GCF_044657685.1. Classification (NCBI taxonomy): domain Eukaryota; kingdom Metazoa; phylum Arthropoda; class Arachnida; order Araneae; family Eresidae; genus Stegodyphus; species Stegodyphus dumicola. Next base: position 205,360,651 of record NC_140781.1, read on the forward strand.
AAGACTGAAATACCTACAAAACCGATAGCGAAACGTTCGATACACTGAATCTCTACTAAATAAGATTTGAAAGGAATATAAACGTATGACGTCATCAGAATCAGTTTGATCACACTAAGCACCGCAAGTAACTGTTCTTAAAAACCGCACGAACTTTCTTAGTTACTTGCTATAATTTGTAAATAGTATGTAAACAAAAACATTAAGTTCCTTCACTTACATTCAATAAGCACTTATTTTTCCTATTCAAAAGGCAATGCAGTTGTCTGGATTAGTTGTCATATTAAATTCGAATGTTATAACTTTATATTTCTCTAGAAATGTTACACATGAAATAATTTATTTATAAATTATTGATAGTGTGTTTTTCTTATTCATTTGTTTTTCCTTCAGTTACAAGTTCTACATTCCAAGAATTTAAAATAAAAACTGAAAATTGAGATCTCTTATCATTTTGCTAAAACTGCCCATCTGTTAAGAGATTCAGTTTTAGTTTATATTTAAATACGTTAAAGGATTAGGCAATATTTTTATTAGTTAATTCAGACATCCATGTCCAGATTTTTACTGTATTTCGGGAAATAATCCCACAAAATAATATATATAATTATTCTAGCAATAGTTTTTATTTTATTCGATATCTAATATACGTATAAAACTATTTATAATTTAACGAAAGCAGTATAAATAATTCATGGCTATAAACGGACAATAACTTAACTGTTAAAAATTTTTTTTAAATAAGTACTATTCTATAATTTGAGTCCTAGATTTTAAGTTTATAAATTTTCACACCCAATGATTGGCTTCTCAATCTTTTCTATGAATAAACATTAAAAAATTTTAAATCTAGATCGTTGCATGACGGTAGGAAGAAAAATCTATTGAGATGATCTAGTTATTAATTTTCAAATATAAAACTCAGAACTTACGTAGAAATAAATTATATTAAATTGTATTTTACTTGATGTAAATTTTTCACTCTAAACTCATAGCACGTTCGGAACTTGAATATTAACGCAACCACCTTGGCGCAATTTGGAGATTTTTTTTACACATAAGAAAGTAACACACATGGGGTGAAAGTTCGTGGTTTTCACACCTTATTTATAGAAAAATTCGAAAAAAATCCATAATGATCATAAATCGGTAAACATTATCAATGTATACATTATCATTATCTTCTACATTACATTATCTTTGAGATACATTATCATATATAAAAGTTAAAAATATATTTACGGGTGCCCCTTAGCGATAATTGGCGATTTTTGGCGGAACATGGACACCGAGTTTGTGCAATTCTTGGACGACTTGTTATTTTGGATTTGTATAGCGGCAATTTTTGCCCCAAAAATCGCTGCTACACAAATCCAAAATAACAAGTCGAAGAATTGCACAAACTTGGTATCCATGTACAAATCAACCTATTTTCACTGAAAAAACATCAGAGCATTGCGCACCCGTTGACTTTGTCTATGTACACATCGATTTATATTCACTTAAAAAGTCAAAGGGCCAGCCAACAAAAAATATATAATCTCAATAAACTACATTTATTTTAAATCAAACAATGAAATAACATAAAAAAGGAAATTCATCTTAGCACTACATGAAGGAAATATCCACTTACCTTATTTACGTGTCTTCTGCCAAACAAAATTCCTTAACAGCAACCAAAAACTTCTTAAAATTATCTGAACTAGAATCCGTGTACTGGCTAAAAAAATATCACTAGTAAATTAAACGAGATTCTTGCACGAAGAACATGTTGTTCAGTTTTTTCCTTATTTTTTTATTCACATCACATACAAAAACATATTATACTGAAAAATCCAAGTGCAATTAATCCGAGAAACAAGAAATAAAAAGCTAGCCTAGTAAAGCCAAAAAGTACGTTACATAGAATTCTAAAGATTCGTTTACATAAACATTTACGTCAAGGCTTGCCGGGAAAGAATTCAGACGACCGTTAATCACGCCGTCTGATTACATGATCACTTTATTTTTAACAACTTCCCCCCCTCATGAACCACAGGCGTTCATCGAACTTGTATATAAACAGTATACACGCGTACAACAAAAACACTCGAGTTCCAGACACAAGAGAAAATTTAAATGGAACATTAGAAAATTTAAAAAAAAAAAAGTTATCCAAATTCAAAAAAGCAATATTCACCTTTTTCAGAAGATTATTCAATGACCCCCTAAGAGAATACTCACAAAAGATGCACTCACAATACATATTTGTAAATTAACACTGAAGATGAAACTTTAGTTCTGAAGTTCTAAACTGTGCAAAAGTTGTACAGGACGCCTGATAACCGATGACTCTGTTTTTACTTTGCAAGCCCTTTTCTAGATACAAAACGTCGAAAGGCAAGCAAAAAATTAATCTGATGTCATATTACTAACTAGTTCCAGATGAACACTTCTTGTAACAGCACAGGTTATCAATAGAATATATTGTTTGTTTTTATTCTTTCGTTTAGGAGGGAAAACGGGGAATAGCTTTTACCCAAAACTGTTCAGCGCGATTTTGTTCTTTAGTAGTAAGAAGACCCATTGTACTAGTTTTTCTTCAAAGAACATCAACAAATCGTAATACCCAAGAAGTCACCTTCAGTAGTTTGCGTAAGCAATAAACTTATTAACATCAATTATCTGTTTGGAAACAATTGCGGAACTAATTACAGCACAAGCTATATATTCAGCTTCAATCTCCTGGTCTATTGAGTCATATTCAAATCTCTTCGGCTGGGGCCAAGTATTCTCCTGGTACAATAACCATTTTGGGCCCTGCCACCATTTTTTTTAAGTTAGCAAATCTTTACTAGTTAAATCTCCTGTTAACAAGTCCGCAGGGTTATCTTTACCTATACAATGTCTCCATGCAGTGGAATCTGTAGTTTCTTGAATTTCTAATACTCTGTTTGAAACAAATTGCGTCCACGTAGATGCCGTGCCTTTTATCCAGTGTAGCACAATTGTTGAATCACTCCATAGAATAATCTTTGTAAATTTAAAAAAGGATTTTTACAATATTTGGCTATTCTTGCTGTAATTTCTGCACCCATTAATTCCAGTCGGGGCAACGTCACGTTTTTAATTGGCGCAACTCGTGGTTTAGAAACTATGAAGCTAGTTTTAAAAGTGCCATGCGATGTCTTGTACCTAAAGTATGCAACCGCTCCAAAAGCTTTTCATGAAGCATCAGAGAATATAACCACTTGTGGCCAAGGCTCTTGCCAACAGGCGCAAATCTTGACTCCTAACCACCTTGAATTTCGTGGGCGTGCTTTGATTTCAAGAAAAGTGAAATTAGTAACAACAACCACGCATAAAATATTTGAAATTTTAAGCAAGAATTATTTTTACTCAACAGAAAACAAAACAAAATTTCGTAATGTTTAGCCCGAAAGGTGTTAACCCAGAAGGACTAATTATTTCGTTTTGCTATTTTGCGTCAATTCACTCACTGCATTAATTCACTTTTCAAACTGTTGCCACCAAATATTACAGCCCTATATTATATTTAAAGAAATTAAGTAATGAAGCATCTAGATAAAGGTATATGTGTTTCTCACATTGTAGTAAAAGGACGGTATCTAGAACCATAAAATTCTGACTAACGTAATCCTCCAGCGAATATGGGCATCTGGAAGCCCTTATTCGGAATTTGTTCTATTATCTCTTTTATATTTTGCCAGACATTAAAAATTTTTGATTAAGAAACTCTATGATTTCAAAGTGAGGAATCGAAGAATGGAAACACTACACGGAAAAAAAAATCTCCAGCGCCCGAGACTGTGTATCGGAAATTCTAAAGATAGGCTCATTTTAAACTTATTTTGCGATATTACTATTGAACTGAATTTCATCGTTTAAGCGCGAAGAACATGATATCTAGTAAATAAAGGCAACACATAAAACATTAAAAAAGGCCCCTCTGCGCGTAATGTAAAATCTGAAAAAAGCTTTCAGATTTTTTTCTTTTCTTAAAATATGATTTTAATATTCCTTAAGTATAAAAGAATAAAAATAATTATTTTTATCTTTTCACATTTCTTTTTTTCAGAATTTCAATGCAATGCAAGATCCATTTGCTCTCCTAGAAATAGTAAGTTTGCAGAATTCCTTTAAAAAGATAAATTTTATAAATATTTTCTGAATTTTATTTGCAGGAGAATTATTTAACTTAAGATAAATCTCTGTAACATGAATTAGCAAAATATACTTCTGGCTGAAGCAAATTATTACAAGCAAAGAATATGGTATTTAACCATTAAAATTATTGTATTAATTATTAAAATTATTGTATTAATTATTAAAATTATTGTATTTAATAATTAAATACAACTGAAAAATGCTCTGTTGAAATTGCTATGTTGAAAGATAAAATTTTACTATTCCTTTGTTATGCAAGCCGCATATATGATGAAATTTTGTATCAATACTAAATTTTTCGGATTCTACAATTTTATTGTTGATTCATTATCTTTGGAAAACTTTAAGAGTTTGGGGTAGATTAAAATCTTCTGTTAATTTTAATAGCCATAGTAATTCTTGCGATAGTGCAACATATTCAGCTTCTGCCGAGGATAATGAGACGCATTTTTTTTTAAACCACGAAATACAATTTTTGCCTAACAAATTTGCACTTCGTGATGGGGATGTTTTCTATCTTCAGTATCTGGTCTCCAATCAGCATCTGAATAAACTGTAAGGTTAGGTTCTTCACTCGACGAAATTTCCAGAGATAAATGCTTTGTCGTGTTTAAACAGCTAATGATTCTTTTTACAGCATTCTAGTCTTTTTGACGTAGATTATTACAATTTCTGCTAAGTATGCGAGTTGAAACTGTGATATCTGGTCTTGTGAAAGACGATATATACAAAAAGACTCCCAATAAGCTTGAATTTATCATTTGAAATTAGGAGATTTTCTTCCCGGTTTAGACTATAATAATTTGTTTCCATTGGTGTACTACAGTGAGTTTCGCTTCTTCAAGTTGAAATTGCTTGACTAGTTGATTTATTTTGTTTTCCGTAGATAAGAGATAACTTCCATCTTCCTTTCGATTTATTTCCATGCCTAAGAAATATTTAGCTTCACCAAGATGTGTTATTTGATAACGTTTCATTAAATCGTTAATTACTTGAAGAATTAGTGCTTCTTCTGTAGAACTTATTAGGATATCATCAAGATGTACAATTCAATTGATTCTTCGGTGACGATCCTCTTTTGCGAAAAGACACAGATCTGCTTTAGTTTGACTGAACCCAAGATTCTTCAATGTAATTTGAATTTCTGCAGTCTAGCTCCTAGCTGTTTATTTCAGACCATAAATCGAATTCTGCCATTTATAAACTTTATGTCTTTCTTCTGGAACTACAAATCTTTCTGGTTGTTCCATACATATTTCTTCATTTAACTTGCCATTCAAAAAAGCTGTTTTAACATCTAGTTGATGTACCTTGGCATTATTATATGATGCCATGCTAAGAAAACTCGAATTGTAGTGTGTTTCGCTACTGGTGAAAAATTTTCTTCATAATCACTGCCTGAATTTACTGCCGAGAAAGAGGAGCAAAAGACTTAATATATTGGTTCAGAGAAAAAAAAAATTTTTTTCTAAAGGTTTTATTGTTCTTACTGGACTCTTTTATAAGGGGAAACTTAAAATAAGGAAAAATAAAAAAAAATATCAAAATCAATTCGGATTACAATCAGAAATAACTTTAAACACCTATATTAAAAGACGAAATTCCATCTCTTTATCCAAACAATCTTGACTGTATTAAGTTCCATCAGGATAAGGCTACAAACCATACCTCTAAATCTACTGCTTTATGTTTTGAAAAAAGTGAGATATGAAACCGCAGTTGAAGCTATTCCCTCTAGATGCATATCCACCAAATCTCCTGATGTGTCTCCTATGGATTAATGTGCATTTGTACTTTTAAAACAAGCTCTTTATACGTGGCATCCCCAAACATTGGACGGACTGTGGAACATTGTGAAAGAGAAGTGGCATAAAATCAACCTTGATGTTTTCAGGAAAAGGCTTTTCTCTTACAAATCAAGATGTAATATGATGGTTCAACAAAAGGGCTCTCAGACGGAATATATTAGAAAATGAAATTATAACGTTTGTTTATATATATAATTCTTTGCAAAATCCTTAAAAGGATACCTGAACACACCCTGCACTCAGTCATTTGCGATAGTTACGTTGAATTTTAAATTTCAGACTAAACGTTTCAGGATTGTTCATAGGGTTTCCTTTATTCTCATTTTTATTAATAGTGCCTCATAAATATCTATTCAAGTATATTAAAGTATATGAAAGGATTCATTTTCTAATTTATAAAATACCCTGTTTTTAAATATTTTTAACCCAGAGGGACATTAGCCCGCATTCTGTCCAAACGTTTATGTCTTCAAATGAAAAAATGATCCCTTTGGGCGCAATACAAAGTCTGAAAGCTTTCAGTTTAATATTTGTTTTGGGTGTATCTGTGGGGTGTAAATTCTTTAACTTTCAGTATATATCCAATCGAGACATTTTTATAAAAATTATTTAAATTAATTTCTTCCAAATTTCATTTCATGATTGATTTGTTTGAGTAAAAGTTAGGTTATTTGAAAAGGGCAAAGAAAAGGATGGTTACCTGCCTGGCGCGAGGGATGGCTTAGCGGAGAACGTTCTATGGGAAATCGCCTAATATACATCGAGATAAGGAAAACTGCAGAAGCCAACCATGCAGCCATCACGTTGGCAGGGAATCAAACAGGGTAAAACTCTTAGCATTCTTAAACACAGGATATATTGCTATGGGACACATATTGAAAATACTTCGTTGTAAATAAAGCAATATATTCTCATTTATTATTTCTAGTAAGTTTTGACATAAAGGCCACAGAGAGAAAAAAATCTAAAATACAAAATAACATCCTTATTCGTGTTTTAATGATAATCTGGAGGTTTTTTTATACGAAATGCCGACAAATCACATAGGAAAAACAAAAAGGAAGTAGCTGACGGTCACTTCGAATTGGGAGCACAGACAACAAGGCAAAATATGCCTAAGAAAAATTTCAATAAGGAAAATTGTTGCCAAAATCACATTTTTAAAGATGTGAGATGTAAGAAGTGTTTTCGGAAGCTTTATTTAAATTGTTTTTTAAATACAAAATATTATCGTTTTTCCAAATTCTTTTTGTAAAAGCAGTCGCAAGGATGAAAGTTTAACGTGTCCAAAAATCAAAGAAAAATAAACTGTGCATTTTTAAAAATAAACTTTTTTAGAAAAAATCCCGTTGAAAAGGTGTTAAGCTCACCTTGTTAAATAAATTCGTATTCAATCGATTTATTGAAAGACAAAATTTATTTTAAGTTCGTAAAATAGCTAAGTGCCAATGTTTCATGACGATGGGAAAATGGAGTGTGTAAAATGAAATCTCGCTTCCCTATAGCCCATTATATCTCAAAATAATGCGATTTCGTCACAAAACATAAAATTAAAAAAAATTCTAATTCGAATTTAAAAAAAAATCGCTTCGAGGTGCACTGGCTCTTGTCTAGATGTACAAAATGACCTATGTACAAAATGTGTCAAGCAGCGACACCAGACCAACAAAATTATTCATATAATTGATAAGCTAATGGACATGGGTCCAGACTTATGCCATGTGTAAATATAACTGGTAAGTATGTCAGCAAATTTCAATGTAAATCAGTATCATTCAAGCATAAGTAATTTAGGTATGTCTGCGATGTGTGTATATAATGTGGCAAGCGTGTCCTAATGTATGTTATTATTATTATTATTATTATTATTATTATTATTATTATTATTTTATTTTTATCTTTATTGTGCTAGGTGTATACACTAGCTCTGTCTTATTATTCCAAAGCAAATTAAGGTAATGTCATGTAGGTATTTAGAAAGTATATGTATGTAACAGTGCTGGATTGCATGTCAGCAAATATGTATTAACAGAAGCATGTAAATAACTACTAATGTATATCTGCCCTTGTTTAGCAATGTACAATGCTATTCTTGAAGATTCAAAATCACTGGTGTGTGTGTGTTTATGGCAAAGCCTCGAGGGCTATCTGCCTAAGAGGAGGGATGCCTTCGTGGAGGACTTTCTAAGGGAAACTGGCTCGTATACACGTTACACATGGGGAAAACCACGAAAACGCCCATGCAGCCAGCCCGTTCGCGGGATTCGAACCTCGGACCGAACTACAAGTGTTCAGCGACTTTACCGCTCGGCCGCTGGTGGGCCAAAATCACTGGACCCGGGCACTTTGGACGGGTGTCTACCCGGTGGCATTTGGTTCGCGGAACTGCCAACCTTATGGTCCAGGCGTTGGGTTTGGGCGCCTTGTGCAAGCCTCCCATGTGACCTCTCTGACTTTACTCTGTATAAGGGCGGACGTGGCCCTATATGCTAATTAACTTAATAGTAAAGGAGTGGTGGCCACGTCCTCCGTCACTATCACTATCACTGTATATGCCCGGCGTGGTCTAGTGGCCATATTAAATTAAATGCATTGTTCTTATCGCTTAGAATACCTTACTTTGAATAAGCCCATTGGCGGCTCTGGATAATGGCGGACGTGGTGCTGTACTGATGAACCATTAAGGTAAAGCTACAGTGCCCACGTCCTCCGTCACTTATCACTTACTTTGAATAAGAAGTTTTTAGAAGATGTGCCATTCTAGTTTTTCATTCCTTACTAAGTTCGGAAGAATATTTTCCGCTCGGAACTAATGAAGTTGATGCATGTACAGACATTTAACGATAGAGATCCGAAAAAGGATCTTTGCATGAAATTTTAAATTCAAAAATAAAATTTAGTTTAATTAGAGCTGTTAAGCCTTAATTTAAAAAGATGCTTTGATCATCAGATTTAATCTAGAGAAATTCAATCTAGAGAAACTTAGCTTCGCAACAACAAATATAACGCAGCGTTTAAGATTTACTTCGTAATTTTGAATATAGATATTTTGAGTTTTTATGTATTTTTGCCTTCTCGCGAAGTGAGAACTGAATTAATTAAATGAGAAATACTCAGTCGTCTGTGAAAAACTGTTTCTTTTTTGTTTCGTTTGCTTAATTTCTTTTATACATCGTTCTAGCTTTATTATAGTATTTGAATAGAATATGTGGCAACGATTAGATAATTCTATTCTTTAAATGATATAAATTTTGGGCATTATGAGTTATAATATGAACGAAATATATAAGTTAACTGTTATATAATTATTGGATTATATAACAACAGTTAACTTAGTTTCCGTTATAAAATTATTATATAAGTTAACTGTTATATAATTATTAATACTGGTAAGTGAATTTAGCGCCAGAGTGTCGCTATGGTATACAAATACTAGAGTGAATTTTAAAGAATGCATTTATTCTATTGTGGTTTATGCGCTGTCGGCGAAGTAGATTTAATTCAGTCTAATAAGTTTAAATGAAATGCAAGAAAAAATGCGTATAATTTAATATTCCAATACAAGGATGCATGGAAGTCATGGTGTGTACACATCAGATTTTTTTCTTTATATTTCCCCTTTACAATGTAATTTTTGTATTTAATATTGCTGTTTGAAACATGCAAAATGCAATGGAATGCAAATGCAATGAAAATATAATGAATAAAATCTGTTTTTAAAGTAAAGGAAAATAATTTAAAAAAAACGTTAAAGAGTAAAAGAAAGCTTTTATCACAAAATTGCAAGAAAGAACAATGAACAATAATGTAGTTGAAAGATGAAATATGGGGGGGGGAAGAAATGAATAAATTAAACTGAATAAGAATACTAATGAAAAAAATAAACGAAACTCATTTAAGAAAAATACAACGGGATTTGTTTGATATATAAATATAAGCTGTTACACAATACTTGGAAACAAATAAAAGCGAACTGCCGATGTTTACGAGAAACAAATAGTTAAACATCAATTTCGAGTATAAATTAAAAATGTTAATTAGTATATGTAATTCTAAACTAAATTCGGTTTGGAAACAAATAAAAACTGAATAGACTATGAACTGATTATAGGCGTGCATTTGCTGCTAAGGCGTATTTTCATTATGACGCAAAAGTTAATATTCCAACATACAACAATTATTTTTAGCTACGAAATCTCATCATAATATGTTTCCCTAGTTTAGGGAAAAGAAACGACAGAAAAGAGAACAAATTCAACAAATTCTTTTATATTATTCCCTAGTCTCTTATCTGAAAATTAACAAAGGCGACCTACAGGAAAAATTGCAGAAGAGTAGTAGTTTCCCTTTACAATGGCAGCTAAAAGGGGGGGTGGAAATGCATTTGGATTTCCCGCCTTTTTAAGGTGAAATCTTTCCAATCTGCCCCATCTCTTAAAGGTTAACAAATGGCATTAAATGTCAAACAATAATCCAAAACTTCCACGCCTCATCGTGAGCAGAAAACGAACTACTGAAATTTTCCGCTTCACTGGCGGACCGTCTACTTTCTTCAGGTTTATGTTAAGCCTATGTTTCCGTGTATAAACTCATGCCCAGCGGTTCTAATTACATCTTAGGGAAGTCTCAGTGCTACTGTAAGGATCACTGGAGCAGGGGCCCACCAGCGGCCGAGCGGTAAAGTCGCTGAACACTAGTAGTTCGGTCCGAGGCTCGAATCCCGCGAACGGGCTGGCTGCATGGGTGTTTTCGTGGTTTTCCCCATGTGTAACGTGTATACGAGCCAGTTGAAAGTCCTCAACGAAGGCATCCCTCCCCTTAGGCAGATAGCCCTAGTGTGCTTTGCCATAATTAAATACACACCACCACCGCTAGAGCAGGAATGCTGCAACGTATAGGGACCAGTATCAATTATCACTTTAACACGCATGTGCGACATGACTTTAACACGCATGACTTTAACGCGACATGACTTTAACACGCATGTGCAAGGAACAATTAATTAGCTTTCCATACTTTATATATATTATTTATTATTACACTAGCAGCTTCGCTGCCAGCCTTCGTCTGGCTTTTAAATGTACCGGAAAAATGGCTGAAGAGAACACCAAACATTAAATTTAAAAACTGCGAAGAATTTTACTCTACAGAACAAATTCTTAAGAAAAGGTATTACGTATAACAAAATTACAATGAAATAAGCATTATCCCTTAATACAAATATTAATTATCCTAATAAATAAATTAACCAACTTCCCTTTGCAAAATCTTAAGAACTCAAATGGTATAAAGGAGGTTAAGAACAATGTTTCCTAAAAAAATCACTCAAAACTTTCAATATCTTAAAAGCAGTGAAATGAGCAATAAATAACATAAAAGAATACAAAAAAAAAAAAAAAAAACAGAAAATTCTGAAAAGCAAAGTATAATTAATGATATTTTATCTTGTATTTTCAAGATAAAAAATACAATGAAATAAGCAATATCCCTTAATACAAATATTAATTATCCTAATAAAATTTAACCAAATTTCCGTCGAAGAAAAAAAATCATGCAAAACTTTAAAATATCTTACTAATAGTGAAATAAGCAAAAATAACATGAAAGAAAATTCCGCGCAGAATTTTACTCTGCAGAACAAATTTATCAAAAAAAATGTATTTTATATATATAAAAAAGGACAATGAAATATGCCAATCTCTTAGTGACACAAGAAATACGATGAAACATTGTTGCCAAACCCATATTTCTAAAAGAATGAAACTATTCAAAATGATGCGATTTCACCAAAATCTAACAACAACAATAAGAAAGGAAAATTGTTGCCAAAATCACATTTTTAAAGATGTGAGATGTAAGAAGTGTTTTCGGAAGCTTCATTTAAATTGTTTTTTAAATACAAAATATTATCGTTTTTCCAAATTCTTTTTGTAAAAGCAGTCGCGAGGATGAAAGTTTAACGTGTCCAAAAATCAAAGAAAAATAAACTGTGCATTTTTAAAAATAAACTTTCTTAGAAAAAATCCCGTTGAAAAGGTGTTAAGCTCACCTTGTTAAATAAATTCGTATTCAATCGATTTATTGAAAGACGAAATTTGTTTTAAGTTCGTAAAATAGCTAAGTGCCAATGTTTCATGACGATGGGAAAATGGAGTGTGTAAAATGAAATCTCGCTTCCCTATAGCCCATTATATCTCAAAATAATGCGATTTCGTCACAAAACATAAAATTAAAAAAAATTCTAATTCAAATTTTAAAAAAAATCGCTTCGAGGTGCACTGGCTCTTGTCTAGATGCACCTATGTACCAAATGTGTCAAGCAACGACACCAGACCAACAAAATTACTCATATAATTGATAAGCTAATGGACATGGGTCCAGACTTATGCCATGTGTAAATATAACTGGTCAGTATGTCAGCAAATTTCAATGTAAATCAGTATCATTCAAGCATAAGTAACTTAGGTATGTCTGCGATGTGTGTATATAGTGTGGCAAGCGTGTCCTAATGTATGTTATTATTATTATTATTATTATTATTATTATTATTATTTTATTTTTATTTTTATCTTTATTGTGCTAGGTGTACTAGCTCTGTCTTATTATTCCAAAGCAAATTAAGGTAATGTCATGTAGGTATTCAGAAAGTATATGTATGTAACAGTGCTGGATTGCATGTCAGCAAATATGTATTAACAGAAGCATGTAAATAACTACTAATGTATATCTGCCCTTGTTTAGCAATGTACAATGCTATTCTTGAAGATTCAAAATCACTGGTGTGTGTGTGTTTATGGCAAAGCCTCGAGGGCTATCTGCCTAAGAGGAGGGATGCCTTCGTGGAGGACTTTCTAAGGGAAACTGGCTCGTATACACGTTACACATGGGGAAAACCACGAAAACGCCCATGCAGCCAGCCCGTTCGCGGGATTCGAACCTCGGACCGAACTACAAGTGTTCAGCGACTTTACCGCTCGGCCGCTGGTGGGCCAAAATCACTGGACCCGGGCACTTTGGACGGGTGTCTACCCGGTGGCATTTGGTTCGCGGAACTGCCAACCTTATGGTCCAGGCGTTGGGTTTGGGCGCCTTGTGCAAGCCTCCCATGTGACCTCTCTGACTTTACTCTGTATAAGGGCGGACGTGGCCCTATATGCTAATTAACTTAATAGTAAAGGAGTGGTGGCCACGTCCTCCGTCACTATCACTATCACTGTATATGCCCGGCGTGGTCTAGTGGCCATATTAAATTAAATGCATTGTTCTTATCGCTTAGAATACCTTACTTTGAATAAGCCCATTGGCGGCTCTGGATAATGGCGGACGTGGTGCTGTACTGATGAACCATTAAGGTAAAGCTACAGTGCCCACGTCCTCCGTCACTTATCACTTACTTTGAATAAGAAGTTTTTAGAAGATGTGCCATTCTAGTTTTTCATTCCTTACTAAGTTCGGAAGAATATTTTCCGCTCGGAACTAATGAAGTTGATGCATGTACAGACATTTAACGATAGAGATCCGAAAAAGGATCTTTGCATGAAATTTTAAATTCAAAAATAAAATTTAGTTTAATTAGAGCTGTTAAGCCTTAATTTAAAAAGATGCTTTGATCATCAGATTTAATTGTACAGAAGGCTAAAAATGTAAACACAGTGCAATAAAAAATTATTATTAGAATTGTGGCAAAATATGCCACCTAGAGGAAGAAGATGCCTTCATGGAGGATTTTTTGATAAAAAATAGCTCGTATCCTCACGTCACTTGTGAGGAAAATCACTCAAACTTTTATGCTGTCATCCCAGTCGCTTTGTGTTAACGAAGAGTTTGAGTCAAGCCCATTAATCGGAAACTAACTTACGCTTGTGTAAAATGCAGTAAATGCCCCTTAATATTATCATTTGGATATTGTCATCGAATTGCACAACTCCCTCCAGTTTCTATACGAAAACGAGGAAAATTCGTCGCTTATTGTGATCAAAAGTTCGGTTAATACGATCTAAAGATGAGAAATACATTTTTTTAAACAAAGGTTCTTTTAAATTTTAATATGGTTTATCAGTAGAGTTTATGTATGGACATGGGTCAAGTGGAATAGCGATACATTTTATAGGACATTAGGTGACTAGATATTGATAGATATAAATTTGTAGGACATTAGACTAACATATAATATAACATCTTTCATGTATTTGGAAAGGAAAAAGATTGGTAATGTAATTCTATAAAAATACTGAAGGTTTTTAATTAGACATAGCGTTAATTAAATGTATTTTATAATCAATCCCATTAACAGAAATATAATACCCGAAATTGTTCGTGCGTACAGTATATTCCCTAGTGCATAAAAGGAAGTATACAGTATGAAAAAATCTGGTGTACACCACATGACTTCCTTGTACGAAATATTAAATTATACGCATTTTTTCTTGCATTTAATTTAAAGTTATTATATTTAATTAAACCTACTTCGCCAACAGCGCATAAGCCACAATAGAATAAATGCATTCTTTAAAATTCACTTTGTTTACCATAGCGACACTCTGGCGCTAGGTTTACTTAACAGTATTATATTTCGTTCATATTATAACTCAGAATGCACAAAATTGATATCATTTAAAGAATAGAATTATCTAATCGTTGCCACATGTTCTATTCAAATACTGTAATAAAGCTAGAACTATGTATAAAAGAAATTAAGCAAACAAAACAAAAAAGAAACAGTTTTTCATAGACGATTGAGTATTTCTCATTCAATTAATTCAGTTTTCACTTCGCGACAAGGCAGAAATACATATAAACTCAGAATATCTGTATTAAAAATTGCGAAGTAAATCTGAAACGCTTATTTCCTCGAAAAAATTCCAGAAAGGATTAAGCATGATTTAAGTAATAAATGAAGGCGTTATCTTTGTTGTTGCGAAGCTAAGTTTCTCTAAATTGGCAACAAATCCGCTACTCAGCTGTTTCAAATGTAAACAAGAGCAATGTCCGCCCCGCCATCAAATTAGGCTTAGCGGCACTTAAACAACTTTAAAATTGCTGATAATTCTAAAAATATTGCACACAGATTTACTAAAGGCATAAAATCCTTAACCGGAAGATATAATCAACATAATACAAGCAAAAAATGTATAATTTACAAACATATGAGAGTAAAGAAACTGAGATCACTGAGCCGGGTAACAGATTGGATATGTATATAAATATATTTATATATGTTTGGTGCGGCCGATTGCAACCAAAATACGAGATGCACATCTACATGTTATAGCAGTCCTATATACAAAATTTCAACGTTATGAGGCTACTCGTTTTTGAGTTATGCGAGATACGTACTTACGTACATACGTTCGTACAGACGCCACGAAAAATTCTCTTCAGAATTCATTTTAAAGTAGTTTTATAATTTTTTTTTTTTTGAAGGAAAAGAGTATTTTATTCTCTCCTTACGCACAGATATCACGCAAAAAACATCGTTAAATTGCATTCGATAGCGGTCAAAATGGATATTTTCGTTGAAATATGCTGCCTGAAACTTTTCGCGATTACAATACTTCCTTTTTTCTTCGTACAAGGAAATAAAAAATGGAAAGTTTTGGTTTCTATAAATTAGGAATTTTGCCCTAAGTAAATTATCCTTGGCGTAAACAGAAAAATGCGCTAAGATAAATTTTTGTAATTCTCCTTAAATTCCTCATCACGTTTTGCAAATTTTAATATTTAGGCATGAGTAATTTGATTCGTAGAATCGAAATATGCAAAACAAATTGAACACTTCAGAAAAAGTCAACTTTTGTGTCAGGATACCTATATTAGAACAATGCTGTATATAAATCTAATACATGGCGTAAGTCGCGCTATTGAGACATGAAAAACACAGTTTGAATTTCGTCAATCGCCTCAGTAGAACGGGAGAAATAGAACTTACCCGTTCTTTCTCTCCCGTTCTACTGAAGGAGATTGAATTATGCTGTTCTTATCTTCCGGTTAAGGTTTTTATGCCTTTAGTAAATCTATATGCAATATTTTTAGAATTATCAACAATTTTAAAGTTGTTAGTGCCGATAAGACTAATAATTTTTTGATGGCGGCCATTGCTTGTTTACATTTGAAACAGCAGGATAGTAGATTTGTTGCCAATCTAGAGAAACATAGCTTCGCAACAACAAAGATAACGCCTCCATTTATTATTGCGAATTAAATCATGGTTAATCCTTTCTGGAATTTTTTCGAGGAAATAACTGTTTAAGATTTACTTCGTAATTTTTAATATAGATATTTTGAGTTTTTATGTATTTTTGCCCTGTCGGGAAGGGAGAACTGAATTAAATGAATGAGAAATACTGAATCGTCTGTGAAAACTGTTTCTTTTTTATTTTGTTTGTTTAACTAAACAAACAAAATAAAAAAGAAACAGTTTTCACAGACGATTCAGTATTATGTATAATAGAAGTTTCTATTATACATTGTTTTAGATTTATTACAGTATTTGAATAGAACATGTGGCAACGATTGGATTATTCTTCAAATGACATAAATTTATATGCATTCTGAGTTATAATATGAACTGGAAAGCACGTCCGACTAGTAAATGGCTAGGTACGAAATACGAATTCCCTCTACAGCATTGCTTATTTTTTACTTCCTGATTCTATAAACTTAATAACTCACCCTGTGCTGTTATGAAGTAAGAATATTCAGGTATCATAGTGTTATGCAGGTACTAAAATAAAGATAGTACGATAGTATCGTTAGTACATTAATATAATCGTACTAAATGTGGCGATTATATTACATTAATATAATCGCCACATTTAATCGACTATGACATTTTTCACAGACATTCTCACTGACATTGAGTACACTTCGATGTAGCTAAGATATCCTTTAATAGATTTTTCCAGGTGATCATTTGATTCTTTGACATTTTCTCACTTGACATTTTCGGTACTTAAAACTTTCACTCCTTGACATTTTTCACTCCTTGATATTTTCACTCTTTGATATCTTCACTCTTGACATTTTCACTCTGATATTTTCACTCCTTTACACTTTCACTCCTTGATTTTTTCACTCTTTGACATTTTCACTCCTTGATATTTTTACTCCTTGATATTTTCACTCCTTAATATTTTCACTCCTTGACATTTTCACTCTGATATTTTCACTCCTTGACACTTTCACTCCTTGATTTTTTCACTCTTTGACATTTTCACTCCTTGATATTTTTACTCCTTGATATTTTCACTCCTTAATATTTTCACTCCTTGACATTTTCACTCTGATATTTTCACTCGTGACATTTTCACTCTTTGATATTTTCACTCCTTCACTTTTTGACATTTTTACTCTGACATTTTCACTTTTTGATATTTTCACTCTGATATTTTCACACTTGACAATTTCACTCCTTGACATTTTTACTCTTTATTTTCACTCCTTGATTTTTTTCACTTTCACTCCTTGATTTTTTCACTCTGACATTTTCATTCTTTGATATTTTCACTCCTTGACATTTTCACTCCTTGACATTTTCACTCCTTGACATTTTCACTCCTTAAAATTTCCACTCCGGCGAGATATTAATGAAAATGAAACGAGTGAAAAAATTAATAAAAACGCTGAAAGCACTCAATTTTGCACGCATTTTTCCGAGTGGCAACAGTTTAGCGCATTAGACATAAAAATGCTATATTCCGAAGTGGGTTGTGGGTTTTTTTTCATTACTGATTTCTGATCAATTATGATGTATATTTCGCCACATTTAATCGACCATGACATTTTTCACAGACATTCTCACTGACATTGAGTACACTTCGATGTAGCTAATTAATAGATTTTAATAGATTTTTCCAGGTGATCATTTGATTCTTTGACATTTTCTCACTTGACATTTTCACTTAAAACTCCTTGATTTTTTCACTCTTTGACATTTTCACTCCTTGATATTTTCACTCCTTGACATTTTCACTCTGATATTTTCACTCTTGACATTTTCACTCCTTGAAATTTTCGCTCTGATATTTTCACTCCTTGACATTTTCACTCTGATATTTTCACTCGTTGACATTTTCACTCCTTGACATTTTCACTCTAATATTTTCACTCCTTGACATTTTCACTCCGATATTTTCACTCCTTGACATTTTCACTCCTTGACATTTTCACTCTGATATTTTCACTCGTGACCTCTTTACTCCTTGAAACTTTCACTCCTTGACTCACTTTGACAGTCTTTGACATTTTCACTCCTTGACATTTTCGCTCTGATATTTTCACTCCTTGACATTTTCACTCTGATATTTTCACTCTTTGACATTTTCACTCCTTGACACTTTCACTCCTTGATTTTTTCACTCTGACATTTTCACTCTGATATTTTCACTCTTGACATTTTTACTCCTTGACATTTTCATTCTAATATTTTCACTCCTTGACATTTTCACTCTAATATTTTCACTCCTTGACATTTTCACTCCGATATTTTCACTCCTTGACATTTTCGCTCTGATATTTTCACTCCTTGACATTTTCACTCTGATATTTTCACTCTTTGACATTTTCACTCCTTGACACTTTCACTCCTTGATTTTTTCACTCTTTGACATTTTCACTCTGATATTTTCACTCTTGACATTTTTCACTCCTTGACATTTTCATTCTAATATTTTCACTCCTTAATATTTTTTTACTCCTTGACATTTTACTCTAATATTTTCACTCCTTGACATTTTCACTCTGATATTTTCACTCCTTGACATTTTCACTCTGATATTTTCACTCGTGACATTTACTCGTGACATTAACTTCACTTGCTCGTGAAAGCAAGAAAGCACACCTTCGAACTCGTTTCCCTTCTATTTAACTCGGATTACTTCCGCTGACAATTTGAATCCTTGCGCGTTCTACTAAAATTTACATACTCTGGCATTGGCAATTCCAGGGGAAAGTAAGGCTTGACAGGAACGGTAGTTTAAACTTAAAATAAATGTTAGTTAAAATAAATATAAACCTTACAAACTGTTAAGCGTTTTATCGCCGAGTTCAAATAACTAATGTAGACTCAAGAAGGGTTAACTACCCTTTATTTCGCTCAAAATAAGATGAAAGTTGGCCCCTTTCTTGCCTTGAACAAAGCCTCCACTCGGGCTTGAATTCAAAATAAGAAATACTTAGAACTAACTTAAAGTGACTTAGCCGAAGATAATACAAAACTAACGTAGCTGTCCCTTAATCTAAACTAGCCGATGAATATCAAAGGGCACGTAATATACAGCTGAGCGTAACAGCTTCAAGAGTGACTCAGCCAGAAGGTAAACACGCGCCACTAAGGATTCCTAACTCTCTCTCATGAAGTAAGTTGAATCTTCTTTAAATGCTCCCTCTAACTCATTTGCATTTAACGCGATTCTAAAAACTCATTCTGGTACAGAGTTGTGAGTGGAGACAATTGACTTTCCTGTCAATTATCCAAATTAAAATAACTGTTATAAAATTAAAATATACGTCTCCCAGACGGTATAGTGGTTAGGGAAGCCTGACTGCGGTACCAAAGGGACTAGGTTCGAATCCCGGAGAAGGCATGGATGTAAAATTGTCTGTCCCTTCATAGGAGGTAATGGTGGCCGCCTATTAGATGCCTCCACAATAATATGGTCACCGCTTCTGGCCTTTGTAGTGGCCAATGCCGTTATAGGCAAGGGTCTACCATTTGTAAGAAAAAAAATTAAAATATACCTTACAAGCTTGAATTTGTTGTGCTATTTGAATTTTGTTGTTGAATTTGTGAATATGAGCAGTTTGGGAACTATTAAGATTTAATGCATTTAACATCCATGCATGCATAAAGAAATGTAGACGCAGAGATATGATGACGAAATAAACATTACATTAAACCAGCATACTTATTTTCTATAGCATATCCATTATATCAAGTTTCACCTTTTATGCTTCATAAACTTTCATTAAATGTCATATTAGTGCGTATTAATGATACAGTATTAAGACAAAATGTAATTTCTGGCTCAACTGTATCCGTTTGGCTACATATAATTTCTTGGATTCTTATGGACAGCAGTATTGGTATTCAGTATTTTGATATCTAGAAGTATTAGGGACCCGAGAGGAATTAAAGTTATTGAAAGACTCAAGAGCTTGTCCAGCTCTTCTGTCCTCCATCTACCATGGATACCATCTCATGTAAGTCTAAAATATAACTGATATAGCTAAGAAACTAGTAAAGCAGTTATATGCTTTACATAGGCCTTCCATGCCTCAGGTATATGCTGAAACTTTGACCTACCTTGATCTATACTAGAGAAGAAAACCTTTAATTAACCTTTAACTGCTGTGAGCGGTCTCTCAGACAGCGCGACATTTTCCATTAAATGCTTCCACCTCTTAGAATAATTAATGGGTATTGCCATTCTTAGTACCTTCCTAAAACAGTTGTCCAAGGTCACATACCAAGTTGCATTTGGCTAGCTCTGTTTCTTGTTTTATTTTTTTTAAATTTTCCCCCTCAGCGGTCTGTGGGACTGATAACAGCAAATACAATTCAAATTTCGGCCCGATAAAGTTCACTTTTCGTTGTTGTTACATATTTTACTTTTTTATAAATATCCTTGAAATTGCTTCAAATGCGTGCAGGAAACGTTCTATATATCTTACCCAAGACCAAATTTAATAAATAGTCCGAAATTGGTCTAATTTAGAGTTATCTGATGAAAGTTCCTACGATGCAGTTATTGAAAGCGACCACGACACAAATTCAGAAATATCTGCCGATGAAAATGAAAATCCATGTTCTCCTTCTACAAGAGATTTTTTATTGGAAAAAATGAGTTCAAATGGTCTATTCAAGAACCCAACAAGGGTGTTCGAACTCGTAGTCACAATATTATTCTTCGTTCAATCTATACAACTGCTCGTAGAACCCGACGTTGGCCTATGGCAATATTCTTCAGAAACTTGGATATCTGTGCATTAAATGCACTCGTATTATTTAAATCTTATCCCATTGGCTTCGAAAATGAAACGAAAAGATTTCATTAACAATTCAGTTGGTGTAGTCTCATGTAAAACGGAGGATAACTTCATGGTTTTTACCTAAAGAACTCAAACTTACAATAAGAAGAGTTTTCGGAATAAATGATGATGAAGGAAATACTGCGATCGAAGACGATAAATTATATAAAAAAAAGAACGTGCAATATTTCTCCACCGAGCAAAAAAAAAAAAAAGGAAAACAGCTTACAAATGTATAGCATGCAAAGAACCAGTGTGTCTACAATGTAGTAGAAAAGCATGTATAAAATGCAGCTCGAATTATAATTTTTTAAATAAAAATTTATTTTCTATATTCTTATAAAAGCATTCTTATCGCAAATTTTAATGTAAAATGAAAAAGTTGAATTTTAAACTTTACATCTTCCATCCAGATACGTAAGCGAAGGAATTATTATCATAATATATATTTTATTTTAATGAACTGATCTAAGTATAAAAATTACTTTATAGCTTCATGAAAAAGTTAAATATATGAAATTAAAAAACATTTATTCAAATAAGAAAAATAAAACAATATCGTCTTTTGTTTTCAGCAAAAGCGGTCTGAGAGACCGCTCACAGTAGTTATGCGACAATTTAAGTCACAGTAGTTAAAGGTTAACATTTATTGGAGACAACTACCGGCACATTCATGGTATCGAAGTGCAAGTCCTGGTTCTGCAATTGGCTTCAGTGGTGAAAGGAAGGCCCAAACGGCTCTCGCACGGTTGACGTCAGGACACTTAAGAACCCTCAGACTTTTCCGTGGTAATAAACCATTCTCAACTTGTACCAAGTGTAAAATCCATGAAGCCACTGTGCAACATCAACTTAATTGTGTTGCCTTCGTGCGTGAAGACCAAAGAGACCTAATTTGATATTGGAAGTCAGAAAAGCGAATAAACTGGATCTGATCTGACGATAAACTGTATGAACTGGAAACCTTGCAAAGAGTTAATTGTGTAACACAATTGTTCTTTATTCTTACTTTTCTCACTTCTTTCTCACTTAAAGTGTTAAATTGTGTTTTTTTACATTGTTTAAAAATTTACCAAAAAAAATGCGCACGGATTTATGGACTGACCCAATACATAAAACATTGCATAAATACTGGTATAAAGTGCATCTCTATTGGAATAGCTACTGTATTCTTGTAACGTACGCAACATCATGTACTCTCATCAACTTTACTTTTTCCATGATTTTCGCTAAAATGCAAAATGTTTCCTTTGCTACAAGAAAATTTTAAAAGACTTATTTCAAAGACTAGCTCTACTGTAGAGCTACCTGTAGCTACTGTAGAGCTCTACAAATGTAGAGCTACATGAGACTGTACCTTTACATTTGGGGCTTTATGTCCGTTTGTATTAATAAAAGCACAACAGGATAGTCCTATCATTAACGACCCCATGAATGAATTACGCAGCGAAAGCATACTCGCACCACTGAATTACATCAAACAACAGATTGTATCCGATACTCTGGAAGACTGGATTTCCAATGACTTCATTGTTAAAGATGTGTTTATGCTGTTTTTATACAAATAAATCTCGTGGGCATCCTTCTGATTGATATAAATATGAAAATAAAACCTTTCGAAAAAGGCTACTGATCTTTGCAAGACAAACGTTTAAAACAACTAAGGAAATGGGAAGTAATAATGTAACCATTCAAAAAAAATACAGTATTTTCATTTTTCCTCACTTACATTTTCAAACTTTATAATTTGTCCAATAAACCATGGCAACATTTACCATTGAAATAAACAAATTTGTCTGTAAAATTGAGAATATAATATCAGCATGTTCTTAACCCGCGGGAAAGCGCGTGGGGTGTATCATACCCCACCCCTACATAAAAGTGGAATATTCCTAATTTGTGAAACTAAAATTCTGTGCTGCATTCAGTAGCTGAGTTTCTAGTTGTGGTTCACTTTCAGAACCGCTTTTTCTTTGCCTGTGTGTTTCAGAAAAAGATTTATCGGTATTTTGTTGGAACTGGGGTATGACACACCTCACGCGCCCGTCCGTGTAAGTGTTTTTCTGACGGAATACTTAGTTCAGAAATTTATTTCTAGAGTGTAACAGTAAATATTTCTACTCGCAAGTGATTTTAAAGTACTTGACATTAAATTCTTAAAAATTTCTAACCGCATTATGGTAAAAAGAATGAGTCCCTATCAACTGGAGATGCAACGCAGGTGAGATTTATTAGAAATATATAAAAGCGATGAAGATTGCATTCCGGAAACTGAAAATGAACCTAGTAATATTTTCTACACTGTTTTTGGTTTCGCAAAAGATAAAACATTAATTCCTAATGTTCCTAAAAAAGGAAAAACTGTTCTTATGCTTTCAACATTGCATAACGATCGTACTAAAGATGATACTATTGGAGAAAATAAAACATCAGGAATTATATGTTTTTATAATATGACTAAAGAAGCTGTGGATAAGGAGAATGAAATGCTAGCCAATTATTCAATTGCCTGTATAACAAGGAGGTAGCCAATGGTCATTTTCTTTCCTGCACTGAATATTGCTGTAATAAATGCTTGAATTATATTACATTGAACTGCTAATCCACCAACCAGAAACAGAAGTCTGTTTTTCAAGGACTTAGCATTACAAGTAATGAAAAAAAGTAATGAACAAAAATCAGAGATGAATACTTCACCAAGAAACTGACGTACTGCATGCAAAACAAAAGCACAAGTTTCGACGAAGAATTAAAACGAATACATGAAATTTGAAACAACTAAGTATGAAAGATGTGAGAAATTGCCCTCGCGCCAAGGACAGAAGAACGTGAATTCAATGTTTAAAATGTGAAAACATTCTGTGCCAAGAACACATGAATGTATTTGTTCAAAGTGTAAAGAAATAAAATAAACATTGTGTATTAGAGATGCAATGAGACTTAGAGGCATGATGTTTATTTTTTTATTATTTTCATTTATCTTAATTTATCTTAATTTTAACTCTAAGATTATTTTGAAAATTAATTTTTTGAAACCCAATTATTATTCACGTATTTATAATACACGAGAACAAGAAAAACAGCTTTAAAACAAAATAAAACTATTTTTTATCGTATTTTAAATACTGGGGTATGTGATACCCAACGCGCCCACTCTAGTAACTTTTCTTGGTGCGACTTCCGCCGGGTTAAGTAAGTGCATCGTGAATCCTTACCCGACAGAAATCCTGGGTTTTTCAGAATTAGCTTTACAATTGTCGTTCTGCACACATTTTCTGTTCTTAAATACTATTTTCCGTCCTTCAAAATGAGTCCCCAACTCGATGACCAGATTAAACATTAAGAGATATTAATAAAATACAGCGTTATAATGTCAAGTTGATTACAAACCTCGTGGGTCGCCGGCGAAAGGGTGCGAAAGTATTTCGAACTAGTAATAAAAGTGTAGACAACATTAATCATTTTTATTTCGGAGCCGCAGACATAAAAAATGTGCAATGCAGCCGATGAGATTTGAACTTCGGACGTCCCGAATGCTAGCCGAACGTGCTTCGAATTACACCACGAAGGCAAGCGTTAAAGAGGAAGAAAATACCTTATGAAACTATACTGAGAGAAGGGGAAAATGAACAATGCCCTCGCCTGGACTCAAACCTTGGACCTCTCGAATACGCGCCGAGTGTGCTGACCACTATATCCCTAAGGCATGCTAAAAACGCGAGAGAAATACCTTATACACTCCCTCTTTTAAAGGGCGACTGGGGATTAGGAGACCCAACTGACACATCCTGGTGGTGCAGAATCATCATCCACCACTTTTTTTACTTCGGGCGCCACTGTAGAAGATTTTTAAAGCAGGAAGCTGAAGAAATGTGCAATGTCCTCACCGGGACTCGAACCTCGGACCTCTCGAATACGTGCCGAGTGTGCTGGCCGTTACACTATGAAGGCATACTAACAAGCAGGGAGAAATACCTTATAAACTAACGCGAATAAAGGGTAGGGATACGGATGATCATTGCCTAAGGGGGCTCATACACCTTAAACCCCTTATGATCTTCGAATATGTGACTGTTGCAAGAATTGGGCTAACTTATTTATTTAAAAAACAATTACTTCCATCTTTTTACAGCTGACTACATAATATAGCTGCTTTGGAAACTAGTAATCAGAAAGTTTATGTTGCCACAAATACTTCTGTAATTTAATTCGCTTTGTGACAAAATTTTCGTCATGTTTCTACCCTGCGCGCACGATATATTAAAAATGGCTAATGGTACATACTTGAAATTTCATGGAATTCTTTATATGGTCACTATTTTCTAACTGAACCAAAAATCTGATGAATATTTTATTATTAAAAATATTTATGGACGCAAGCATTACAGATTTTTTTAATAAAATACATTTTATAAACTCAACTCCAAATAAAATAAAAATTTAAGATGAAATTCTTAGAACTTTTGGTTCCCGGTAGTTTCCAAATGTTATAAAAGCTATATATTAAACATGGAATTAAGGTATGCAACAGAATGTTTTAAAGTGTGCGCGCAAGGTGGAAACATGACGAAAACTTTTGTCACAAAGCGGATTAAATTATAAAAACATTTGTGGCAACACAAACTTTCTGATCACTATTTCAGAAAACAGTTATATTATAAAAAGTTGGAAGTAATTGCTTTTAAAATAAATACGTTATCTCAATTCTTGCAACAGTTACATATTTGAAGATCTTATGGGCTTTAAAGGTGTATGAGTCCCCTTAATAGAACTCTTTGCAGATTGTTCGAATGAAATATCCAATAGTTACATATCTCGCTACTGTGAAAGTTTACAAATAAACAGTTTTACGAAAGAGCCAATAAAGAATGGTGAAATTCACTTGTTTCATTTGCCCGTCATTTAAACACACTTATCATTTAATAAATATTGTTCAGTTCGAATCTATTTCTGCTTCGACGGACGCATTAAGCAGAGATCCGAACGTGAATTCCTTTGCGAGTAGATGCTTCGTTTCTCCAAACTGTCAAATTCGACATTCCATTAGTGCTCGTGTCTTCCGTCAATGGAATGGAATGGAATGTCGAAGTTGACAGTTTGGAGAAACGAAGCAGCTACTCGCAAAGGAATTCACGTTCGGATCTCTGCTTAATGCGTCCGTCGAAGCAGAAATAGATTCGAACTGAACAATATTTATTAAATGATAAGTGTGTTTAAATGACGGGCAAATGAAACACTCTAGATTAAATTAGCTGTGTTAATTATAAATGAGTCAGGGGATTTAAATTCGCAGCAGAAGCGAAAGTTTGGTGGATGGCGTAATTATGTTATATCTTAACTTCAGAGTCAGAAGTTGATGAAGTGCGCATATTAACAGCTTCCATATTTGATTCTTCCGAATAAACAGATAACATTATATTTTTTTTAATTTGCCGATAAATATTTTCAGTTAAAAACAGAAAGAATAAAGTTACACTCTGGAGTAATATTTCGAGTACAGCATTATGCCTAAGTGGGTTAAACCGTTTCTATCAATTTTTTTTAATGTCTGCCAGAAACTAGTTTTGTTGCAATTAAATTTAATTGCAGAATCACTTTGCTTTATGATTATGAAACATCATTTCTTTCGTTTAGTGTCGAAGGAAATGCCATCGGTATTAAAAGTGCTCTTATTCGAAACTTAAATTCCTATCATTTTATTCTCAATTTGTAAATGGATTTTTTATCTTTCATGGAACATCAGATTTCGTTTCAAAACTATTCCCTTAACATTTGGCCGTAAATAACGGCTGTTAAAAATAAAACAGATCGATAACCTAATATTATATTCTCCTATTTCTCATGAATATACAATAAAATATATATAATTTCCACTCTATCCACGTACATCACTGTCAACTTACTGGAGGAGAATATCCTATGACAGCATCTGCGTGTGCGCATATATATGGTGTGTGTGTGTGTGTGTTTATAAATACATAAATTTGAGATCATGGAAGGAATAGTCACTTCAGATGATCGCAGTGGTATTTCTTAACTTTGCGATGGATAACATATGAAAAACAATGCGGTATAAACATATTACGTTTCATATATTATCCACGCAATGTTAAAGTATATCATTTAAACAACATTATATCCAATATTATCGTACCTCTAATGTATAGACAAATACATTAAATACAAAAATGATAATGCACTGCTGGCCTCTCAAATCGCAAAACTAGGAACGTTAGGTTAGGTTAGGTTAGGTTAGGTTATTTAATTACGGCAAAGTCTCGAGGGCTATCTGCCTAAGGGGAGGATGCCTTCGTGGAGGACTTTCTAACGGAAGCAGGCTCGTATACACGTTACACATGGGAAAAACCACGAAAACACCCATGCAGCCAGCCCGTTGGCGAGATTCGAACTTCGGACCGAACTACCACTGTTCAGCGACTTTACCGCTCGGCCGCTGGTGGGCCAAAACTATAAAGGAAAGCAAATACTAAAAACTGATATTTATCGTACGTAAACAGCATGGCATGAAGACAAAATGATTAAATTTGTAAGCAGTTTGGGGTTTACAAGGTGCGTAATTAGTAGAAACAGCTGCCACCCTTGACAGCAAAAGCAGCCCTTACCCAGTTAGGCATGGAGTCGAACTGGACTTGGATGACAGAAACTGGAAATTCATTCCATGCTGCTTGAAATCTATGCGACACTTCATAAACCGTATTAGTTGGAGAGGGGTGGTGGACCACTCTCTCAGTAACGCATGACCAGAGGTTTCCAGCGGGTGAGAGATCTGGAGATTGTGTAGGGCAGCGCAGCACTTGAATATCCTGTGTATCGTGGAAGGTATAAGACGACGTGAAACATTTGGTCTTGCACTATCTTGTTAGATGATGGCATTTGGAAGGCCTCGAAGATAGGGCACAACCACTGGACGTAAGATGTCATAAATGTACCCACCTGCATTCAAAGTTATATAGTGTTTTGCCAATTCTACCTTTCTTTGAAATTTTGAGAAATTGGAGGGAAGTAGATGTAATACATACTTAAAATGTCTGGTGTGTACACCACGACTTCCTTGCACGGAATATTAAATTATGCGCATTTTTCCGGGCTTCCATTTAAATTTGCTGAATTGAATTAAATCTACTTCGTCAATAGCACATAAACCACAATAAAATAAATTCATTCTTTAGCATTCGCTTTAAATATTTACCATAGCGACACTCTAGCTCTTTCACTTAACATCGTTATATCTCATTAATTTTATAACTCAGAATGCTTAAAAATTATATCATCTGAAGAATTATCTAATCGTTGCCACATTTCCTATTCGAATATTATAATAAATCTAAAACGAATAAAAATAATTAGACAAATAAAAAAGAAACAGTTGTTTTTACGAAGCTTAGTTTCTTTAGATTGGCAACAAATCCGCTACTCAAATGTAAAAGATATGGTCACTACGGTAAAGAAATACGCTGAGGCGCACTTAAGAGGACTCATACACCTTAAAACCCATAAGATGTTCGAATAGGTGACTGTTGCAAGAATTGGGATAACTTATTTATTTTAAAAGCACTTACTACCAACTTTTTGCAGCTGACTACATAATATAGCTGCTTTCGGAAATAGTGATCAGAAAGTTTGTGTTGCCAAAAATATTTTGATAATTTAATCCGCTTTGTGACAAAATATTTCGTCATATTTCCACCTTGCGCGCACAGTTTAAAACATTCTGTTGCATAATTTAATTCCATATTTAATATATAGCTTTTATAACATTCGGAAATTACTGTGAACCGAAAATTCTAAAAATTTCATGTTAAATTTTTATTTTATGTTGAGTTGAATTTATAAAATGTATTTTATTAAAAAGTTTTTTAGTGTTTTCGTCCACAAAATTTTTCAGTATTAAAATATTCATCAGATTGTTGGTTCAATTAGAAAATAGTGCCCATATAAAGAATTCCATCAAATTTCAAGTACGTACCGTTAGCCATTTTTAAAATATCATGCGCGCAAGGTGGAAACATGGCGAAATATTTTGTCACAAAGAGGATTAAATTATAAAGATATTTGTGGCAACACAAACTTTCTGGTTACTAGTTTCCAAAGCAGCTATATTATGTAATCAGCTGTAAAAAGTTGGAAGTAATTGCTTTTAAAGTAAATAAAATACCCGAATTCTTGCAACAGTCACATATTCGAAGATCATGAGGGGTTTAAGGTGTATGAGTCCCCTTAAACAACTTTTAAATTGTTGATAATTCTAAAACTATTGCGTGCAGGTTAACTAAAGGCATAAAAACCTTAACCGGAAGATAAGAGCAACATAATTCAATCATTTTGAAAGCAAAAAATGTACAATTTACCAACATATACGAATAAAAATCTGATGTGTACACCACATGACTTCCTTGTATGAGAATATTAAATTGGAATACTAAATTATACGCATTTTTTCTTGCATTTCATTTAAACTTATTGGATTGAATTAAATCTAGTTCGCAGACAGCGCATAAACCACAATAGAATAAATGCATTCTTTAAAATTCACTCTAGTATTTGTTTACCATAGCGACACTCTGGAGCTAGATTAACTTAACAGTATTAATAATTATATAACAGTTGACTTATATAATAATTATATAACGGAAACGAAGTTAAGTGTTATATAATCCAATAATTATATAACAGTTAACGTATATGTTTCGTTCATACTATAACTCATAATGCACAAAATTTATATCATTTAAAGAATAGAATTATCTAATCGTTGCCACATGTTCTATTCAAATACTATAATAAAGCTAGAATGATGTATAAAAGAAATTAAGCAAACAAAACAAAAAAGAACCAGTTTTTCACAGACAATTTAGTATTTCTCATTTAAGTAATTCAGTTCTCACTTCGCGAGAAGGCAAAAATACATAAAAACCCAAAATATCTATATTAAAAATTACGAAGTAAATCTCAAACACTTATTTCCTCGAAAAAATTCCAGAAAGATTAAGCATGATTTAATTCGCAATAATAAATGAATGCGTTATCTTTGTTGTTGCGAAGCTAAGTTTCTCTAGAGTGGCAACAAATCCACTAGTCTCCTGTTTCAAATGTAAACATCAATGGCCACCATTAAAAAAAGGCTTAGCGGCAATTAAACAACTTTAAAATTGCTGATAATTCTAAAAATATTGCACACAAATTTACTAAAGGCATAAAATCCTTAACCGGAAGATAAAAACAACATAATTCAATCATTTTTAAAGCAAAATATGTACAATTTACAAATATTTAAGAGTAAAGAAACTGAGATCACTGAGCCGGGTAACAGAGTGGATATATATATAAATATATTTATATACGTTTGGTGCTGCCGATTGCAACCAAAATACGAGGTGCACATCTACATGTTATAGCAGTCCTATATACAAAATTTCAACGTTCTGTGGCTACTCGTTTTTGAGATGCGAGATATGTACGTATATACGTTCGTACAGACGCCACGAAAAATTGTCTTCAGAATTAATTTTAAAGCAGTTTTATAATTTTTTGAAGGAAAAGAGTATTTTATTCTGTCCTTTCGTACAGATATCACGCAAAAACTTCATTAAATTGCAATCGATAGCAGTCAAAATGGATATTTTCGTTGAAATATGCTGCCTGAGATATTTCGCGATTACAATACTTCCTTTTTACTTCGTACAAGGAAGTAAAAAAAACCGAGTTCACGGAGCAGAGTAAAAAAGCAATTATAAGTATCTATATATTTATTTACGTTTGACGGGGCCAATTGCCACCAGAAAAAGTGTTGCGCAACTACATCCCACAGCTGTCCTATACAGAAAATTTTAATGTTCCGAGGGTACTCGTCTTTGAGTTATATGCGAGATACATCCATACATAAACACGTTCGTACGTACGTACAGCATCCACGAAAAAATTTATTCTGAATCCATTTTAAATCAGTTTTATCATTTTTTGGGGAAACAAGTGTCCTTTATACCGTCCTTACGTACACATGTCACTCCACGAAGGCACGCTAGGAAGGCGAAGAAATACCTTTATAACATATGTTAACCTTTAAGAGACGGGGCAGTTTGGAAAGGTTTCACTTAAAAAGACGGGAAATCCAAATGCATTTCCACCCCCTTTTAGCTGCCATTGTAAAGGGAAACTACTACTCTTTTGCAACTTTTCCTGTAGGGTCGCCTTTGGGGGTCGCTTTGTTAATCTTCAGATAAGGGACTAGGGAATAATATAAAAGAATTTGTTGAATTTGTTTTGTTGAATTTGTTGAATTTCCACCCCCCCTTTTAGCTGCCATTGTAAAGGGAAACTACTACTCTTCTGCAATTTTTCCTGTAGGTCGCCTTTGTTAATTTTCAGATGAGAGACTAGGGAATAATATAAAAGAATTTGTTGAATTTGTTCTCTTTTCTGC
This sequence comes from Stegodyphus dumicola, assembly GCF_044657685.1. Taxonomy (NCBI): domain Eukaryota; kingdom Metazoa; phylum Arthropoda; class Arachnida; order Araneae; family Eresidae; genus Stegodyphus; species Stegodyphus dumicola. Next base: position 205,392,094 of record NC_140781.1, read on the forward strand.
TGTTTCTTTTCCTTAAACTAGAGAAACATATTATAATGAGATTTCGTAGCTAAATAATTGTCGTATGTTGGAATATTAACTTTTGACATTGCGTCATAACAAAAATACGACTTAGCAGCAAATGCACGCCTATAATTTATTCCTTAGCAGCAAATGCACGCCTATAGTTTATTCCGTTTTTATTTGTTTCCAAACTGAATTTAGTTTAGAATTACATGTACTAATTAACATTTTTAATTTATACTAAAAAATGATGTTTAACTATTTGTTTCTCGTATAAATCGGCAGTTCGCTTTGATTTGTTTCCAATCATTGTGTAAAAGCTTATATTTATTTATGTATCAAACAAATCCCGTTGTATTTTTCTTATATTAGTTTAGTTTACCTTTTTCATTAGTAGTCTTTCTTATTCAGTTTAATTTATTCCTCCCCCATTGTATCGTAAGTTATTTCATCTTTCAACTACATTATTGTTCATTGTCCTTTCTTGCAGTTTTGTGATAAAAGCTTTTTTATCCTTAAGCATTTTTTAAAATTATTTTCCTTTACTTTAAAAACAGATTTTATTGATTATATTTTCATTGCAATGCACTCCATTGCATTTTGCATTTTTCAAACAGCAATATTAAACTAATTCAGAAGTCAAACAACAAAAATCAGGGTTATATTTTCAAAATTTTCACATGACTAGTTTGAATGGTTTTAACGAACCATCATCCTCAGCTGCAAAACCATCGAAACTAGTCCTGTGAAAATTTTGAAAATATAACGCTGATTTTTGTTGTTTGACTTCTGAATTAGTATTTATTCGGCGTGTTATTGTGTCTTAGCAATATTAAATACAAAAATTACAATAAAAAGGGGAAATATAAAGAAAATACATTTTTAATGACACTGAAAAGTTGGTGAAGTTAATACTAATGTCAAATTGCTAAGATTTCACTGCTGAGGGAAACGAAAGGGAATTTACGAAACCCCACAGTTGGGAGGCGCGAAGGTCATCTGGCATAAGTGGCAAGGGAGGTTATTCAGACAATGACTATCTCCGCAACCTGAAGGCTGGGAGAAGAGGAATTCGCTAGCCGATATTTCGGCCACAGCCGTCTTTTTGAGACACTGCAACTCTGGCCGATATTTAGGCCACCCTTCTTTTAAAGGTTAATTACAGATATTGTCTTGTATAAGTTACATGAGATAGTTAGATATAATCATGACAGTTATGTGCACATTTAAACATTATCTGATTTCATGTTTACAGTACTTTAACTAAATTAATCAAAGCAAACTCGTAATCCAGTTACGCATTGACTGGATTTTTTGTGTCATTTTTTAACTGCTTTACTACATTATTTTTAACAAGTACATGCAAAAATAGACAGTAATAAGCTTACGTTACAATACTTTTTGCTCTTATAGTCTAGTTACTATTCTACGAGGAGAGTTATTGTTCTAATATTGATTTTCAGTTGTTGCAGTATTATCAGATACTCATTGGAGACACACCAGAGAGAGATTGGAAAACGAAATTGGGGTTATTTGTCAAAACATATTGCTTAAACGCCATCAAAACAAAAACCAGCAAAGATTTGTTAAGTTTTAGCAAAGACACACAGTGAAACAGAGTTGAAATTCAAAATGTTATATACTCCGGATTGTTTCGAAAAAGGCCCCACACTGGAGTATTTTTAATTTCTTGTCATTCATTTGAAACGTTAGTAACAAAACAATACACCTTTTAATATATTTAAATAAAATTTTGACTTAATAATGAGGCCTAATAATGGCCTTATTATAATCCTTATAATAATTATAATCCTTATAATTAATCCTTTGGCCTAATAATGTGAACCGACATTATTAGGCCAAAGGAGCGTTGGCTCAGAAGGGATATTTTCGCATTTTGCGTTGTTTCACTGTAAATGTCGGTTCACTTTTCAAACTGTTGCCACCAAATATTAGAGCCCTGTGTCATATTAAAATTAAATAATGAAGAATCTGCATAAATGTACACTTTTCTCGCATTGTGATAAAACAACGGTATCTAGAGCCATCCAATTTTGAATAACGTAATCTTCCACCGAACAGGGTCATCTGGAAGCCCTAACTTGGAATTTGAAATTTGTTTTATTATCAATTTCATATTTTGTAACACTTCAACGGATTTTTGATTAACGAACTCGACGATTTCAAAGCGAGCAATGGCAACAATGTACGAAAAAAACAACATTTTTATCTCTAGCGCGCGAGACTGTGTATCGGAAATTCCAAAGATAGGCTCATTTTAAAATTATTTTGCGATATTACCGTTCAACTGAATTTTATGGTTTAAGGGCGAAGAATATGATATTTAATAAATAAAGGTAACACACAAAACGTTAAAAAAAGTCCCTTTGCGCGTAATGTAAAAGTTCAAAGCTTTCAGTATTTTTTCTTTTTAATTATAGGTTTGAAATTATTCTTAGTCCGGCAATAAATTTTACAGATCAAATATTTAAACTACTGAAAATTTGTATTTTTTCTGTTACACAACCATAATATTGTATGAAAAAAAAAAACATTAATCCATGATTTTATAAAAGTGAAACGAAACAATAAAAACATAATTATAAAATTCTTTGGTTTTATTAAACAGTAAATTCCTACTGCCTTCAGTGAATCATTGGCCTGTGATAAAACTACTTTATGTCACGACGCATGAGAAAAACCCTTCATTGAAAGTGGCACACAAAATCTTCGATCAATTTATAAGTAGGTGTTGGCGTTCAAACTCTGCACTTTGATAGGTGGCTCAAGTTCTCCAAGAAGGCATTCCTCCTCGTACGCAGATAGGCCTCGAGTTGTTTTGCCTTGATCAATCAAGCTAACCTAACCCTAACCCTAACCAACCTTTACAGCAAGCAGCAATACAGCGTATGAAACTTCTACTTACAAACTGAAGTGACAAAAGTCATGGGATACCTCCTAATATTTTGTCGGTCCTCCTTTTGCCCGGCGAAGTGCAGCAACTCGACGTGGCATGGACTCAACAAGTCAGTCGTTGGAAGTCCCCTGCAGGAATATTGAGCCATGCTGCCTCTATAGACATCCATAATTGTGAAAGTGTTGACGGCGCAGGGTTTTGGGCACGAACTGACCTCTCGATGCTGTCCCATAAATGTTCGATGGGATTCATGTAGGGCGATCTAGGTGGCCAAACCATTCGCTGGAATTGTCCAGAATGTTCTTCTAACCAATCGCGAGGAATTGTGGCCCGGTGACATGACGCATTGTCATCCATAAAAATCCCAACGTTGTTTGAGTACGTGAAGTCCATGAATGACTGTAAGTGATCTCCAAGTAGCTGAAAGTATCCATTTCCAGTCAATGATCGGTTCAGTTGCACCAGAGAACAGAGTCCATGCCATGTAAAAACAGCCCAGACCATTATGGAACCACCACCAGCTTGAACAGTGCCTTGTTGACAACTTGGGTCCATGGCTTCGTGGTGTCTGCGCCACACTCGATGCCTACCATCAGCTCTTACCAACTGAAATCGTGACTCATCTGACCAAGCCACGGTTTTCACATGTGTACCATTTCTATTAATGTATAAATGCATCATTTACCATGTTATAAATGTATATTAATGTATAAGTGTATCATTTCGATTACTGTATGTATAGCCACTTAAGAGGATACACGATTACGTGTTACCATTATTCTTCATCTATCGTATAATGTACAAATGCCATTTTCAGTATTTCATTTCCATTAATGTATAAGTGCCATTTTCAGTATTTCATTTCCATTAATGTATAAGTGCCATTTTCAGTATTTCATTTCCATTAATGTATAAGTACCATTTTCAGTATTTCATTTCCTTTAATGTATAAGCATTTAAGTGTATCATTTGTACTAATATAAATGTATAGCCAAGTAAGGTAATACACGAATATGTGTAGCCATTAATTGTCATCGTTCACACTGATACACAATTTTCATTCTCAGTGTATCATTTCTGTCAACGTATAGGTGTGTCTGTATCATTTTTATTGATGTGTGTATAGTCCAGTAGAATAATGTATGACTATGTGTTTTCATTTATCGCCATCATTCATATGTGTTTATGTATATCATTTCTAGTAGTTTATGTATAGTCATATAGGATGACACACGATTACGTGTATTAATTAATTGTCATCTTCTGCATTATTGCGCCAGTTGCGTCAGTGTTTCATTTCTTTTATTGTATAAGTGTTTATTGTTTGCCTACCTCATTAACCCCTTAGACCAATATACATATGTATCCAATGTACCTATACCACCAATGTACCTGTGTATGAAACTTTTTATTAATTGTATACTGAAGCATATATATGCACACGCCCTTGTTTGGCCACGTCAATACCACATATTCTCCATTAATATATTTCCAATGCAGCTCTCTCAGGAAGTCGCCAGGGTTGTGTTGTTCTAAATAGGTACCGGACGACACCCGATTTGTCATATTAAGCCGTCCGGGTGTCCGGGCCCTGCATTCACCTGTCCGTACGTACAGATGTTGCACAAAAACATCGTACATACGGATTCGATAACGGCCAAAATGGATATTTTCGTTAAAATATAGTTCCAGAAAGTTCCCGAAATTATAATACCGCCTTTATTTCTTACAAGAATGAATTTACGTAATGAATTTTGAATTTGTAACTGCAGCCAAACAAAAAATATTACTCTATAGAACGGACATAAAAATTAAAATATTACTTACTGCCTACACGTATTTGTTTGGTTTTCGTTTTTGCTTTTCCACAAAGAAAATGAATGTGCCTAAAATATTTAACCACATACGTATCTCATTAAATCCCTCAAACTAAAGATAAATTAAAGCTGATATTAAATGTTTTCAGAAACGAAGGAAGAGAGGACCAATCATATTAATGAGAAAATAAATCTTAAAAATACGGAATAATTAAATGCATAAATAATGAAGCCAGTGATTAAACCCACGTCAACAACAGTTATGTAAATAACTATTAAATGGCATTCGATCCTAGAATTTAAGAACTGTTGAAGTAAATCTGCTCATTTATTTTTCACAAGACTGTAGAACACCGTCTTTGGAACGGCGCAGAACTTTTATTTGAGATTTTCTTTATTAAAAAATAAATATATTAAACTAAAAGAAAAAGTCCTTGCCTTTTATCCATAATCATATTATATTTAACTGCAAATTATTTTAAATAAATGTTCTAATAGAATTAAATGGATTTCAGTCCTTAATTATATTACTTTAGAATTTTTTTTTAAGAAAAGGGAATAAAATCTTTAACAGAATTTAACGCGTCAATTACCATTGTAAATTATAAACATAATTTGTGTTCATGATGGGAAAAAAGGTTGCTCGCACTTAAACTGAAGCACAAATGCAAAACGGGCGTTAGCAACAAATATTTCTTAAACTTATATAAAATACTTGCAGCTTCGCTGCCAGCCTGGCTTTTAATTGTACCGGGAAAATGGCTGAAGGGAACAGCAAACGTTAAATTTAAAAACTGCGTAGAATTTTACTCTGCAGAACAACTTCATTCAGAAAATTTATTACGTATGACAAAATTACAATGAAATAAGCAATAGTCCTTAATACAACTATTAATTATCCTAATAAATAAATTAACCAACTTCCCTTTGCAAAATCTTAAGAACACAAATTGTATAAAGGAGGTTAAGAACTACGTTTCCTAAAAAAAATCACTCAAAATCCTAATTAAAAAATGACCCAACTTTCCGTTGAAGAAAACAAAAATCATGCAACATTTTTCAATATCTTACAAACAGTGAAATAAGCAAAAACTAACATGAAAGCAACGCAAAAAACGTAAAATTCCGCGCAGAATTTTACTCTGCAGAAAAACTTTTATCAAAAAAAAATCAATAAAAATGTATTATATATATATATATATATATATAAATGACAATGAAATATTCCAATCCCTTAAAAATAGTGACATAAGAAATACGATGAAAAATTGTTGCCAAACCCATATTTCTAAAAGAATGAAACTATTCAAAATGATGCGATTTCATCAAAAATCTATCAACAACAATAAGACAGGAAAATTGTTGCCAAAATCACATTTTTAAAGATGTGAGAAGTGTACTCGAAAGCTTCATTTTAAAAAAATTTTTAAAATACAAAATATTATCATTTTTACAAAATCCGTTTTGTAAAAGCAGTCGTAAGGATAAAAGTTTAAGGTGTCCAAAAATCAAAGAAAAATATACTGTACATTTTTAAAAATAAACTTTTTAGAAATAAACCCCGTTGAAAAGGTGTTAAGCTCCCTTTGTTAAATAAATTCGTATTGAATCGATTTATTGAAACACGAAATTTTTAAGTTCGTAAAATAGCTAAGTGCCTACGTTTCTTGACGATGTGAAAATGGAGTGTGTAGAGTAAAATCTCGCTTTCCTATAGCCCATTATGTCTCAAAATGACGCGATTTCGTCACAAAACATAAAATAAAAAACATTCGAATTCGAATTTTGAAAAAATCGCTTCGAGGTGCTTGGCTTTTGTCTAAGTGCACCTATGTACCCAATTTCGTAGCCGTGTGTCTATTAGCTTACTCGCAGCGCGAACGAAAGACACACACACACACACACACACACACACACACAGACTCTTTTATTATATGTAGAGATCATAGCAATATTTTTAACTTAATTACATTGTCGTAACACAAAAAAATTCTTTAATCTACATATTTCAGATTTGTACATATTATAGTTTCCTTTCGGATTGAATATGCTCTCAATTACACCACGAAGGCATGCAGAAAAGAGGAAGAAAATACCTTATAATTAATAATGCTATTACATATTATAACGTTATATATATTATAATGTTACATATTAAATATGTTCTAAGCAACTATAATATGCGTACCGTTATGGCTGTTTTGCAAATAAGCCCCCCCAGCGGTCGAGCGATGAAGTCGTTGAACACTGATAGTTCGGTTCGTGGTTTGAATCCTGCCGAACGGGCTGGCCCTTGTGAAAGCAAGCAATCATATTTTTCACTCCGAATTCCATTTTTTTACAGTGGCAACGGATTATAAATTACGGATGCTAAAATTACACATTACGAATAATAATTGTGGAAAATTCAATTTATCCTCCAACAATGCAAATTTGGTTGATTGAACAATCAATGAACGGAAGGCAGAAGTAGTTTATGTATTGTTTCGTTCATATGATGATATGATATAAAGGACGCAGCCAGACTGTCCTGGCAGCCTTTACGTCGCCCTATGGCTTTTTTGCGGGTTGCGCCAGAGCAAGCCAGAAACAGCACCTTCAACAGACATAAAGAACATAACTAAAAAACATAATTCAGATTTAAATCCCTACTGCAAGCTTATTGTGATTAATCCTGCCCATCATTTTTCTGGCAAATTTTTTCAGTCTTTTAAAATCATTCAAAATATTATATACAGGGTGATCAAAAAGTCAGTATAAATTTGAAAACTTAATAAATCACGGAATAATGTATAGATAGAGAGGTAAAAATTGACACACATACTTAGAATGACATGGGGTTTTATTAGAACCAAAAACAAAAGTTCAAAAAATGTCCGACAGATTACTGTTATCGGGGCTTTTTTCTTCGAGGAAATGGATTCTTCAGTTATGGCAAAGCACACGAGGGCTATCTGCCTAAAGGGAAGGATGCCTTTCGTGGAGGACTTTCTAAGGGAAACTGGCTCGTATACACGTTACACATGGGGAAAACCACGAAAACGCCCATGCAACCAGCCCGTTCGCGGAATTCGAACCTCAGACCGAACTACCAGTGTTCAGCGTCTTTACCGCTCGGCCGCTGGTGGGCCTTCGAGGAAATGCGTGATTCTGGTTTTGTAACTGCTACCGTGACGAGTGAGAGGTACGCCGATATGTTACAGAATCGTATCGTCCCCAGCCTGGCTGATAAACACCTGCTGGAACGTACGTTTTTATGCAGGATGGCGCTCCACCCCATATTGTTAGACGCGTGAAAGATCTCTTGCGCGCGTCGTTTGTTGATGATCGTGTGCTCAGCAGCCACTTTCGTCGTGCTTGGCCTCCCAGGTCCCCAGACCTCAGTCCGTGCGATTATTGGCTTTGGGGTTACCTGAAGTCGCAAGTGTATCGTGATCGACCGACATCTCTAGGGATGCTGAAAGATAACATCCCACGCGAATGCCTCAACATAACTCCGGACATGCTTTACAGTGCTGTTCACAACATTATTCCTCGACTACAGCTATTGTTGAGGAATGATGGTGAACATATTGAGCATTTCCTGTAAAGAACATCATCTTTGCTTTGTCTTAATTTGTTATGCTAATTATTGCTTTTCTGATCAGATTATTGCTTTTCTAATTATTGCTTTTCTAATAAAACCCCATGTCATTCTAAGTATGTGTGTCAATTTTTACCTCTCTATCTACATTATTCCGTGATTAACTAAGTTTTCAAATTTATACTGACTTTTTGATCACCCGGTATATTAAAAGCATCATTTTTCTTAAACTCGTTTGTGATATCAGTAAAATATTTGCATATTTCCACATAATGCTCTGTAGTGCCCGGTTCTTTACACATATTACAGAGGGCAGACTCTTGTAATTTAAACCTTTTAAACTAGAAAGGAAAACGGCCATGACCTGTAATGATTTGGTTAACGTCAATGTCTGAATAGCATAAACCTTTTTTAAGTTTAACAAATTTCATATAACCGTTATTTCGATCAGACCTTTCCCACTTCTCCCTCCATTTATCATAAATATAATTTTTTATAATAGTCACAGCTTTCGTTGTTGATCCCTGTACATCAATATCACGAGCATTAACATCAGTAATTGCCTCCTTGGCCAGTGCGTCCGCCCTCTCATTTCCAAAATGTCCAACTTGTACCTTCACCCAATTTAAGCACAATATGTTCTGTTCATATATAATTGTTACATACTGGAATGAAATGTTTCTTGCAAGTTAACCTTTAACTGCTGTGACAATCTTTCGGCATAATTACTGTAAGCGGTCTCACAGACCGCTTTAAAGAAACGCGTAAAAATACATCTTTACTTTTTTAAGGAATATTATAGATACTTTATGCATATTTATAGAATTCTAATTCATTTAACTCAATATATTTTAAACATAAATCATTTAATTTTACGCAGGTAAATTCATATAAAAAATGACTATTTTCTTCGTTTTAAAGAACATAGCTTTTAAAGAATAAAATATTTTATTATACATGCATGAAAATATGCGACTTTATTAAGCATTACTGTCAATTAAATCATAATTCTACAACAATGAATTATTAAAAATTAATAGTTTAGTATATCTTTGTTTACAAAGATGAATCGTAAGATAGTACACAGTCAAAAACATTTTTTAAGAAAGAGCACTGAAGACACACTGGTTCCCTGCAATCCAAGCATTTGTATGCTGTATTTCTCTTCTTACAAGGTGAGCACAGACTACATGTTTTCCTTTCTTCTAATTTTACTTCCTTGTACGAAGTAAAAAGGAAGTATTGTAATCGCGAAAAGTTTCAGGCAGCATATTTCAACGAAAATATCCATTTGGACCGCTATCGAATGAAATTTAACGAAGTATTTGCGTGATATCTGTACGTAAGGATAGAATAGAAGACCCTTTACCTCCAACAAAATTATAAAACTGCTTTAAAATGAATTCTGAAGAGAATTTTTCGAGACGTCTGTACGAACGTACGTACGTATCTCGCATAACTCAAAAACGAGTAGCCTCAGAACGTTGAAAATTTGTATATAAGGACTGCTATAACATGTAGATGTGCACCTCGTGTTTTTGGTTGCAATCGGCCGCCCCAAACGTATATAAATATATTTATATATATATCCACTCTGTTACCCGGCTCAGCGATCTCAGTTTCTTTACTCTTATATGTTTGTAAATTGTACATTTTTTGCTTTCAAAATGATTGAATTATGCTGTTCTTATCTTCCGATTGAGGCTTTTATGCCATTAGTAAATCTGAATGCGATACTTTTAGAATTATCAACAATTTTAAAGTTGTTTAAGTGCCGCTAAGCCTAATAATTTTTTTGATGGTGGCCATTGCTTGTTTACATTTGAAACAGCAGACTAGTGGATTTGTTGCTAATCTGAAGAAACGTACCTACGTTTCTAGAGAATCTAGAGAAACAACAAAGATAACGCCTTCATTTATTATTGCGAATTAAATCATGCTTAATCCTTTCTGGAAATTTTTCGAGGAAATAAGTGTTTAAGACTTACTAGCTAATAAAAGCACAGAATATTTTCTTTTCAGTTTTGGAGCATCAGGATATGATTGGAACAATATGTATGAACATAAATTCTAAGTATCTTCGGGCTCTATTTTTGCAGGATTTTTCAGACCATAGAGCTGAATTATTGTGTTATGCTTTGTTGTTCGTACCACCCGATTTGGTTCTTTTTTGCACCATTTGAAGTGCTTTTTTCCATAAAAATTATCATTTTAGTCACAGTCACAGTCGTAAGAAAAATTATTATATTCATCTACAGAAAGCTCACATTCACTTTTGCTTTCGCTGTGAATACTACAAGAGTCTTCAGAATCAGAGTATTCTTCATAAAAAATATTTTTGACAAGATAATCAATTTCTTTTTGAGGGAGATATACGGGACGTTTTCTTGTGAATTATGAAGCCATATTTATCACTTTTGCGACAAACAAGCATCCAGTACATAACGTATATCGTCCACTAAAACTGGTACGCATCAGCTGTGAACGGTCTCCTAGACCACTTAAAAAGTAAAAAATGTGGTAACTGAAACCATAATAAAGCTAGAAGTGTGAAACTAGGGTGACCGGAAAAAATGCCCACAGGAAAAAAGCTCACAGGAAAAATGCTCACAGAGTAATGCTCACAGGTATAAAAGCTCACAGGAGAAAAGCCCACAAGGAAATATGCCCACATAGAAAAAAGCTCACATGGAAAAATGCTCACTTAGAAATATACTCACACGGAAAAAAGCTCACATGAAATATGTTCACATGGACAAATGCTCACATTAACCTTTTCAGGGGTGGTAAATCAAAGCATGAAAACTGTAGTAAAATTTTGCATGTACTGTAATATTTTATACCACTGCCCCTGTACGACATTTTTTTTCCTGTAACTTCCAATAATTAATTTTTGTTTCTTCGCTCTATTTTTGCATACTTTTGATGTGTATCGATAGAAATCGATGTTTGAATTTATTTATTCAAGTTCAAAGCCAAAAAGTTGTAAAATTTCTGCAGAAATTTAAAATTTTAGAAATAAAATTAACATTTTTAGGCACTTTGATGACACCTCTCAGTTGAACATTATGAAGCAGCCTTCGAGAAATCTCTCCTAAAATCACAAATTGTTGCCAAGGCTCTCATAACGCACTAAATTCATTATTTAATTGTAGCCATCCCAGTATGTGGTTTTTATTTGACGGGATGAAAAAAGATTTAGCCTCTCAACGTTTGTTATTAGCTAATGTAAATACAGGATGTACTGAAGTAAAAAAAAAAAAAAAAAAAGAAAACATGAAAACTTACATTTGGTAATTACGAATCGGGTACGAAACTATGATGAAATCGATGATAAAATTAAATATTTTACGTAATTTAAACAAAATATTCATTCTAAATTCTCATTCGTTATTCTTCTAAATGTTTATATTATAAAATGTGTAACTTATATTTATTATTTTTTAACAATTAAAATTGTAATAATTTTTCACTGCATAATTCTGTTTCATTCTTACTTCCTTTCTGCTGTCCTTTTCGTAATTCAAAATGGCCCATTTGTTAATCTTACATAGAAACTGAATCTACACATAATGTGAATTATTTATCAGTGGGCTTATTTCCATGTGAGCTTACTTCTATGTGAGCTTTTTTCCGTGTGAGCATATGTCTAAGTGAGCATTTTTCCATGTGAGCTTTTTTCTATGTGAGCGTATTTCTGTGTAGGCTTTTTTCCTGTGAGCATTTATACCTGTGAGCATTATTCTGTGAGCATTATTCCTGTGGGCTTTTTCCCTGTGGGGATTTTTCCTAGAACCGAAACTGGTGTGGATATGTGACCTTGTGAGACGGGTTTGGGAAGGTAGAAGGAAGGACAGGGACATTCTCCGTTTTTAGAGGTGGAAACAACGGTAATAAAATCTTCAGCGGTCTCTCAGACCGATCACAGAAGTTAAAGGTTAACTGTCTACATATGAAACCATTTTACAGAACTTTTATTGTCAGTCTTCATCTTCCTCCTTTGGCAGTAACTGATAGACTTCTAGATGATTCAGGTTAGGTTAAACTTGTCCTGAATTTTGAATACTCACAGTCATTTCTCGGACACTTGCTCTTGGCTGATGTTTTCTTCCTTTCAGTATGTTGGGTAAAAAAGGTCAAACCAATCTTTCGGTAAATTTTCTTTTTTTATGAAATGAGTTCCTCTTCCATGCTGGATTGATCTTAATTAACAATAAGGATGCATCTACGCAGAAAAATCTCGTATGTTGGAAAAAACTACGATCAGCCTTCTGTTTGGCTTTCTTCGGCAGGAATAGTGGGAGGCCAGTTTATTAAGCGAGTTGTAAAGATCGTGACTTGTAAAGATTATGACTTGTGGAGATCGTGACTTAAAGAGAACGTGAAATATAAATAATAGGACAAGAACTTGCATTTTACGGTGTGGCAACAAGAAGGGATTCGGAAGATTTTTATATATTTTGTTTAGAGAGTTTAATGTTTAGTATTTTAATAGTTGTAAGAGTTTAACTGTAGTAGTTAAGAGTTTAAAATTTTGAAAGTTAAGAGCTGCAACATTTATTTTTTTGGTTCTGTTTTAAAATTCAAATAAAAGTATTTTGTTCATTCTGAAAATTTAGCTTTGTTCTTCCTACAGGTTCAATATCCATTATATTGAAAGAAGGAAAGGATTTTTACTCGAGTCTACTCCTCATTTGGTCCTATTGTAACCTAGAATTTTGTAGTCCAGAAGAGCTATTAATTTCCAAAACGGCATTTTGCGTCGCTTCACTTTTCGAATTGTTGACATCGAATATTATCGCCTTGTATTATATTTAAAGAAAATAAATAATGAAGAATCTGCATGAATGTTTCTCGCATTGTGAAGAAACAATGGTATGTAGAGTAGTCCAATTTTGAATAACTTACTTCTCCAACCGAACATAGGCACTTAGAAGCCCAAATTCTGAATTTCGGATATGTTTTTATTATCTGTTTAAAATTTCGGAAACTTTTAACGAATTTTTAATTAACAGACTCAACGATTTTAAAGCGAACAACGGGAAAACTGCACGAAAAAGACATTTTTATATATAGCGCGTGAGAGTGCGTATCGGAAATTCTAAAGATATGCTGTTTTTAAATATTTTATTATATTGCTGTTGAATTGAATTTTATGCGTTTTATGTAGGGAGAAAATGTTATTTAATCAGTAAAGGTAACACGCAAAACGTTAAAAAATGCCCTTTTGTTCGTATTCCAATAGTTTCCAATTTATATTTTCAGCAAATATTTATTAGTTAATAAAAAAACATGAAAGTAAAAATTATCCTTCCTTCCATCTTGCGCTCACAAATCCTTATGCGAGTATCCGTTTACAAATATTAAAGCCTTAAAAACGCATGTCTGCGATGTTATCATCATGCGACGATTTTGTAGGTACTTTATTTTTTACCAAGATATTTTAGACGACGAATTTTTTTGTCGTCTGACAGTTGAAGATGCAAGATGGAAAGAAGGATAACTGGTCGATTTCGACATTAGTGAGCCCACGGTTAGCCATGAAGGGTTTGCAAAGTTTCTAACAAAATATATAAAAATGAATTGTGAAAATAACAACGCCACTTTATATACTCTAAGGAAGCTGGGAAGAAATGCACGAAAGTCATTACGGTCACAGAAACTAGCGAGTGTTGAGGATAGCGCCATCTGTTGTGCCAAGAGGGAAAAATTACAAAATGGACAATAATAATAGCAGCATGAATTGGTTGTCATAACAATAATAATTTAAAATATGTTGCAAATTGAGGTTCTCCTCCTTTTTTGTAACAAATGTGTTCCACAAGGGTAAAAAGTGACCTGAATGTCTTATGTGTTGCAGTTTTTTTTTACACTGGTTAAACTACTGTTTGAAAAAGAATTTAAAAATGGTTGAATATTTAATATGGCTGTGAAAGCAAGTAAAAAAGTCTTTTTGAAAAATTGCCAAAGATATTGTAAGGATTATTTTAATTTTATTAACAGATAAATTAACAGGTGTTTATCAATGATAGAACTTCACAATTATATTCATTCGATCATAATGTGTTAAATAATAATGTCTCCAATTACTGCTATCGATTTTGTAAGGATTATGTTAATTTAATTAACAGTTAAATTTTAAGTTAAAGTTCCTTTCCTGTCAAATTCTTAACTTTAACTTACTACTTCCGGCCAGAACGTAGTTTTGGAAACATTGTGAATACTTAATGAGGAGGAGTGGTATTTAACCGCGAAGTCAACTTGCAGAGCTAGAGAGAATCAGAGTTTCTGATTTGCGCGCGTCTGCCTTATGGGCTACTCTCTCTCTCAAAGCTGTTATTACGCTCGGCCGTACCCAGGCTCTTGATAAGCTTGTAGTTAAATAGAGTGAGGAGGCCAACTCGATTAGGATGTTGATAGCTTCGGCTATATCTCTTTAGTTAATCTTAGTTTTAGTTTAATTTTTAGCCTCTTAAGGGGGCTCATACACCTTAAACCCCTTATGAGCTTCGAATTATGTGACTCTTGCAAGAATTGAGATATTTTATTTATTTTAAAAGTAATGACCTCCAGCTTTTTACAGCTGATTACATAATATAGCTGCTTTGGAAACTAGTTACCACAAATATTTTTGTAATTTAATCTGCTCTGCGACAAAATTTTTCGTCATTTTTCCACCTTGCGCGTTTGATATTTTAAAAATGACTAATGGTATATACTTGAAATTGGATGTAATTCTTTATATGGGCACTATTTTCTAACTGAACCAAAAATATGATGAATATTTTAATATTAAAAAATTTTATGCACGAAAATATTACAGATATTTTTAAGAAAATACATTTTATAAACTCAACTCCCAAATAAAATAAAAATTTAACATGAAATTCTCAGTTTTTTTGGGTTTACAGTAGTTTACAAATGTTATAAAAGCTATATATAAACTATGGAATTAAATAATGCAACAGATAATTTTAAACTGTGCGCGCAAGCTGGAAACATGACGAAACGTTTTGTCACAAAGCGGATTAAATTATAACAATATTTGTGGCAACACAAACTTTCTGATTACGATTTCAGAGAGCAGCTATATTATGTAGTGAGCCATAAAAATTTTGAAGTAATTGCTTTTAAAGTAAATAAGTTATCTCAATTCTTGCAACAGTCACATATTCGAAGATAATAAGGGGTTTAAGGTGTATGAGTCCCCTTAAGTTCAAGCCCAAGTGTCGGCTTTGATTGTACACTCCAAGACGGAGCTTTGTTAAATCTTATTGAAATAATAAAGGTTTAGTTACCCTTCCTCTCTTGCCGTTTCTTGTCACACGAACTTGAGCGATTATTCGCTAACTAGTTCTTAAGATTCGTCAATTTCTACAGTAATTGAGAAATACACTAGTGAGATTCTTACAATATAATATAACGAAATAAATTTCTATACGTTCTATACGAAATACATTTTGATATGGTTCAAAAAGACCCCGAACACTCTAGGAAGGTTAAAAGAAACCCTCAAGAACAAGTGGGTAAATCCATGGAAGGTTAATAATGTCAATTCAATGTTTGACTGCCAGAAATGCAGATTAATTGCGTCGGAGTTTCCGCAGATTTCCTCTCGGTAAGCTGAAGGTGAGGCAACAAAGCTCTAAACGGTGATGGGAACCGATGACACGGTGTCAACAGTGACACTCCGCGTTGCTTCGGGCATCAGCTCTCCGATGACAATTATTCACCCTATCAATTTGAGCCTTGCTGTGGACCCATTCGTAAAAGCAACAAATTTATTGAATTACTTTGTTTTGTGATTATTCTGTACCAGTTCAGCAAAGCTGCTGCCAAATTTTGCCGACTTAAAGTAACAAGGCTTAAAGTAACATCTATTTAGACTCAGGAACTAAAATTTGGAGTATAATATCATACATTGTGTCGCATATTTATTTCACTTAAATTTAAAATCAAAGCATGTAACGTTAACAGATAATTAAATTCCCTCATGCAATCAATTTAAGAATTAATTCCTTACGAGTTTATTTTGCTTACATTATTTTCAATTACTTGGCTTTCCGAAGTAGCAAAAATGCTATTGGGCTGTTTTCACTTCCTTGTACGAAGTAAAGTAATCAGAAATTGAATCAGTAAAGAATCAGTAATTTTGTTATCAGAAGAATTCCGGGTAACATATCTCAACGAAAGACCTCTATCGAATACAATTTAACGATGATTTTGCGTGACATCTGTACGTATGGTTAGGTTATTTAATTACGGCAAAGCCTCGAAGGCTATCTCCTAAGGGGAGGGATGCCTTCGTGACGGACTTTCTAAGGGAAACTGGCTCGTATACACGTTACACATGGGGAAAAACACGAAAACACTCATGTAGCCAACCTGTTCACGGGATTCGAACCTCGGACCGAACTACCAGTGTTCAGCGATTTTACTGCTCGGCCGCTGGATTCAGAAGAGATTTTTTCGTGTACGTATCTCACATAACTCAAAAACGAATAAGGACTGCTATAGATATAGTTGTGCACCTCCCGTTTTGGTGGCAATCGGCCGCACCAGAAGTAAATAAATGTACATATATGTGATGTACCAGCTTTTGTCAGGAATAAATAGATTGTTTAAGAATCATCAATGTAGTCGTAGCTTAAATTATCAGACGATAGTTTTAAAAAACAGGATCCATTTATTATATTTCAGGAGAAAATAGCAATTACAAAAATCTGATATATCCGGAGTAAATAAAAAAGAACTACTAATAACATTTTGTATGAAGTTTACTGCATCGTGACATTTAAGAAAAAGCCCCGATTCTCTTTTGCGAGTCTTTTTATAGCCTCTGGAAAGGCGGAGCTTCCAAGAAATGACGTCAGCCAATCCAGTTCGCTTTAAATATCTCCAGAACATTCTAAAACTGTACGTGTAGAAAAGGCGGGAAAAACAACTTGACTACGGGGTTGTGGATTTAATTCCACGTACTTTCAAATAAGAGAACGTCGCCATTAAAAATGAAAAGAACATACAGTTAGAAATTTATTTTACTATGGAATTTTATTATTACATATATATATATATATATATATATATATATATATAAAAATAAATGTATATCAATATATATATATATATATATATATATTGATATACATTTATTTTTTACCTCTCCTTTTCTTATCAGTGTATATACATATATATATATATATATATATATATATATATATATATATATATATATACCCACTCTGTTACTTGGCTCCGTGAGCTCAGTTTTTTTTTTATTCTTATATGTCGGTAAAATGCGCAATTCCTTTAAAAATGATTGAATTATATTGTTCTTATCGTCCTGCTACGATGTTTATGGCCTTAGTTAATCTGCATGCAATATTTGTAGAACTATCAACGATTTAATAATTGTTTAAGTGCGGCTAGGCCTAATTTTCTTTTACCATAGCAGCCATATTTGTTTACATTTGAAACTTAACAAAATAGTAAATTAATACTTTCTGCACCTTCAATGTCATTTTGCCGAGCGGAACCAAACAGAAACTTTTAGTTTGGGCACCGAAAAATGTGCTTTTTTGCCTTTTCGCCGAACGGCTCGTTTTTGCGTAGAAACTGTAATTTTAACACTAATTCTTTTTAATTGTTTTAACTGTATTTAGTGTTTTATGTTGTTCTATATATTTCAAATTTTAACGAAGATATTTAATGAAGTCATGTGGTGTACACATCAGATTTTTTATTTATTTGTTTAAACCATAATAAGCAGCATATATAGACAGAAAAGTGATAGCAATGGGTTGAGGGAAATGAACTGGAAACAAACCAAAACTACTACATAACTGCAATTCATCTGGCTTTGAGACGTAAAGTATTCCCTCTTTCCATCAATGGTACAAGCCTCTTTAGAACAATGGGATTACGAGTACCTGGACCAATCTGTTGCGACCTTTGAAGTTTGTTAACGTTTCGATGTCATTAGAAGTATCAATCTTTAGGATACTCCTGTGTAACAGATATAGTAGATGTTTGTAGTGAAATATATCACATATTGAGATTAAAGTGTTCAAAGTAGTTAAGGGGAGTCATACACCTTAAACACTTATGATCTTTGAATATGCGACTGTTGCAAGACTTAAGATAACTTATTTATTTTAAAAGCAATTACTTCCAACTTTTTATGGCTCACTACATAATACAGCTGCTCTCTGAAATCGTAATCAGAAAGGTTGTGTTGCCACAAATATTGTTATAATTTAATCCGCTTTGTGACAAAAATTTTCGTCATGTTTCCAGGTTGCGCGCACAGTTTAAAATTATCTGTTGCATTATTTAATTCCATAGTTTATATATAGCTTTTATAACATTTGTAAACTACTGTAAACCCAAAAAAACTGAGAATTTCATGTTAAATTTTTATTTTATTTGGGAGTTGAGTTTATAAAATGTATTTTCTTAAAAATATCTGTAATATTTTCGTGCATAAAATTTTTTAATATTAAAATATTCATCATATTTTTGGTTCAGTTAGAAAATAGTGCCCATACCCCAGTGAAACCCCCTGCCATATAGCCCCAATGAAATTACATCTAATTTCTAGTATATACCATTAGTCATTTTTAAAATATCAAGCGCGCAAGTTGGAAAAATGAAGAAATATTTTGCCACAGAGCAGATAAAATTACAAAAATATTTCTGGCAACACAAACTTTCTGGTTACTAGTTTCCAAAGCAGCTATATTATGTAGTCAGCTGTAAATAGCTGGAGGTCATTACTTTCAAAATAAATAAAATATCTCAATTCTTGCAACAGTCACATAATTCGAAGCTCATAAGGGGTTTAAGGTATATGAGCCCCCTTAAACATTTTTGAAAAATTTTGGGCTGCCGCATCACGAAAGTGTTTCTGGAAAAAAATGTGCTTTACGTCAGCATTAAAACTACAGATTGAGATTTATACATCTTAAGATTTGACCAAGGAAAATGCGTAAGAATATTTCGAGTGGTACATAATCATATTTGAAATAAAATATAAGGAAAAACAATATTAGACATTTATGCTCTGTTTTCCCCATGCGAGGAGCCCCACCAGCGGCCGAGCGGTAAAATCGCTAAATACTGGTAGTTCGGTCCGAGGTTCGGATGCCGCGAACGGGCTGGCTGCATGGGTGTTTTCGTGGTTTTCCCCATGTGTAACGTGTATACGAGCCAGTTTCCCTTCGACAGTCCTCTACGAAGGCATCCCTCCCTTTAGGCAGATAGCCCTCGTGTGCTTTGCTGTAATTTAATAATCCAATCCTGAAAACTTTCAGTTTTTTTTTTAGCCCATAAGGGCCATTAAATTTTTGGCATTTTATAGACATTAGGTTAATTGGAAAAGAACCGCTCCGAATTTTGATGGAGAATACCCCGTGGGGAGGAAGGGTCCGAAGGTCACCACCACACGAAAGGACTCTTTCAGCTCGCCGCATATTTGGAGTGTCGCCATGCCGCACCGACACCATACATTTGCAAACATTCATGACTTTCCCGGGATTCGAACCCGGGACCTCCCACACGGTAGTCAACGACGCTTACGACTATACCGATTGAGCGGCACGTAGAATTTAAACTAAGAAATCATGCTACTGTTTTCCAGCCGGAGTTCCAAAGAACTCTTAGCAAAGCAACCCCATGGGCAAAGGAAAGCATCGTAGAAGAGGCTATACTCTGTAGAGACATTAGGTATATTTTTGGAAGCAGGAAAGATGGAAAATAGCAAGCGCCTTCGCCGGGAATCGAACCGCGGACCTCTGGAATACCGGCCCAGCGTGCAGAACCACTACACCACAAAGGCACGTTAGGAAGGCGGGAGAAATGTCTTATATACTCCCCCTTTTAAAGAGCGACTCGGGTTTTTAGGGGACCCAATCGCCAAATCCTGGGTGTGGAAGAGGCCCACCAGCGGCCGAACGGGGACTTCGCTGAACACTGTAAGTTCGATCCGAGGTTCGAATCCCGCGAACGAGCTGGCTGCATGGGCGTTTTCGTGGTTTTCCCCATGTGTAGCGTGTATACGAGCCAGTTTACCTTAGAAAGTTGTCCACGAAGGCATCCCACCCCTTAGGCAGATAGCCCTAGTGTGCTTTGCCGTATTCTCAATACACCACCACCACCACCCCATGTGAGGAAGAAGGCATAAACTAATTATTTCCACATCAATTGAGAGTAAATACTTTAAGATCAGCACATAAATAATTTAAGACTAGTTATATTTACTAAATCAGAAGAGAAAAAAAAAATGTGAAGAGATTTGCCAGCTATTTAAACATTTCCGTTTTGGGAAATTTACAGAGTTTTTAATCATTTTCCGGATTTAAATATCTTTCTGTTCATAAAAATTAGGAATGATTTTAATTTTTATGAATATAATATAAATGATAGCTAAATAGGTAGAAAGGGTGGATAGGATAGACAGATAACTTACATACCTAGACAGCTGTAACCATGAAAAAACAAAAATTCAAGTAAAATTGTTAACCGAGAAAGAAACGTAATTGAAAGGAATTAAACACAAGTGTATTAAAAGCATGGAAGAAATCTTTTTAACTTATGAAAGCAATTTTTTCCCAGTGGCGGGCACTTGCCTATTAACGGCATTGACCATTTTATTATGGAGGCACCTAACAGGAGGCCACCAGCACCTCCTATGAAGGGACAGGCAATTTTATATCCATGCCTTCTCCGGGATTCGAACCTGGGCCCTTGGGTATCGCAGTCAGGCTCCCCTAAACACTCTTTCCTAGCAACTACACATCTCTTCTTTAAAGTTAAGAATCAATAGACTGGTGGAAAGAATTATTCTGTATGCCGCTGCTATTTGGGGAACTAACATCTGTTTCCAAATGAGACGTTCACTACTCTCTATACAGCGATACCAGCTTTTTCTCATTTGCAAGGCTTATAGTACCACGTCCACGGCAGCCTTATAAATTATCGCAGGCACACCGCCTCTGGACTTGTGAGTTGAACGAAAGGCTGCAGTGGTTAACGTAAGCAGGCTACGACACTCCATGAGTCTCTGGGGACAAATCTATATTCATACTGATTATGAGCATCACATACCGCAAGCTCCCTGCCACCCTGCTAAAAATAACCTTGTGGACACAATCTACTTTCATAGAACACAGGACTCGGGATTTGCAAATGGCGTTTTTCACTGATGGCTCTAAAACTCCAGGGGGCATGGGAAGCAGATTATGTATATTTTCTTTAGGAGCTTTAACGTACTCTTCTTCTTCAAGTGCCTTGTAAGCACGTGTATATCTCTTTTTTGCATTTTATAAATGTCGTCTGCTCAGCCGGGGCTGCCCAGGGCTGCGGCCTGGTAGCTAGTGATTGACTCCCGCCGAGTTGGTAACCAATTCTGCATGGATATACCTATACCTGGGTCGGAAGCGAAATCAGCGGTTTGCCTCCTCTAACCACAATACTGTATGGGCAGCCAGAAAGAAAATAAAAGAAAAAAAAAATAAGAAATCTGAAAAGTTTCAAATTTTAAATTACGTCCAAAGCGGCGTTTTTTTACATTTTGTGTTTTACCTTTATTTATTAAATATCACGTTCTTCGCACATAAACCATAAAATTCAGTTCAACAGCAATATCACAAAATAATTTTAAATTGGGCATATCCTTAGAATTTCCGATACACAGTCTCGCGCGCTGGAGATAAATTTTTTTTTTTTCTGTACAACTTTGCCATGGCTCGCTTTGAACTCCTCGAGTTTGTTAATGAGAAATTCATTAAAGTTTTACAGAATATGAAATCGAGAATGAAACAAATTCCCAATTTGAAATTTGGGCTTCTAGATGTCCATATTCGCAGTAAGATTACGTTATCCAAATTGTATGGCTCTAGTTACCGTTGTTTTACCAAAATGCGAGAAATATACATACATTTATGCCGATCTTTATTATTTAATTTCCTCAAATATAATAAACTAAATTAAACTAAACTCTGTAGCGTAACAGCCCTAATGGGCCAAGATCTGCAGTGGCCGGAAATCTGCTTTCTTGACTGTGGGCCCCGGGGGCGTAAAAGCATATGCTCTAAGCAAATGGTCAGCTTGTCGCAAAAATCTCCAGTGTTTAGTCTCCAAGCGAACTTGATACTCCTTTTATCGACCCAAGTAATAGAAATCAAGGGATGAAAGGTTGATCAGACCCTGCCCAGACCGGGAATCGAACTCCGGACCTATGGTGCTCCTGCGCGATGCGCTACTTCAAATATAATAGAAGGCGATAATATTCGGTGGCAACACTTTGAAAAGTGAAACAGACATTCAGAGTAATTCCACGCAAAATCGCAAAACGAAAACTATAGTCGCTCAGGGACAGAGTCCCTTTGATCTAATAAGGTATATAACAGAGTACATGAAAACAAAGTAGTCTCATTACTTATCGCCATAGCAAGGCCATGAATATTTTAACGCAACAATTTTTTTAAACCCCTGGAAAGAAGTGTCTCTCCCAGAAGACAGAAAATTGAGCCATGACGTATAAATGTTTAATTCAAAGTTATAGTTATTCAAATCAAAATACAGTAAAAATTTATATAAAATCCCAAACACATTAAATGGCATCAAAACATAGGGGAGAGTAGCCTAATTTGCACCAATTTTGTATTTTTCACTATATAGAAGGACGGAAGAAGTGCCAATAAAAATTAGGTAGTAGAAAAAAAAAACTCACTAAGTGTACCTTCAAAATAGAACCATTTATTAAATTTTAAAAATTATGGTACTATTCGGTTTCGAGGGCCGTAAAAAATCGCCAAACTATTGTTGATGCCAATGCTGCCAAAAATAATTGCGGCAACCCTAATAATTGCGGCAAGAAAGGAAGTATAATAGTAAATAACTATTTAAGATTGATGTTTTAATTTAGATGAAAGGTTAATTTCACATAGTAATACTTTTTTATTATTATAATTTATACGAAAAGGCTAAACATGATTGAATGGTAGCATAAGAGTAAATTATTTCAGCTCATTATTATAATTTATATAAAAATTGCTAAACATAACTGAATGGATGCCTGCATCGCTATTTCGCTCTCGACTTACCGCTAAAGCATAATTTCATCTCGTTGGTTGTTCAAACGTAATTTTCTATAATGAATGATGCCTTTTCTTTGAAAATATTCTCGGTAAAGTGCAGAATCGCTCACTTATTTGTTTGCCGCTTTTTACAAGGGTAAAAACAATTGGATTTTTGTCAATATTCTGTTACTTTTTAAGTGAAAATTGGTCGATGTGTAAATAGATAAAGTCAAGGGTGTGCGCAGTGCCATTTTGTGCAATTCTAGGATATTTTTTTAAGTGAAAATAGGTCGATGTGCACATGGATACCGAGTATGTGCAATTCTTAAAAACTCGTCAAGCAGTCGGTGATTCTGCACTTTACTCAAAATTCTATTGCCGAGTTTTCGTTATGAGCAATTCCCAAATTGTTAAATCCATAGGATATCAAAAAAAAGGATTTAAAAATTAAAATAGTATTTCAATGGCGTCTTAAGAAATATAGAACTATATAAACTTACGCAATCTGAAATCAGCGCGTACACTAGATTTGGCACGCTGTTAAATGGGAGCGTTTGCTAGATTTGGCGCTTTTGCGCGTACATTTTCGCTGCACTTTTTTTACGGCCCTCGAAACCGAATAGTACCAAAATTATTTATAACAGTTAAAAATGAATTCAAAAAATCGTGTCATCGGTTCAATTTAGGAAACCGGTTTCCTTATTTGGACCGCTAGTTTCCTAAATTGGACCATAAACTTTCTTAACGGCAATTTACAACAAAAGAACCTTTTAATTGCAGCACAAACTCCAGCACACCGAGTATGTATTCAAGCGTGAGATTTCATGCATTGTATCATTTCTTCCTTAGTTTCTTCACATAATATACAAAACCATGAATCAGTTTCTTTTTTATGTTTCTGCATTTTGTTAAACTTTGGTTTTCGTATAACCGCTATTTGTATGGGCTGCTTGTTATTTCCACTGCTTTCTGGGTTTTCCACTGCTTTCTGCACTGCGACAAGACGAAGGGCCAGTTGGATTTGGATTTTTTTTTTTTTTTTTTTTTTTTTTTTTTTTTTTTTTTGGCTCGTGGTGATATTTTTTCAAGAACTGTCCTAAATCGTTTATTTTCGTTATCACTTCTATCTTCATCATCATCACTACTAGAAGGTGAACTTCGTCTCGGAGACGAATGGTTGCCATTCCCGTAATTTCTTCGAAGGGTAGCATTCTAGGGTTAATTATAATTTATCCATGAAAACATGTCGTTGCCGAAATCGGACCGGTTCAATTTCGGCAACTGTTTTCGGTCCAACTTGGGAAACTTGAATATTTAATGCTTAATATTATACAGAAACGTCAAACTAACATAGCCTTCCAAAATTATAATTGAAAATTGTAGCTAAGTAAGCAAGTTTTGTGATGGTATAATAAGGCATGCAATTACTTACGTTTAATTGCTTTCACACTTATGTCGAAATAAGAGATTTTCTTCTTAGCCAAGCGAATAACACTTCTCTCAATGTAACCAAGAAGCGTTTCTTTACAAAGACAATTTCATTAACCTCTTCTACATCTACATACAGTGGGTACAAAATGTATTTGCACACATACATTTTTGTTCACAATTTATAAGAAAATGCATTAAGAAATACAGAAATTGGCATTTAAAAAATAGAATAAGCTTATTCATTTAAATTAATTACAAAAAATACAATAATATTAATAAAAAAACATTTTTTGCAACAATATTAAAATAGCTTATGTCAAAAAAGTATTTGCACACTCAACTTTAGCAAATTTGCATTTTTATGCTATTATTTGACAGTCATCCCGCAGTAAATAACATACGTAAGACGACTATAAAAGGAGGTGTTGTCGAAACGTTATTAGTTGATTGTCGATTTCAAATTGTAATGGTATAATTCAAATTGTAGTGGTAATAGGTAAAAAAGTAAATGTTTGCTCCTCTACTGTTCGGTATATTATAAAACATCATTAAGAAAGAGGATCTACATCAAATAACTTGTGCTGTGGACGCTCAAAGAAACTTTCACTGCGAATAAAGCGAAAAATCATAAGAGAAGCATCGAAAAATCCATTTGTTAGTGCAATTACTTTAGCCAATGATGTCGCTTCAACATCTGGAGTTCAAATCTGTGCCCAAAGTGTTCGAAATGTTCTGCACGATGCACACATTTATGGGAGATCTCCAAGGGAAAAAACCTCTCATAACTGAACTAAATAGACTGAAGAGACTTGAATTCGCTAAGGAATATATCAATATGCCAATTGATTTTTGGAAAAATGTCATACTCTCCGACGAGAGTAAGTTCAATATCTTTAAATCAGATGGCAGGAAATTAGTTTGGAGTACTTGTACTGCTTTTCATACCAAAAATGTGTTACCCACAGTTAAACGTGGAGGAGGTTCTGTTATGATTTGGGGGTGCATGGCTAGCAAAGGAGTTGGTAATTTGTGTTTCATTGATGGGAATATGACATATTGATGTGTTGCGAGATAACTTGCCACAAAGTGCAATAAAATTGGGTATCAGTAATTCGTTCTATTTTCAGCAAGACAGCGATCCCAAGCACACTACCGGTATAACACGAATGTGGTTGCAAAGCCCACTAGCGGCCGAGCGGTAAAGACGCTGAACACTGGTAGTTCGGTCCGAGGTTCGAATCCCGCGAAAGGGGCTGGCTGCATGGGTGTTTTCGTGGTTTTCCCCATGTGTAACGCGTATACGAGCCAGTTTCCCTTAGAAAGTCCTCCACGAAGGCACTCCTCCCCGTAGGCAGATAGCCCTCGAGGCTTTGCCATAATCACACACACACACACACGAATGTGGTTGCTTTATAATGTACCCAGAAAACTTGCCACTCCACCACAATCACTAGACTTAAATCCTTTGGAAAATTTGATTCTTTGGATTTAAAAATAAGAAAAAGGAAGATTTCAAGCAAATCTGCCCTTAAACAAGCCTTTATTGAAGAATAGTCGAATACTGACCCTACTGTTACAAAAATATAATTAAATCAATGCCAGCAAGATTACAAGCAGTAATAGATGCTAAAGGAATGCATACTAAATGTTAGTTATTTGAAATTTGCTTATATATTTTATTTCTTTTGTATTCATGCAGGTGTGCAAATACTCTTTTGATACGAGATATTTTAATTTTGTTACAAAAAAGCATTGTTATTTATATTATTGTAATTTTTCTGTTTGTTTTGGATGATTAGACTTATTCTGATTTGGCAATACAATTTTTTTTTATTTCTCAATGCTTCTTTTTATGAATTGCAAACAAAAATGTAGGTGTGCAAATACTTTTTTTACCCACAGTATAACAAAATGCCTATGTCAAATCTCGCAGATATCATTAGTCTTTGTGTATCATACAGCTCCAAATTAGGCTACCTTCCCCTAAATAAATTTGCCTCGAGTGATGATTCTTTTGGCATTCAAATAAACGCGCACTGCTACAAATCTGTGGGACGAGCAAATGGTACACCCTAGTATTCTAGATTTACTATGATTACAGCTCATCTGGTAAGCGATTTGGAAGGAATTTGGCGTTTTGTTTATCTTCATTGACTTCATTGGAGTTTATATAGTTATAGGTAATAAAACGTTTTCCTAAATAAACAGTTATTTAATTACCATGAAACAAGTATTTGAAGCATATTGGAGAATAAAAATATTTTTGTTTGCCTAAGCACACGGAATTTCAAGTAAAATATAGCAAAACAATCGAATTTTATCTAACTGGGTCTTAAGGGGAGTTGGAACCCCAAAATCTTCAAAAAATTGTGATTTCGGATTTTTGCATTTTCAAATTCTCTACACTTTTATCTTTCTGAAAATACCTTTCTTTAATCTCTATGAAAATTAGAACTGTAACAAAATCTAGTTTTAATTTGTCATCTACTGCTTTGATCAATGAGGATTTTTACATAAAAACGCGTTTTTCTCCAAATGTGATTTTTTTTATACTCGATGTACCTTTTCTCAGGAACTACTGCTCACAGGTATCTAAAATTTTATGGCTTATTTATTAGGTTCCGTAATATTTACTGAAATTAGCTTTTTGTAATAAACTTAGAAATTTTTTTTTTGTGTGAGAAAAGTGCTAAATTTTACTATGCCTAACAAAATATTCTGTAATTTACTCTAAAATTCAAAATGCTTCAAAAGCTCATTTCGGTATAATCAAATAGGTATACTTTAATTACAGAAAAAATTTCAAGCCTGTATCTACACCAGATCTTGAGAAAAGATACATTGAAAATGGCCAATTTAACATTGTCGGTATAGGGGTTTCTGATACCCCTTAAGATATGTGTATGAGTGTATTTTGTATAATTTTAATCTTTCTAAAAATACCATTCTCTTATCTCTATGAAAATTAGAACTGTAAAACAATCTACTTTTAATTTGTCATCTACTGCTTTGATCAATGAGGATTTTTACATAAAAACGCGTTTTTCTCCAAACGTTATTTTTTTGTACTCGATGTACCTTTTCTCAGGAACTACTGCTCACAGGTATCTAAACTTTTTATTGCTTATTTATTAGGTTCCCTAAGATTTACTGAAATGAGATTTTTGTAATAAACTTAGAAAAAAAAATTTTTTTTTTTAATTTTTTGTGTGAGAAAAGTGCTAAATTTTACTATGCCTAACAAAATATCCTGTAATTTACTCTAAAATTCAAAATGTTCCAAAAGCTCATTTAAGTATAATCAGATAGGTATACTTTAATTACAGAAAAAGTTTCAAGCTTGTATCTACAGCAAATTGTGAGAAAAGGTACATCGAAAATCGCCAATTTAACATTGTCGGTATAGGGGTTTCTGATACCCCATAAAATGAAACACGGCTTGTTATTGCAAGTATTATACTAAAATTAAAGAAGTTAATTATTAGATATATTTACATAATATATATATATACTTTAATGAAGCATATTTTTCTGTTTCATTAAAGTCAAATTGTCTGTTCATATTTTGTAATATATTTGTAGAAAAGAAGCATTATATAAAGAACCACAAATGTTTATAAATTACATATTTGTCAAACGATACGTGGCGATATATTGGCTTGGTTTATGTGATTACGGCAAAGCACTCGAAAGCTATCTGCCTAAGGCGACAATTGCCTACATGTAGGATTTTCTAAGATAAAAAAGAAATATATGTTACACATGGGGAAAACCACGAAAACGCCAATGCAGCCAGCCCGTTTGCCTGGAATCGAATCTAGGTCAGAACTACCAGTGTTCAGCGACTTTACCGCTCTGCTGCTGGTAAGACCGTGATGACATCGTACTGAAAACCTTCATCTTTAGCAAACGACTTGCTGTGACGTATTATTGATATATGATGCTGTGTGATTACATTTAATGAAACGAATTTGCTCAAAAAGTATGTTCAGCGCTATCGTTTAAATTTATTCAATAATTCACAGAAATATACTTTAGTCTTATCGTTTTGGCATTATATAATGGAAAATATAAAATTGATTTAATAAATTGAAGGCAATTTTAAATTTACGTGGTGTTGAAAGAAAAACAAAGTCACTCGTATAAAAAAAAGTAAGGCATTAAAACAAAGGTGCCTGAAGTGCGGCCCAAAAGTCTTTAAAATACGGCCAAAACGCAAATTATGAAATTATTCAAATTTACACCTTTTTGGGTACTATTCGGTTTCGAGGGCCGTAAAAACATTGCAGCGAAAATGTACGCGCAAAAGCGCCAATTCTAGCATACGCGCCCATTTAACAGCGCGCCAAATCTAGCGTACGCGCTGATTTCAGATTGCGTTCTGAAGTTTACATAGTTCTATATTTCTTAAGATGCCATTGAAATACCAGTTTAATTTTCAAATCCTTTTTTGATTTTAAATCCTTTTTTGATATCCTATGGATTTAACAATTTGGGAATTTCCCATGACGAAAACTCGGCAATAGAATTTTGGATAAAGTGCAGAATCACACACTGCTTCACGCGTTTTTAGCGAAATAGCGATGCAGGCATCCATTCAGTTATGTTTAGCAATTTTTATATAAATTATAATAATGATCTGAAATAGTTATTTACTCTTATGCTTCCATTCAGTCACGTTTAGCCTTTTTCTTATAAATTATAATAACAAAAAAGTATTATATGAAATTAACCTTTCATCTAAATTAAAACATCAATCTTAAATAGTTATTTACTATTATACTTCCTTTCTTGCCGCAATTATTAGGGTTGCCGCAATTAATTTTGGCAGCATTGGTATCAACAATAGTTTGGCCCTCGAAACCGAATAGTACCCATTTTTGTTTAAAAAATAAATGTTTGAATTTGATTCATATATAATCGATTCGTTGGCATTTATTTTAAATTAAAAATATAAATAAAAACATCTTAGTATGTCATGATGTATTAATTGCAAAGTCCCATTCAACTGAAAGAAAAATTTGAAAATGTTTCTTTATTGGAGTTTTAACAAAATTACCTACCCCGCGATAAATATCCTAATTTTCACAATCATGTTTTATTAATGTCTTCAGCTTTTGGCAGTACCTATATTTGTGAACAATTGTTTTCAAAAATGAAGCATACAAAAAACTAAAATACGACGAAGATCACTGACAAACATCTTGAAAATGCATTCAGAATTGCAACCTCGTCCATTGAACCCGATATCGATTTGCTTGTTCAACAAAAGCAAATTCATCCATCTCATTAATTTGAATTTTTTCCATTTTAATGAAATCCAAACTAAATTAAACTAAACTTTTACAATTTAATGATAAATATGTACCTATACATATCTAACTCAAATTTTAAAATATAAGAATGAAAGAAGTTAATTTATTTTAATAAAACACCATAGTTTAATGGGTTATTCAATTACGGCAAAGCACACGAGGGCTATCTGCCTAAACGGAGGGATGCCTTCGTGGAGGACTTTCTAATAAAAACACCACAGAGTTAATTTTTATTTGAATTTGTTGTTTGCTGTATGTGGGGCTTCGCAAATGTTTTCCTTTGCAATGCGACTCTCAAACGGTCATAGGCCAAACCCATGCATTAAACGATTAAATATTAAATAACAGCGATGGGTTTTTATTTCATGGACTCGTAGACTATATGCAATATGCGGTAAATCTTCAAATTATGGTAATTTGGCGATTTTTTGGCGAAACTATGGCGACCAACCCTGCTACAGCAATCTGCAAGTTTTTTTTTTTTTTTTTTTTTTTTTTTTTTTTCTCGGACGCAATTTTGTTTTCACGAAGTAAAGTTTTTTATTATTTTTTTTTTAACTGAACATTTTTTCCAACAATCTGCTAACCGAATTACGCTTATGCTAGAACTTTTATGGAACAAAAGTGCTTAATCATGACAAAGATTAGGCGCGAAATTGGGAGAAAGAGTAGAATCGTCCACTGCTAGCCGCGTCTTTAAGAATTGCATATACACGGTATCCATGTACACGTAGATCTATTTTCACTTAAAAAAAAACATCCTAGAATTGCACAAAAATGGCATTGCGCACACTCTTGACTTTATCCATGTACACATCGACCTATTTTCACTTAAAAAGTCAAAGAAAATTGACAAAAATCCAATTCTTCTTACTCTTGTAAAAAGCGCCAAACAAATAAGTGGGCGATTCTGCACTTTAGCAGCGAAATTGTTTCTAAGTGCTTATTAGCTAAAATCCCGATCGGAATTTTCCGGAAAATATCAAATGACATGTCTCATGATCTCTCATTTCTCGGAGACAAAATAATCTGCGATTCGAACTGTGTACTTCTCAGATTATTGCTGAAGTCCTAGCTAGTAAACTTTATCGCCTTACCAAAATGTCGCCAAACTACCTGTTACCATATTCCAAGGATTAGCACAATATGCTTTTATGCGAATATGCTCTTTTACTTCAATTTACAAAAAGCCGAATCTGTAAACAAAATAAATATACGATTATTAAACGAATTACTAAAGAAATAAGAGAACGAATGAAAAATAATAAAGGGTTTTGAATATTTTACATGTCCAGCTTTGGGCAGCGACGCTTGCAGCTTTACTTTTCTGCCGCCCATTTGATATTCCAGCTTGGGTGCTTAGACTTGCACAACCATTTTCTAACCGAAGTTAAAAGGCGCCATTAAATTTTGAACCAGCTTAGTAATGTCGGTGCTTACGTATTAACTAAAGGTACGAACTTAACGGTGGCAAGTTGGTAGTTTTCGCGCCTTTTTTTTATAAAGGTTCCCAAACCGCCCATACTTATCGAAGTTTGTAAACATGATCAACATATGAAGAAAAAAAACCTGCTTTAGCAATACTACATTATAAAGAATAAAACACTTACGTTCCTCTGCAAATCTGTCATTCTTCTCCGTAAATCTTCGCTCGAAGCTCGCAGTTATCTGTTTCGTTTAAAAATCTTCACAGAACTGTGGACACTAGCAAATTCCAGAAGTGTGTTAAGTTGGAGGCAGAAAATATCATCATTTATTTGTAAGAACCACTGGAACCTGGAATACAATAAATGAAAAAGAACGCATACGAAAGTGTCGACATTGCTTGACTGAAGATCTGTAATCAGCATGTTTGTTTGAAGAATGGTTTTGCACATGGTTACCAGAAATTGGCACATTCTGAACATTTGGCGACTTCTTCTCGGGTGTGGGCAATAACGCGTAAATACTGCTAGCCAAATATGTGTAGGGTGTATCTATGATGCGTTGGCTATGGCTGCATGGGCGTTGTAATTTCATATTAGTTTACTACCTGTAAACGGCAGAGTTTTGTAGTATGCATTGTTTAAAATCACTTTTAAATAAAATTGTTTATTTAAAACCTTCGCAGAAATTTGCCGTATAGCTGAGTTTCTTAAACTTTTTTCAGTCGCGACCCTTTTTTATGACTGAGAATTTTTCTCGACCCTCAGTACCAACATAAAATTTTGTAAGACCCCATAAGTATGGCGCAAATCTGACACACGCGTGAGTGAAACTGTCAATTTTTCACCTGTACGGCAGATTTCGGTCATTAACTTTAATTTCTAATTTTAAGACATACAAAAAAAATTTTAATAAGTAACAGACGAAAAAAAATAAAAAATTTTAAATACGTAACAGACGGAATGACAGCGTCATGTGCAAAGCGAGGAAAATGAAAAGTTTACATTATAAAAAATCTCATGTGTACACCACACGACTTCCCTGTACGGAATATTAAATTATAGGCATTTTTTCTTGCATTTCATTCAAACTTATTGGATTGAATTAAATCTGCTTCGCCGACAGCGCATAAACCACAATAGAGTAAATGCATTCTTTAAAATTCACTCTAGTATTTGTTTACCATAGCGATATTCTGGCGCTAGATTCACTTAACAGTATTAAATTTCGTTCATATTATAACTCATAATGCACAAAATTGAT
This sequence comes from Stegodyphus dumicola, assembly GCF_044657685.1. Lineage (NCBI taxonomy): Eukaryota > Metazoa > Arthropoda > Arachnida > Araneae > Eresidae > Stegodyphus > Stegodyphus dumicola. The sequence goes on from NC_140781.1 coordinate 205,424,928, forward strand.
ATCATTTAAAGAATAGAATTATCTAATCGTTGCCACATGTTCTATTCAAATACTATAATAAAGCTAGAGTGATGTATACACGAAATTAAGCAAACAAAACAAAAAAGAAACAGTTTTTGAGTATTTCTCATTCAATTAATTCAGTTCTCACTTCGCGAGAAGGCAAAAATACATAAAAACTCAAAGTATTTATAGTAAAAATTACGAAGTAAATCTTAAACACTTATTTCCTCGAAAAAATTAAAGAAAAATTAATTTTTATTAATAATTTTTAATAAATAAAAAATGTCATTATTAAAAATGTCATTATTAAAATGTCATTTATTAAAAATTATTTAAAAATAATTTTTAATAAATGACATTTATTTGTATTTTTTGCTAAGAATTATCCAGCTTAAAGCATTTCTTTATTTATGAACTGAAAGACAAACTGTAATAAATGCTGTGAGTATGATATGTATATCGACTACATTGTTGGTTTGGATTAAAAAATGGAAAATTGAAAAAAAAAGTAAGAAATTTATTCACCCTTCCGTTTAAGCTAGGTATTATTTAAAACTAGGAAACTGTAAAAACGATTTTGTAATAGGTATTCAAAATTAAGAACTACTTTTATTTACTTAAAGAGGCACAAGGTCGTTCTGTATAGGGTCAGAGAGGTAAGAGTGCTTTATAGTGTAACATTTATTTATTAGCAGGTTCAAGTTAGACACGGACATTACATTTAACTTTAATAAAATTACAGAGCAGGAGTCTGAAACAACCTATCAGGTTAAACATTTGGCTTTTTCCTGAAGTCCTTCTCTTCCTACTTACCAGAGGGCACCCTTGTTGTTGGAATTAGTCCAACAGTATTAGCAGCAGAGTTTATATTAAATGATTGGTTACAATGTGAAAATTTTCGTGTCCAATTTAATGCGCTCTCTAATTTTACGTCTTAGGAGTATGAATAAAAAGCATGAGTGAAATTCGAAGTAACATGGCTGCTAAATTTCTGTAACTGCAGCATATTCGTCATATTTGTCTTCCATTATATCTTCATGCACATCATCGAATTCTGTTGCATTTTCACTGTAATTTTACTCTGATTCATAAATATTGTATAATCATCTTTCGCTCCTCCTATATTGTTAGATGTACTACATATTTAACATCGGTATCTACCTTCTTTTAAAAGTAATCGTCTGTACTATTAAAAGCTATGCACGTTTGTTTGCTTGCTTGTTTGTGGCATTATCTCCTCCGGACGGCGGGGAGTTGAATTGCGAGAGAACTACTCTCGGATTACAAAAAAAAAAAAATCGTGGCAAGCCAGTTCGACTATTCTCATCTTCGTACGACTTTAATTAGCAGAGATGTTTTCATTTCCTTGTACGAAGTAAAAAGGAAGTATTGTAATCGCGAAAAATTTCGGGTATCATATTTCAACGAAAATACCGATTTTGATCGCTATCCAATGCAATTTAATGATGTTTTTGCGTGACATCCACAAGCGAGGACAGAATAAAGGACTCTTTCCCCCCCCCCCAAAAAAATTATAAAACTGATTTAAAATGAATTCTGAAGAGTGCATACGTATCTCGCATAACTCTAAAACGAGTAGCCTCAGAGCGGTGAAATTTTGTACGTAGGACTATTATAACATGTAGATGTGCACCTCCAATTTTGGTTGCAATCGGCCGCACCAAAAGTATATAAATATATGTATATATATACTCTGTTACCCGGCTCAGTGATCTCAGTTTCTTTATTCTTATATATTTGTAAATTGCGCATCTTTTGCTTTAAAAATGATAGAATTATGTTGTTTTTATCTTCCTGTTAAGGGTTTTTATGCATTTAGTAAATCTGCATGCAATATTTGTGGAGTTATCAATCAACAATTTAAAAGTTGTTTAAGTTCAGCTAAGCCTAATTTTTTAAATATAGCAGCCATATTTATTTACATTTGAAACTTAGCAGACTAGTGGACTTGTTGCCAATCTAGATAAACTAAGCTTCGAAACAATAAAGCAACATCACCTTTTATTATTGCGAATTAAATCATGCTTAATCCATTCTGGAATTTATTCGAGGAAATAAGTGTTTCATATTTACTTCGTAATTTTTAATAAAGATATTTTGAGTATTTATGTATTTTTGCCTTGTGGGGAAGTCAGAACTGAATTAATTGAATGAGAAATACCGAATCGTCTGTGAACAACTGTTTCTTTTTCGTTTTGTTTGCTTAATTTCTTTTACACATCGTTTTAAATTTATTATGGTATTCGAATAGAACCGATTTTGATGTGGCAACGATTAGATTATTCTTCAAATGATATAAATTTATATGTATTCTGAATTATAATGTGGACGAAATGTAACACTGTTAAGTGTACCTAGCGCCAGAGTGTCGCAATGGTAAACAAATATAGTGAATTTTAAAGAGTGCGGTTATTCTATTGTGGTTTATGCACTATCGACGAAGTAAATTTAATTCAATCCAATTTGAAATACAAGAACAAATGCGTATAATTTAATATTCCGTGCAAGGAAGTCATGTGGTGTACACATCAGGTTTTTAAAAACTGTGAAAACGACAATTTTCGCCCTCATTTTTCCGAGTGGCAAGAGTCTTCCACGCTGGAGATAAAAATCTGCTTTACTTCGAGAAGTGTCGCCATTGCTCGCTTTCACATCGTAGAGGTTGTTACTAAAAAATTTGTAAGTTTTACAAAATATGAAATAAAAATAACATTGCCAAGCATTAAGCATATTAGTATTATTATAGAAGGTCATATTCGGACGCTAAAGAAAGCAAGCGATTGCATGTGACTCTACTGTATGTCGAAAATTGTTCGCTAATGTTAGCATTTTAAATAAATAGCTACTGTTCACAACTTTTTGTTTCCGGTTAGTACAATTGAAACGATATATTATTGCCACGTTAGTGCTTCGTTAATTCTGAGAAAATGTTGTCGTATTACATTAAATTTAAATCATGAGGTCATACGTATTAACTTGGTGTCAAAAGTTTTTGTTTCCTGTTCCAGCAATAAAAAAATATATTTATGAATTTAATTGTTGCTCGGAAAGAATGAACTAATTTCTTTAATAATGAAATGTTTTCATACATTTGCTTTTCAGATGTACGTAGATTTATTTATTAGAATAATTAATATTTGTATTAAGGGATATTGCTTATTTCATTGTAATTTTGTTATACGTCATAACTTTTTTTTATGAAGTTGTTCTGCAGAGTAAAATTCTACGCAGTTTTTAAAATTTAACGTTTGGTGTTCACTCGGTACATTTAAAAGCCAGACGAAGGCTGGCAGCGAAGCTGCTAGTTTAATAAAGGGAAGACACAAAATATTAAAGAAAAACCCTTTTGAACATAATTTAAAATCTGAAACCTTTCAGATTTTTTTTAGAAATAAATAATTTGTTATTGCCTTTGTAAAATTTTTTTGGGGGTGGGATCCACCCTCGTAATATGTCAATGATGAATATGATTGAATCAGTCTGTAGAAAATAATAATAGATGTGTTTCTTTTACAGCGCGTTCAATGAGTTCGTGTTGTGCAAGTACATCCATGTCAGCCAGGACTGCGGACAGGAAGCTGCCGATTTCCTCCAACAGCATCTCGACCGCATTTCCAGCCCACTCATACACGAGCATTGCGCCCATTACACCTATGCCAGGGACTCTTGCACATCCTCCTTCGCTCCAATTTTTAACAGGGACGCAACTTCCTTACCATTTCTTACCATCTTGATAGCAACACTGTTGAAAGTTATCTCTTGGAAACATGACTTATAAACGAAGGCGAATGGCAGAGAAATCTGAGCCCACGTAAACTTTATAGTCCTGTGTGACTAAGAAAATCCAGATTTATTTTTATCGGTGTTTCAGGGTCGTGTTCTACATAACTATCTTTTCCTACCGTCAGCCCCTTTAATAAATACGTAAAATAAAAGAACGAACTTAAAAAAAAAAATAGCTATATGGTTCGTAATTTCGTTTAATGAATTACTTAATAAATTCCATATGAGGCTAGAAAACCAATTTCTGAGAGTATAATTTTTGAATGAATGAAGTTTAACCATAAACGAAAATTTAGTTTAATTAAAAGGGGTGTTGGAACCCCAAAATCTTCAAAAAATTGCGATTTCGGATTTTTGCATTTCCAAATTCTCTATATTCTTATCTTTCTAAACATACCATTCTTTAATCTCTATGAAAATTAGAACTGTGAAAAAATCTAGTTTTAATATGTCATCGAATGCTTTGATCAATGAGGATTTTTGTATAAAAACGCGTTTTTCTCCAAACGTGATTTTTTTTTTTTTTTATATTCGATGTACCTTTTCTCAGGAACTACTGCTCACAGGTATCTAAAATTTTTATGGCTTATTTATTATGTTTCCTAATATTTACTGAAATAAGCTTTCTGTGATAAAATTAGAATAAAAAATTTTAAAAAGTAATTTGTGTGAGGAAAGTGCTAAATTTTAATATGCATAACAAAATATTCTGTAAATTACTCTAAAATTCAAAATGTTTTAAAAGTTCATTTCAGTATAATCAGATAGGTATACTTTAATTACAAAAAAAATTTCCAGCGTGTATCTACAGCAGATTTTGAGAAAAGGTACATCGAAAATGGCCAATTTAACATTGTCGGTATAGGTGTTTCTGATACCCCTTAAAAAAAGGATTAATTTAGTTAAAATAAAGTTTAAGCAAAATGATTTTTATTTAGTTAATTTAGTATAAATTTTAGTTAAGTTAGTATAAATCATTAAATGATATTTCAGCTAAAATGACTAAAAATGGCTCATTCATTCACTTTTACCATTTGCCGACTTTAAGATAGCTTAAACCTTCAAGAAATTGTAAGCACATTTACTAATTTATATTTTCTTTTAAACCTTGTTAATTACAATAATCAATGCTATCAGGTAATTTTTAGAACCCTTTTAAGAATTATAAGGGTTTAAAAAAGTGAGAATAATTTAAATTTTTGTTTCTGACTGTGATATATCTAAACGTAAGTAATCACAAGTTGTGTCATATATTAAACAGATATGATATTAACTTATAATATAATCAACTGTTTGTGTTTACATATTTGTTCTATGATAATCATTACACAGGGGTTGTAATATTTCTAATTTTATCTGCTAAAAGTGATTGAATTTAATGTGAGTCCGGAAACGATAACGATGTTATTTTCTCTTGACATGACTTTTGTTATTTTTCTGTTGAGATTTACATATTCATAATTTCTGTAGAACACTTAATTCTGCCGTTTAATTAAAATTGATTGAGTGAAAGATTCAACTTGATAAATTTTAAAGATACAGGAATGATGAAAAGTGCCAATACATTGCAAAGTAAAGGAGACTGTTTTAACTGCCTTTGAAACCACATTGCACTTCGTTACTATATAGGAAAACCATGACTCCTCTATACAGTCAAAGCATTCAACTGCGGAAATGCAATTCGGCCATCCTTCCGCAGCTTTAGCGTCTTAGCCACTAGTCGGCAAATTTTCATTCGCTTTTCAGCATCATTGAACATATCTGATCACACAAAATGTATGCAAAAATGGTAGTTGGTCTATTAAAAAAAATCTGATGTGTACAAGACATGACTTCCTTATACGGAATATTAAATTATACGCATTTTTTCTTGCATTTTGTTTAAACTTATTGGATTGAATTAAATCTACTTCGCCGACAGCGCATAAACCACAATAGAATAAATGCATTCTTTAAAATTCTATTTGTTTACCATAGCGACACTCTGGCGCTAGGTTCACTTAACAGTTCATATTAAAACTCAGAATGCACAAAATTTATATCATTTAAAGAATTATCTAATCGTTGCCACAGGTTCTATTCAAATACTATAATAAACCTAGAACGATGTATAAAAGAAATTAAGCAAACAAAACAAAAAAGAAACAGTTTTTCACAGACGATTCAGTATTTCTCATTCAATTAATTCAGTTCTCACTTCGCGACAAGGCAAAAATACATAAAATATCTGCATTAAAAATTACGAAATAAATCTTAAACACATATTTCCTCGAAAATATTCCAGAAAGGATTAAGCATGATTTAATTCGCAATAATAAATGAAGGCTTTATCTTTGTTGTCGCGAATTGCACACAGATTTACTGAAGGCATAAAAACCTTAACCGGAAGATAAGAACAACATAATTCAATCATTTGTAAAGCAAAAAATGTTGCAAATTTACAAACATATAAGAGCGAAGAAACTGAGATCACTGAGCCGGGTAACAGAGTGGATATATATATAAATATATTTATATACGCTTGGCGCAGCCAATCGCAAGCAAAATACGAGGTGCACATCTACATGTTGTTGTAGTCCTATATACAAAATTTCAATGTTCTGAGGCTACTCGTTTTTGGAGTTATGCGAGATACGTACGTACATACGTTCGTACACAAGCTACGAAAAATTCTCTTCAGAATTCATTTTAAAGCAGTTTTATAATTTTTTTGGAGGAAAAGAGTCTTTTATTCTGTCCTTACGTACAGATATAAAGCAAAAACATCGTTAAATTGCATTCGAAAGCTGTCAAAATGGATATTTTCGTTGAAATATGCTGCCTGAAACTTTTTGCGATTACAATGCTTCCTTTTTACTTTGCACAAGGAAGTAAAAATCCAAGTAAAAATGTGCGCATTACATGAAATACATCAAATACAGATGACTTCCTTGTACAGCCTATTAAATTAAGCACATTTTTGCTGCATTTCATTTATTTCGGCCCACCAGCGGCCGAGCGGTAAAGTCGCTGAACACTGGTAGTTCGGTCCGAGGTTCGAATCCCGCGAACGGGCTGGCTGCATGGGCGTTTTCGTGGTTTTCCCCATGTGTAACGTGTATACGAGCCAGTTTCCCTTAGAAAGTCCTTAGGGATATTATATTTTTGGGTAAGCATTAAAGATGAAAATAAGCAATGCCCTCGCCGGGACTCGAACCTCGGACCTTCTGGCAAAGAGTTGGTGATAGGGCCGGAGCCGCAATACTTAGCAAGGTTAGGCAGGTCTCGTCACTCTGTGAAGTGCATCTTCAGTGGATTCCTTCCCATGTTGAAATATGGGGGAATGAAATGGCAGACATTCTTGCGAAGGAGGCTTCTGAAGAACCTTTGCCAATTATCAATTCACTGACATATCTTGAACCGCATTCCATTAGAAGACATGCTGACAGTCAAATTTGGCTCGTTCCCCTGAGTCATTCCCAGTGTCAAGCTGATTGTCCTGGAAGATCCCTTGCTATGGATTGCGAAAGATGTGTTCAGACAACACTTTCCCGATTCTTCAGTGGGCACCTGAGGGGACTTACTTTTGAGAGTGGTATCAGGATGCACCCAATTTGTTCTAAGTGCCACAGTGCACTCGCATCACCGGCACGTATCCTTGAGTGCCTGGAGTTGTCTCTTGTGGACCTTTACGTGTCTCCTAAGCTTGATTTCGATTTTTTAAAGGTCAATGGACTCGTGGACCTCGTCTAGTATGTTCCTAGGCATGGAGATTAGTAACAAAAACAACAACTTCGAATACGCGCCGAGTCTGCTGACCATTACGCAACAAAGGCGTGCTGAGAAGGCGGGCGGGAGAAATATCTTATATACCCCCTTTTTAAAGGGCGGCTGGGATTAGGAAACCCAATCGCAAATCCTGGTGGTGGAGAATCATCATCCGTCACCTTCTTTAGTTCGGGCGCCACTTCAGAGACATTAAGTTTTTTCGAAGCAAGCGAGATGAAAAATGGGCAGTGCTGTTGCACGGACTCGAACCTCTAAATTCTTGATACCCGTCGTGTGTGCTAACCATTACACCGGGAAGGCATGCTAAGAAGGCGGTAGAAATAACTTACCACTCATTTTCGCATTCCCCTTCATTTTAAGAGGACTCGTACACCTTAAAACCCATAAGATCTTCGAATATGTGACTGTTGCAAGAATTGGGGTAACTTATTTATTTTAAAAGATATTACTTCCAACGTTTTACAGCTGACTACATAATATAGCTGCTTTCTGAAATAGTCATCAGAAAGTTTGTGTTGCCACAAATATTTTTATAATTAAATCCGCTTTTTGACAAAAATTTCGTCATGTTTCCACCTTGCGCGCACAGTGTAAAACATTCTGTTGCATAATTTAATTCCATATTTAATATATAGCTTTTATAACATTTGGAAACTACTATGAACCAAAAATTCTAAGAATTTCATGTTAAATTTTTATCTTATTTCGAGTCGTGTTTATAAAATGTGTTTTATTAAAAAAATCTGTAATGTTTTCGTGCACAAATTTTTTTAATATTAAAATATTCATCAGATTTTAGGTTCAGTTAAAAAATAGGGTTCATATAAAGAATTCCATCTAATTTCAAGTATGTACAATTAGCCATTTTAAAAATATCGTGTGCGCAAGGTGGAAACGTGACGAAAACTTTTGTCACAAAGCGGATTAAATTACAAAAATATCTGTGGCAACACAAACTTTCAGGTTACTAGTTTCCATAGCAGCTATTTTATGTAGTCAGCTGTAAAAAGTTGGAAGTACTTGATTTTAAAATAAATAAAATATTCCAATTCTTGCAAAAGTCACATATTCGGTCAAGGGATTTAAGGTGTATGAGCCCCCTTAAATTAATGTTCCGTAATGCGTTTTGCTAGCAGAAACTGATTCCTTTAGATGCACCGCTTACTTCCCTATTATTCTCTAATTTGTTTTAACCAGGTCAGTATAAAGACTGAAACTAGATATATCTAATACATTTATCCCTTGAGAGAGTTTCACTAAAGCAAATTCCTTCAGATTAAATTTTCAATTTTTTTTTCTTTCGAATTTAACCCGTTCAGGACGAGCGTCGCGTGTACGCGAAGAGCTCCGATCAATCTCTACAGCAGAGTGTGGCATATATGTAACATGAAAACTGAACGATATATTTGAATTTTCAAATGCCAGCAGATGGTCCTAAATGGTAACGGTTTTCACATCGGTTAATTCGCGGGAAGGCGCGTGGGGTGTATTATACCCCAACCCTACATAAAAGTGGAATATTCCTAACTTGTGAAACTGAAATTCTGTGCTGCTTTCAGTAGCTGAGTTTCTAGTTGTGGTTGACTTTCAGAACCGCTTTTTCTTTGCCTGTGTGTTTAAGAAAAATATTTATAGGTATTTTGTTGGAACGGGGGTATGACACACCCCACGCGCTTGTCCGCATAAGTGTTTTTCTGACTGAATATTTAGTTCAGAAATTTATTTCTAGAGTGTAACAGTAAATATTTCTACTCGCAAGTGATTTTAAAGTACTTGACATTAAATTCTAAAAAATTTCTAACTGCATGTAAAAAAAATGAGTTCCTATGAACTGGAGATGCAACACGTGTGAGATTTATTAGAAATATTTGAAAGCGATGAAGATTGCATTTCGGAAACTGAAGATGAAACTAAGAATATTTTCTACAATGTTTTGGTTTCGAAAAAGATAAAACATTAATTCCTGATGTTCCTAAAAAAGGAAAAACTGTTCTTATGCTTTATGTAACGATCATTATAACATTATATAACGATCATACTATAGATGATACTATTGGAGAAAATAAAACGTTAGGAATTATATGTTTTAATAATATGACTAAAGGAGCAGTGGATATGGGGGATGAAATGTCAGTCAATTATTCAATTACCAGAATAACGAGAAGGTGGCCAATGGTAATTTTCTTTCCTGCACTGAATGTTGCTGTAATAAATGCTTGAATTATATTACATTGAACTGCTAATCCACCAACAAGAAACATAAGTCTGTTTTTGAAGGACTTAGCATTACAATTAATGAAAAAAAAAAAGTATTGAACAAAGATCAGAGATTAATACTTTTCCAAGAAATTGACGTACTGCATGCAAAACAAAAGCAGAAGTTTCGATGAAGAATTAAAACGAATACATGAAATTAGAAACAACTAAGTATGAAAGATGTGTTAAATTTTTTTCCCTCGCGCCAAGGACAGAAGAACGTGAATGCAATGTTTAAAATGTGAAAACATTCTGTGCCAAGAACACATGAATGTATTTCGTTCAAAGTGGGAAGAAATAAAAAAAGCATGGTGTATTAGAGATGCAATGAAACGTACAGGCATGATGTTTATTATTTTCATTTATCTTAATTTTAACTCTAAGATTATTTCGGAACTTAACACGTTACACATGGGGAAAACCACGAAAACGCCCATGCATCCAGCCCGTTCGTGGGATTCGAACCTCGGACCGAACTACCAGTGTTCAGCGTCAGTAATTTCCCAAAATTACTATTAAAATAAATTATGTTTTGATTTTAATGTAAAAACTCTCCTGGTATTTCATACCTGGATTTGTTTTCTTTTGGTATATTGCCTTAATTTCGTTGACATATTTTAATATATACGTATATATACGTTCTTACAGATATCACAATAAATATTCTAGGCCGTATATATACGGCCTTGCCGCTTAGAGGGTTTTAATGTAAAAATCCTCAAATATCAAAAGATTCGATGACAAATTAAAACTAGATTTTGTTTTACAGTTCTAATTTACACAGAGATCAAAGAATGGTATTTTTAGAAAGATGAAAGTGTATAGAATTTGAAAATGCAAAAATACGATATCACCATTGAAGATTTTGGTTTCCAACACACTTTACAGAAGATGCCTGATGGAAGAAGTTCGTTTTTACAACGTCACACGCATCTTCATAAGCCTTATGTTGACATTATAAGTCTTATGTTGACAGTATAGCATATATGTTATAGAGGCCTCGTCTGCGTTTTTTCACAGAACTGTTCCATCCAATGGCGTGCAGCGCCATTTGTCGGTCACTAAAATCCACACCATATTTCAAGCTCTTCTTCTAAAATTGTGCTAAAGTGAGCAAACATTACTTTTCCTTATTGCTTTAGTATTGTACCGTGCATAACTTAAGCATCCAATAACTTATTACTTTACTAAGAGACGATCGTCAAGACAGAATCGTCGTCTTTACTTTCGTCTTATTTTAATTACATATATTTACCCTAAGTAGATTACATATATTTAGACTTTTGCAAACTGTACTATATTTCCTCCGTTGTATTGGATGCCAAAACGCATACTGATGAAAAAGATCGCTAATTATGTTTGCTACATTGTAGAAACAACTCAAACTGCAAAATTATACAGCACTAGGATAAATAGTTAGGATAAGAAATACACTGCTCGCCATTGTGTAAAGTTCCTAATAGCAGTTGCATAAAAATTGTTATTATTAAGAAGCGATTTGATTTAGAAGAAAGATGATGACGCGTTGCCGATTTGTGAAGAAAATGTTTTAGTTGCACCATTATAAAAGAAAGCAAATGAAGTAATCTAGCATTTACCTCAATCTACATATAGATAATTACGAAAGTTTTATTCCTTGTTTCATAAACGTAGTCCTAACAACATGAACTGAGCACATAAACAATTTTATTTTCTGGGACTGTTTTTTTGCTGTCATCGTTCATATTCAGTTAGCTATTGTAATCTGCGAAATAATTATGTGAGTATGTTTTCTCTAGGTAATATTTGTAGTTAAATCTACAAAATAGACATATTATATGCAATGCATAGCATACAAATGAAATAGTGAAACATTCTAAAGAAAAGTTTTCTGAAGAGGAATGTTCGGGAATTGACATAGATTGATATTCATATGACATAGATTAAGTAACTAATAAACTATTTGGAAAATTCAGTATTATGTGAGAAAAAAAATCTATTTGGTAGAAGCAGTGTACAATAACAATACGGATTTACTTTCAGGGATATGCATTCTTTAGAAACATTCTAAAGAATGCTTTTTTGAAGATGAAGTTTCAGGGATTAAGATTCACTTGGCATAGATTAAGTAACTTATTGAGAGGAAAACACTGGTTCGGAAAACTAATAAACTATTTCAAAAATTGAGTATTACAAGATGCATTTTGTAGAAGTAGTATACAATAAAGAATACAGATTTACATTCGAAAGCTACCTGGAGGAAAAAGACAGCAGGTTTCGAGGAAAAGAATGGCAGGTATCCATTATCTACACACAGCATTTCTTTATATTCTTTCTATTTTTACATCCTTGTACAAAGTAAAGGAAAATTAAAAATTTCCCCAGCAAATACAGAAAATTTCCCGCAGCAATTCTCTATGTTCCTTCTATTTTTACTTCCTTGTACGAAGTAATCACGAAAAATTCTGGTGTCATATTTCAAAGAAAATATCCATTTTGACATCTATCGAATGCAATTTAACCAGGTTTCAGCGTGACATCTGTACCGTAAGGACAGAACAGTCTTTACGTACAGTGGACCTTTAAGGGACTTTCCCCCCAAAAGAATTATAAAACTGATTTAAAAAGGATTCGAAAGAGAGATTTTTTCGTGGCGTCTGTACGTACTCGCATAGCTAAAAATGAATGTATCTGTGTGAATGTATCTCGCATAGCTAAAAATCAAGTAACCTCAGAACATTGAAATTTTGCATGAAAATGTCAAGGAGTGAAAATGTCAAGGAGTGAAAATATCGAAGTGTAAAAATGTCAAAGAGTGAAAATGTCAAGGAGTAAAAATGTCAAGGAGTGAAAATGTCAAGGAGTGAAAATGTCAAGGAGTGAAAGTGTCAAGGAGTGAAAGTGTCAAGGAGTGAAAATATCAAAGAGTGAAAATGTCAAGTGAGAAAATGTCGAAGAATCAAATGATCACCTGGAAAAATTTATTAAAGGATATCTTATCTACATCGAAGTGTACTCAATGTCAGTGAGAATGTGAAAAATGTCATGGTCGATTAAATGTGGCGAAATATACATCATAATTGTTCAGAAATCAGTAATGAAAAAAAACCCACAACTTTTATGCATCGTTCTAGCTTATGAACGAAATATAATACTGTTAAGTGAATCTAGCGACAGAATGTCGCTATGGTAAATAAATAGAGTGAATTTTAAAGAATGCATTTATTCTGTTGTGGTTTATGCGCTGTCGGCGAAGTAGATTTAATTCAATCCAATAAGTTTAAATGAAATGTAAGAAAAATGCGTATAATTTAATATTCTGTACAAGGAAGTCATGTGGCGTACACATCAGATTTTTTCCAATTAAGTTCTCAGATTTATATGTCGTCAATATTTATACTTCACAAAAGATAAATAGGATTCCTCTTAAAAGTAGTTTTGTTCAAAAGATAAACATACCTTTATATGAAGCTTTCAAGTATACGCTTTCTAACGTCTTTAGAAACAACCTTAGGGTTTTTTCAAAATTTTTCTGTTCCCTTAATTTGTTTTATGGAAGCACATTATAAAATATTTTATAAAATGATAAAGAAATCCTGAAAAATATTAATGATATATTTTTAAGGTATATGAGTTTTTCCTTTGTTGCATGAGATTAAATTTATGTTTTCTGTGTTAGAACACGAATGATATTATATATGCACACAAATAAACACTCATTGTTGTATTATCGTATACTAAGACGTGAAAATAAAAAGTAGACTTTTTATAGTAGCATGTTTGCATTTTATAATATGCCTTTAGTAAATCTGCATGAAATATTTTTAAGAGTTATCAACAATTTAAAAGTCGCTTAAGTGCGGCTAAGCCTAATCATTTTTGCGATGGCGTACATGTTTGTTTACATTTGAAATTTAGCAGAATAGTGGATTTGTTGCCAATCTAGAGAAACTTAGCTTCACAACATCAAAGATAACGCCTTCTTCTATTATTGCGAATTAATTCATGTTTAATTCATTCTGGAATTTATTCGAGGAAATATGTGTTTAAAATTTACTTCGTAATTTTTAATATAGATATTTTGAGTTTTTATGTATTTTTTTGCCTTGTCGGGAAGTGAGAACTGAATTAATTGAATGAGAAATATTGAATCGTCTGTGTAAAACTGCTTCTTTTTTGTTTTGTTTGATGAATTTCATTTATACATCGTTTTCGATTTATTAAAGTATTTGAATAGAAGATATGGCAACGATTAGGTAATTCTTCAAATGATATAAATTTTCTGCATTCTGAGTTATAATATACGAAATTTAACCCTGTTAAGGGAACCTACCGTAGAGTGTCGCTATGGTAAATAAATATGGTGAATTTTAAAGAGTGCGTTTATTCTATTGTGGTTTATGCGCTATCGACTAATTAGATTTAATTCAATCCAATAAGTTTAAATTAAATGCAAGAAAAATGCATATGATTTAATATTGCGTACAAGGAAGTCATGTGGTGCACCCATCAGATTTTTTCTTTTGCTTTTTAAATATACCGACATCGCTTTTTTAGTTGCTGCTTTGTGGCTAATTTTATTCTTCCTGTTAATTATACTTCTTGCTCCGAACAAACTTTTTTCGCACTTCTGAATAAGCCACTCTGAAAAATGTTTTAAAAGCTTTCTGAAGTTGCTACTTCCAAAAGTAAAATTAAAAATATTTTCCTAAATTTAATTTTAATTTTTTTTGTCATAGCACTTAAGCAAATTTTATTTTTATAGCAATGAGTTTTGCTTCTTTATAATGTTTCCTATTATTGTTGTAGAAATAATAAAAACAAATGTGTTTCTTCTTTTCCTATCTCATTTCTGTTGAAGCAATATTTTGATTTTATTTGCTTAATGCATTACTTTTTTTTTTATTCTGTTGTCAGAATATTATATTTTCACATTGTTGCTGAAGAAACATGATATTTTCGATTTTATAAAGATAAATTTGTAGAGAAGAACAAATTAAAAATGATCCAGTTTTTGCTACATTAAGAATATGACTCGATCTCAATCACCACGAAGCTTCTTGCAGTTTCCTGGAAAACGTTAAATTTGCTTAATTCTTCTGGAGTTAAATGAAGCGTTTGATGCAGAAATATTGTTTCAAAGAATTAATAAAAGCATATTATAATAAAGTCAGTTTTATTTTTTAATGAAAAGCGTTTTCTAAAATCACATTTGGCAAATCAAATCTCTTTTTGGTTTTCGTCGTTGCCAACAAATTATTTAAATTTTCTCTCCTTTGATTCTATAACTTTTTACATGAAAGCTGCGAAGAAAGCTTTTATAATAATTTATTCAAAAATTTAAATAATGGACTTACAGGGATCCTGTATGATACAGATGCCATACATACAGTTTTTTTTTTTTTTTTTTTTTTTTTTTTTACGTAAAGTTTTAGTTAGATTATTAGATTGTAGAGACATTAGGTATTTTTTGGAGCAGACAAGATCAAAAATTAGCAAACGCCTTCGCCGGAAATCGAACCACTGACATCTGGAATATCGGCCCAGAGTGCAGAACCACTACACCACGAAGGCTCTCTAGGAAGGCGGGAGAAATACCTTATATACTCCACCTTTTAAACGGCGACTGGGGTTTTTAGGGGACCCAATCGCCAAATCCTGGGTGAGGAGAATCATCATCTATCAACCTTTTTTAGTTCGGGCGCCACTGTAGGGACATTAGGTATTTTTTGGAAACAGGCAAGATGAAGCATTAGGAAAGATCTTCGCCGGGAATTGAACCGCAGACCTCTCAATAACGCGCCGTGCGTGCAGACCACTACACCAAGAAGGCACGCTAGGAAGGTCGGAGAAATACCATATAAGATATAATTATGATTTTCTTCAGTAACTCGGACATTGCACTTCTGTACGTCTTGTTTTCTTGCCCATTGCTTGTGAACAGTAATTTATATTAATTTCTGCTTAATTAGGTTGGTTAATTATTTATTTTTAAAGCATGTAATAATTAACAATGTTAACGATAAAAAGTGAGGAATATATATTTTGAGACTACGCCTGCAGAGCCATTAGGTACTTTCTCCAGGCAGGAAAGATGAAAAATGAGCAGTGATTTCGATAGACCTCGGACCTCTCGAATACGTGCCGAGCGTGCTGACCATTACACCACGAAGGCATGTTAAGAAAACTGGAGAAATACCTTATATGCTTTTTTATCGCATCTTGAAATGATTCGTTTCTATCCATGGGCAGCTAAGCTTCATGAATTCTAAAATAAAATACAGGTGGCATTTCGATAAATTCCATGTAAATAGTTGTCATTAAAGTTTCTTCTTCAATCACAAATTATCTCTTTTACAAATTTGGTGATAAACTCAAGCTCGAAATAATCCTCGCAAAATTATGAAATAATCAATAAATAATTTTAACTGGAACTCAATTTCGAGACACTGAACCGTGCCATCTTCTCGAAGCAGGGCATCATGATAATCACATTTAATACATCTCAAGCAATATCGGATCACGTTTAATTTTGTGGATGGAAGAGTACATAACCCCGTATGCACAAATCTCTTTTAAATGAGTTAAGAGTTTAATTTCCTGAGAAGCAATTAGATCCTGAGAAGATCGAAATATTTTCAAACGAAAAACGAACTCAGCGTATAGCGGGTTCGTCAGAAAACTGTATTATGCAATTTAGAAGACGGTGTCTGTCTATTGGTTTCAGACGTTAGTTGAATTATGTTTGCAGTGTGTCGTATAGTGTTTGCCCATCGCAAGTGGGGAATCCGGTGATCTTTGATATTTTTGGCGACTTTTATGACGCTAAGAATGGCGCCAAGAAACTATCTTTCCAAAATGGCTGTCATCCAAAATAACGCCGAAAAGGTATGATACGGTAAACAAATAATATACATAATGGAAATCATGTAGTCCCGGAAACGATCTCGGTATTGGCGACGCCACATAAACTCCGCAAATAACACAAAATGTCATCCGACGACTGCGGAAGATTCCGCTAACGGAAGCTCGCGCTTGATGTGGCTCCACATGCCCTTCATGGTGTTGCTATCGACTCCCGTTTCGAACGCCTCTCTCGCGACAAGCACACTGATAGACATTCAGTTGTCCATTAAACTCGATCAGACGCATATTTTTCGTACAAAGACACTTATAACATATTTCTCCCGCCTTCTTAGCATGCCTTCGTGGTGTAGTGGTCTGCACGCTGGGCGCGTATTCCAGAGGTCCGTGGTTCGATTCCCGACCAAGGCATTGTTCGTTTTTCACTTCTTCTCCTTCCAAAAGAAACCTAATGTCTCTATAGTGGCGTCCGAACTGAAAGGTCGGTGGATGATGATTCTCCGCCCACAGGATTTGGCGATTGGATCCCCTAAAACCTCAGTCCCCCTCTAAAAGGGGATATATCGGGTGTTTCTTCCGCCTTCTTAGCATGCCTTTTTGATGTGATGGTCTGCACGCTAGGTGCTTATTCCAGAGGTCCGTGGTTCGATTCTCGGCGAAGATATTGCTGATTTTTCATCTCTTCTGCTTCCAAATTACCTCATGTTTCTACATGCTAACAGAGAACTAACGCTAACAGAATAAAGAGAACTAATTAAACAATTATTTATCCACCAGTCAGCTATAGCCTCGTTACCCTTTCGCTCTAAATCATGAAAATAAAAGCGAGTATTTATCTTACCAAACACACATTTTTGTGAAAATGACAGGAGATTGATTAATTAGAACCAGGACAATGATTAATTAGATATAACGAAAATCAAAGGTTAATTAACGGCAATTAAAATTCTAATAATTCAAAATACGGTCAAAATTCAAAATATGTGATTTATAATATGTGATATATGAACAACAAATCATGTTGCTCTCAGTGACTAACCTAAGACGATCCAATCGGATTAAACTTGGAACAAACTTTGGCACGTAACAAAAATATGGCTGCCATTACATGGAGGAAATTAGAGTGGGTTCAGCATTGCCAGAGAACCGATGGCAGTGTTGGTATTTGGCACCAAATCAAAGGGCACCGTTTTCTATACCAAAACTGAAGTCGATACTCTCCAGACTGTAACATGTGACGTATGACGTAGGATAGTAAACCAAAATAGACCCCTGGGGGGAGACTCGAAGGAAGTCGTGTGGAATAGGAAGTCGGTTATACTGGAGGCTCTGCATCACAGAATTAGACCGTGAAAGCAGCATATGCAGCAGTCCCCGTGGAAACATTTACCAGTGATTTTTCAAGTAACCGCATCCTGGTGTGCTGTTTGTCAGAACTTTAATTGCCACCACGTTGTCCATCTGGGCATTATAAGTAATCGTACTGGTGCAGGTGCAAGAAAATTGTATGAAATATACCATAGTACGATTATATTAATGTAATTAAAGTTCGATGCTAGCGCACAATAAAGAAATTTTTTTCAATAAAATTTGTATACGTTTTTTGACGGACATTTTATTTTAGATTTTCTTCGTTTTCTTTCATAATCCGAATTCTTTGTCTTTTCTTGTTTTATAGGTAATTGTATTGAGAGTTACACGTTTCCTTGTTGGGTGCGAAATTGTTTGGTACTTTGGTATTATCTCAACTACCTTAATAGAAGTCACCAAATTTTCAGAATGTGCCAAATTCTGGCAACCGTGCGCATAACCATTCTTCCGGCAACCATGCTCATAACGGTCAGCAACTGCGCTATTTTTGTATGCATTCTTTTTTGTTGTATTCCAAGTTCAGATGGTTTTTATAAAAAAAATCGTTCTTTTTTTACTTCCTTGTACGAAGTAAAAAGGAAGTATTGTAATTGCGAAAAGTTTCAGGCAGCATATTTCAACGAAAATATCTATTTTGACCGCTATCGAATACAATTTAACGAACATTTTTCGTGACATCTGTACGTAAGGAGAACATAAAAGACTCTTTACCACCCAAAAAATTACAAAACTAATTTAAAATGAATTCTGAAAAGAATTTTTCTTGGCGCCTGCACGAAGGCCCACCAGCGGCCGAGCGGTAAAGTCGCTGAACACTGGTAGTTCGGTCCGAGGTTCGAATCCCGCGAACGGGCTGGCTGCATGGGCGTTTTCGTGGTTTTCCGAATGTGTAACTTGTATACGAGCCAGTGTCCTTTAGAAAGTCCTCCACGAAGGCATCCCTTCCCTTAGACAGATAGCCCTCAAGGCTTTGCCATAATCACAGACACACACACTCACTTGGCGCCGCTACGTATGTACGTATCTCGCATAACTCATAAACGAGTACCCTCAGAACGTTTAAATTTGGTATATAGAACTATTATAGAATGTAGTTGTGCACCTCCCCTTTTGGTGTCAATCGGTCGCACGAAATGTAAATAAATATGTATATATTATTATAATTATATAAATATATAAATTATATTATAATTATATTATAATATTATTATTATATTATAATTATATATTATAATTATATAAATTATATATTATAAATATGTATAACCCACTTTGTTACTCGGGTGAGCTACTTCATAGTTTTTTATTCTTATGTGTTGGTAAATTGTGCATTTTTTCCTTTAAAAATGATTGAAATAAGTCGTTCTTATCTTCTGGTTAACTTTCTTATGCCTTTAGTAAATCTGCACGCAATATTTTTAAAGTTATAAACAATTGAAAAGTTGCTTAAGTTCTGCTAAGCCTAATCATTTTTGCGATGGCGGACGTGTATGTTTACATTTGAAATCTAGCAGAATAACGGATTTGTTTCCAATCTAGAAAAACTAAGCTTCGCAACAACAAAACGCCTTCTTTTATTATTGCGAATTAAATCATGCTTAATTCATTCTGGAATTTATTCGATTTATATGTGTTTAAGATTTACTTCGTAATTTTTAATATAGATATTTTGAGTTTTTATGTATTTTTGCCCTGTCGGGAAGGGAGAACTGAACTAATTGAATGAGAAATACTGAATCGTCAGTGAAAAACTGTTTCATTTTTGTTTTGTTTTCTTAATTTCTATTATACATCGTTTTAGATTTATTACAGTATTTGAATAGAACATGTGGCAGCGATTCGATAATTCTTCAAATGACATAAATTTATATGCATTCTGAGTTATAATATAAACGAAATGTAACGAAGTGAATCTATCGCCAGAGTGTCGCTATGGTAAACAAATATAGTTGGATTTTAAAAGAGTGTATTTATTTTATTGTGGTTTATGCGATATCGGTGAAGTGGATTTAATTCAATCCAATAAGTTTAAATTAAATGCGAGAAATAATGCGTATATTCCATGCAAGGAAGTCATGTGGTGTACACATCAGATTTTTTTGTTATACAAAAGATACATGTGCAAAAAGTGCGTACATGTAAGCATTCATCGATAGTAGAAATTACATGTTATTTTACATAGCATTTTAAATTTAATTCAAAGTGCTTTTTCTCTTGTGGTGCTAAGTAAACCTGTTAAGGGGACGCATACACCTTAAACCCCTTATGACTTCGAATATGTGACTGTTGCAAAAATTGGAATATTTTATTTATTTTAAAAACAATTGCTTCCAACGTTTTATAGCTGACTACATAATAAGTTGCTTTGGGAAAAAGTAATCTGAAAGTTTGTGTTGCCACAAATATTTTTGAAATTTAATCCACTTTGTGACAAAATGTTCCGCCATGTTTCCACCTTGCGCGCATGATATTTTAAAAATGGCTAATTGTATATACTTGAAATTTGATGGAATTCTTTATATGGACACTTTTTTCTAACTGAACCAAAAATCTGATGAATATTTAAATATTAAAAAATTTTATGGAGGAAAACATTACAGATTTTTTTTAATAAAATACATGTTATAAACTCAACTCCAAATAAAATAAAAATTTAACTTGAAGTTCTTAGAATTTTTAGTTCACAGTACTTTACAAATGTAACTAAAGCTGTATATTAAATATGGAATTAAAGTATGCAACAGAATGTTTTAAACAGTGTGCGCAAGGTGGAAACATGACGAAAGATTTTGTCACAAAACGGATTAAATTACAAAAAATATTTGTGGCAACACAAACTTTCTGATTACTGTTTCTAAACGCAGCTATGTTATGTAGTCAGCTGTAAAAAGTTGGAAGCAATTGCTTTTAAAGTAAATAAGTTATCCCAATTCTTGCAACAGTCATATACTCGAAGATCTTATGGGTTTTAAGGAGTCCGCTTAAAGGATGAAAGACTAAAATGAGAGTAAAAGTTAAATGACGTAAGAAATAAGGAAACGGATGGGCACTGAGAGACAAAAGCAGCGAAAGACGCCGTAAATTGCTTTGCTTTTCGCCATAGTAATTAAATCATTGCTGCAATAGCTTATTGCTTTAACTGCAAGGAAATATTTTGGAAACAACAGAAGTCAAGAACTCCACAGGGTTTTAGGGGAAAGAATTTAAATTGTGACAGTTGATGAGATAATGGCATGGCAGATAATCTCTTGGCTTTTAAAACTAAGATGTTACTTTCACGAAGATTTTTCGAAACTGAGATTGCTTATTGCCGCAAACTGTTGGATGTTATTTCATGTTGCAATAGTTTGGGCTACTTTTAATGAAATATTATTTGTTGCTTTTAAGCCTATATTTATTTATAAGGTATTAGATTGTGAGGATTTTAAAAAGATTTCTTCACTACGATCTTGTGGCGTCAAGATTTTGAATTTGTCTGGTGTAGTAAATAACCGGATTTCGAAATTCTAGGCGAAGTTTCAATTTATTTTTGGTCCTATCGCTACCGGTCTCTGCAACTTAAAATACTTTGTTGATTTTAAATGTTTTCATTATTTTTTATATGTGTCTTCAAAATTACAAACAGTTTTGAGACGTCTTATATACGTGTCTGTTTATAATGCAATATTGCATTCTCTCCGTGCGTGATGTTGTGGTACAAGTCGTTAGTATATTCAGTTGGGAAGTGGAAACGCCGTGCTTCGAAATTTGGCGATCGTGATGTCGATATTTCGTGTTTCCTGGCCCGAAATGTCTGATGATCTTGGGTGTCACCGACGTTTAACATACTTATTTAAAATACGGTAAAAGTATAGTTTAGGATACCCCTTCGCGAAACTTGGCGATTTTTGGTGGTACATGGATACCGATTTTGTGCAATTCTTCGACTCGTTATTTTGTCTTGCGAAGCGGCGATTTTTGAGCCAAAAATTTCTGCTAAACAAAGCCAAAATAACAAAACAAACAATTGCACAAACTCGGTATCCATGTACACATCGACTTATTTTCACTTAAAAAAAAAAAAAAAAAAAATTGCACAAAAATGGCATTGCGCTCTCCTCTGACTTTATCCATGTAGCCGTCGACCTATTTTTACTTAAAAAAATCCCAGAATTGCACAAACCTGCATTGTGCACTCCCTTTACTTTGTCCATGTACACATCGATATATTTTCACTTAAAAAGTCAAAGGAGCACCAAAGTCTATAATACAAGCAAACAAAAAATACATAATCTCAATAAAATACATTTTAAACTAAACAATAAAATAACATAAAAAAAGGAGAAACATGTTATACATTTAAGCACTACCAAAAGCAAATATTCACTCACCATGATTTCCGAGTTCGCTTCGTACACCTAGAGCCACGTGAAAATCAAAATATCAGTCATACTCAAATGACTTTTTTCAAACCAGGTACTCTTTCTGGTGGAAAGCTTCACATAGTGACCATCTGAACCTCTCTTCCTACAAACTCATTCAAACCCATCTAAATAACACACCACAAAAACGCTTACAAAACATCCCATGATTCAAAATTTCCCAGAATGATGCACCCGATTACGTCACAATAGGGTTTTCATAACATTCAATTACTCAGGCTACCATAAATCAAACAACAACTTGGCGATAAATCAAAGAACAATTTTGCCGTAATACAAGGGGTACCTTAAAGTCTACTCTACCCATACTTAGTTGGAATGGTGGGCATGTTTTGCATCTCAACAATCTCTGAAACCCTTCCTCAAAATGAAACCTTTCCTCAAAACTCTTCCTTTATCCTAATCGTTTCTGAATCAAAATCATAGCTAAGTGTACGGATAGGGAAGGTTTTTCATTACACTTATCTTTGTAAAGATTTAAGATTTCTTTCTAAGTTTTCGAGTTTAAGTTTTACGCTTTCTAAAAATCGAAATTTGTAGAATTTTGCACCCAATAAATCAACCGGCCAAATTTCTCAGATTCATGTGTCTCATTATGGAAACGATTTCAAAACGAGCAATGGCAACACTTTAAAAGTTTTCAACTTTCGAAAATGGCGAATAGACGTTTTGGTAGTGATTCTTATAGATATGATAGAGATTAGAGACTCATCATTTTCTCTGAAAAGTATTAGAATGAAATAAATTCCCATGGGAAATATAAAAGCGATTTTCATAGTGCAGCTACCCAACTTAGAAAAAGGAGTTATAAATATAAAACTCCTAAGAAATCAAATGAAACATTTACTTAAATCCGAAAGTTCACATTTGTTGTTTTCAACAAACTAATCTTTTTTTGTAGTGTGGCCCTTATTTACAAATTCCAAGATGAACGTCTCTTTATTTTAGTGCCTGCATAACACTATGATACCTAAATATTCTTACTTCATAACAGCACAGGGTGAGTTATTAAGTTTATAGAATCAGGAAGTAAAAAATAAGCAATGCTGCAGAGGGAATTCGTATTTCGTACCTAGCCATTTACTAGTCGGACGTGCTTTCCAGTTCATATTATAACTCAGAATGCATATAAATTTATGTCATTTGAAGAATTATCCAATCGTTGCCACATGTTCTATTCAAATACTGTAATAAATCTAAAACAATGTATAATAGAAGTTAAACAAAATAAAAAAGAAACAGTTTTCACAGACGATTCAGTATTTCTCATTCATTTAATTCAGTTCTCCCTTCCCGACAGGGCAAAAATACATAAAAACTCAAAATATCTATATTAAAAATTACGAAGTAAATCTTAAACAGTTATTTCCTCGAAAAAATTCCAGAAAGGATTAACCATGATTTAATTCGCAATAATAAATGGAGGCGTTATCTTTGTTGTTGCGAAGCTATGTTTCTCTAGATTGGCAACAAATCTATATCCTGCTGTTTCAAATGTAAACAAGCAATGGCCGCCATCAAAAAAATTATTAGTCTTAGCGGCACTAACAACTTTAAAATTGTTGATAATTCTAAAAATATTGCATATAGATTTACTAAAGGCATAAAAACCTTAACCGGAAGATAAGAACAGCGTAATTCAATCTCCTTCAGTAGAACGGGAGAGAAAGAACGGGTAAGTTCTATTTCTCCCGTTCTACTGAGGCGATTGACGAAATTCAAACTGTGTTTTTCATGTCTCAATAGCGCGACTTACGCCATGTATTAGATTTATATACAGCATTGTTCTAATATAGGTATCCTGA
Organism: Stegodyphus dumicola; assembly: GCF_044657685.1. NCBI lineage: Eukaryota > Metazoa > Arthropoda > Arachnida > Araneae > Eresidae > Stegodyphus > Stegodyphus dumicola. The sequence goes on from NC_140781.1 coordinate 205,449,199, forward strand.
CACAAAAGTTGACTTTTACTGAAGTGACATGCCAATTTGTTTTGCATATTTCGATGCTACGAATCAAATTACTTATGCCTAAATATTAAAATTTGCAAAATGTGATGAGAAATTTAAGGAGAATTACAAAAATTTATCTTAGCGCATTTTTCTGTTTACGCCAAGGATAATTTACTTGGGGCAAAATACTAGAGTATTTGCCTTACTATATACTATACTAGACAAATACTAGGTATACAAATACTAGAGTGAATTTTAAAGAATGCATTTATTCTATTGTGGTTTATGCGCTGTCGGCGAAGTAGATTTAATTCAGTCTAATAAGTTTAAATGAAATGCAAGAAAAAATGCGTATAATTTAATATTCCGATGCAAGGAAGTCATGGTGTGTACACATCAGATTTTTTTCTTTATATTTCCCCTTTATAATGTAATTTTTGTATTTAATATTGCTGTTTGAAACATGCAAAATGCAATGGAATGCAAGTGCAATGAAAATATAATGAATAAAATATGTTTTTAAAGTAAAGGAAAATAATTTTAAAAAAACGTTAAAGAGTAAAAGAAAGCTTTTATCACAAAATTGCAAGGAAGAAAAATGAACAAAAATGTAGTTGAAAGATAAGATAATTTACGATACGATGGGGGGGGGAAGAAATGAATAAATTAAACTGAATAAGAATACTAATGAAAAAATTAAACGAAACTCATATAAGAAAAATACAACGGGATTTGTTTGATATATAAATATAAGCTGTTACACAATACTTGGAAACAAATAAAAGCGAACTCCCGATGTTTACGAGAAACAAATAGTTAAACATCAATTTCGAGTATAAATTAAAAATGTTAATTAGTATATGTAATTCTAAACTAAATTCGGTTTGGAAACAAATAAAAACTGAATAGACTATGAACTGATTATCGGCGTGCATTTGCTGCTAAGGCGTATTTTCATCATGACGCAAAAGTTAATATTCCAACATACGACAATTATTTTTAGCTACGAAATCTCATCATAATATGTTTCCCTAGTTTAGGGAAAAGAAACGACAGAAAAGAGAACAAATTCAACAAATTCTTTTATATTATTCCCTAGTCTCTCATCTGAAAATTAACAAAGGCGACCTACAGGAAAAATTGCAGAAGAGTAGTAGTTTCCCTTTACAATGGCAGCTAAAAGGGGGGGGGTGGAAATGCATTTGGATTTCCCGCCTTTTTAAGTGAAATCTTTCCAATCTGCCCCATCTCTTAAAGGTTAACAAATGGCATTAAATGTCAAACAATAATCCAAACTTTCCACGCCTCATCGTGAGCAGAAAACGAACTACTGAAATTTTCCGGTTCACTGGCGGACCGTCTACTTTCTTCAGGTTTATATTAAGGCTATGTTTCCGTGTATAAACTCATGCCCAGCGGTTCTAATTACATCTTAGGGAAGTCTCAGTGCTACTGTAAGGATCACTGGAGCAGGGGCCCACCAGCGGCCGAGCGGTAAAGTCGCTGAACACTGGTAGTTCGGTCCGAGGTTCGAATCCCGCGAACGGGCTGGCTGCATGGGTGTTTTCGTGGTTTTCCCCATGTGTAACGTGTATACGAGCCAGTTGAAAGTCCTCAACGAAGGCATCCCTCCCCTTAGGCAGATAGCCCTAGTGTGCTTTGCCATAATTAAATACACACCACCACCGCTAGAGCAGGAATGCTGCAACGTATAGGGACCAATATCAATTATCACTTTAACACGCATGTGCGACATGACTTTAACACGCATGACTTTAACGCGACATGACTTTAACACGCATGTGCAAGGAACAATTAATTAGCTTTAAATACTTTATATATATTATTTATTATTACACTAGCAGCTTCGCTGCCAGCCTTCGTCTGGCTTTTAAATGTACCGGAAAAATGGCTGAAGAGAACACCAAACGTTAAATTTAAAAAACTGCGAAGAATTTTACTCTACAGAACAACTTCTTAAGAAAAGGTATTACGTATAACAAAATTACAATGAAATAAGCATTATCCCTTAATACAAATATTAATTATCCTAATAAATAAATTAACCAACTTCCCTTTGCAAAATCTTAAGAACTCAAATGGTATAAAGGAGGTTAAGAACTATGTTTCCTAAAAAAATCACTCAAAACTTTTCAATATCTTAAAAGCAGTGAAATGAGCAATAAATAACATAAAAGAATACAAAAAAAAAAAAAAAACAGAAAATTCTGAAAAGCAAAGTATAATTAATGATATTTTATCTTGTATTTTCAAGATAAAAAAATACAATGAAATAAGCTATATTCCTTAATACAAATATTAATTATCCTAATAAAATTTAACCAACTTTCCGTTGAAGAAAAAAAATCATGCAAAACTTTAAAATATCTTACTAATAGTGAAATATGCAAAAAATAACATGAAAGAAAATTCCGCGCAGAATTTTACTCTGCAGAACAAATTTATCAAAAAAAAAATGTATTTTATATATATAAAAAAGGACAATGAAATATGCCAATCTCTTAGTGACACAAGAAATACGATGATACATTGTTGCCAAACCCATATTTCTAAAAGAATGAAACTATTCAAAATGATGCGATTTCACCAAAATCTAACAACAACAATAAGAAAGGAAAATTGTTGCCAAAATCACATTTTTAAAGATGTGAGATGTAAGAAGTGTTTTCGGAAGCTTTATTTAAATTGTTTTTTAAATACAAAATATTATCGTTTTTCCAAATTCTTTTTGTAAAAGCAGTCGCAAGGATGAAAGTTTAACGTGTCCAAAAATCAAAGAAAAATAAACTGTGCATTTTTAAAAATAAACTTTTTTAGAAAAAATCCCGTTGAAAAGGTGTTAAGCTCACCTTGTTAAATAAATTCGTATTCAATCGATTTATTGAAAGACAAAATTTATTTTAAGTTCGTAAAATAGCTAAGTGCCAATGTTTCATGACGATGGGAAAATGGAGTGTGTAAAATGAAATCTCGCTTCCCTATAGCCCATTATATCTCAAAATAATGCGATTTCGTCACAAAACATAAAATTAAAAAAAATTCTAATTCGAATTTAAAAAAAAATCGCTTCGAGGTGCACTGGCTCTTGTCTAGATGTACAAAATGACCTATGTACAAAATGTGTCAAGCAGCGACACCAGACCAACAAAATTATTCATATAATTGATAAGCTAATGGACATGGGTCCAGACTTATGCCATGTGTAAATATAACTGGTAAGTATGTCAGCAAATTTCAATGTAAATCAGTATCATTCAAGCATAAGTAATTTAGGTATGTCTGCGATGTGTGTATATAGTGTGGCAAGCGTGTCCTAATGTATGTTATTATTATTATTATTATTATTATTATTATTATTATTATTATTATTTTATTTTTATCTTTATTGTGCTAGGTGTATACACTAGCTCTGTCTTATTATTCCAAAGCAAATTAAGGTAATGTCATGTAGGTATTTAGAAAGTATATGTATGTAACAGTGCTGGATTGCATGTCAGCAAATATGTATTAACAGAAGCATGTAAATAACTACTAATGTATATCTGCCCTTGTTTAGCAATGTACAATGCTATTCTTGAAGATTCAAAATCACTGGTGTGTGTGTGTTTATGGCAAAGCCTCGAGGGCTATCTGCCTAAGAGGAGGGATGCCTTCGTGGAGGACTTTCTAAGGGAAACTGGCTCGTATACACGTTACACATGGGGAAAACCACGAAAACGCCCATGCAGCCAGCCCGTTCGCGGGATTCGAACCTCGGACCGAACTACCAGTGTTCAGCGACTTTACCGCTCGGCCGCTGGTGGGCCAAAATCACTGGACCCGGGCACTTTGGACGGGTGTCTACCCGGTGGCATTTGGTTCGCGGAACTGCCAACCTTATGGTCCAGGCGTTGGGTTTGGGCGCCTTGTGCAAGCCTCCCATGTGACCTCTCTGACTTTACTCTGTATAAGGGCGGACGTGGCCCTATATGCTAATTAACTTAATAGTAAAGGAGTGGTGGCCACGTCCTCCGTCACTATCACTATCACTGTATATGCCCGGCGTGGTCTAGTGGCCATATTAAATTAAATGCATTGTTCTTATTGCTTAGAATACCTTACTTTGAATAAGCCCATTGGCGGCTCTGGATAATGGCGGACGTGGTGCTGTACTGATGAACCATTAAGGTAAAGGGACAGTGCCCACGTCCTCCGTCACTTATCACTTACTTTGAATAAGAAGTTTTTAGAAGATGTGCCATTCTAGTTTTTCATTCCTTACTAAGTTCGGAAGAATATTTTCCGCTCGGAACTAATGAAGTTGATGCATGTACAGACATTTAACGATAGAGATCCGAAAAAGGATCTTTGTATGAAATTTTAAATTCAAAAATAAAATTTAGTTTAATTAGAGCTGTTATGCCTTAATTTAAAAAGATGCTTTGATCATCAGATTTAATTGTACAGAAGGCTAAAAATGTAAACACAGTGCAATAAAAAATTATTATTAGAATTGTGGCAAAATATGCCACCTAGAGGAAGAAGATGCCTTCATGGAGGATTTTTTTGATAAAAAATGGCTCGTATTCTCACGTCACTTGTGAGGAAAATCACTCAAACTTTCATGCTGTCATCCCAGTCGCTTTGTGTTAACGAAGAATTTGAGTCAAGCCTATTAATCGGAAACTAACTTACGCTTGTGTAAAATGCAGTAAATGCCTCTTAATATTATCATTTGGATATTGTCATCGAATTGCACAACTCCCTCCAGTTTCTATACGAAAACGAGGAAAATTCGTCGCTTATTGTGATCAACAGTTCGGTTAATACGATCTAAAGATGAGAAATACATTTTTTTAAACAAAGGTTCTTTTAAATTTTAATATGGTTTATCAGTAGAGTTTATGTATGGACATGGGTCAAGTGGAATAGCGATACATTTTATAGGACATTAGGTGACTAGATATTGATAGATATAGATTTGTAGGACATTAGACTAACATATAATATAACATATTTCATGTATTTGGAAAGGAAAAAGATTGGTAATGTAATTCTATAAAAATAGTGAAGGTTTTTAATTAGACATAGCGTTAATTAAATGTATTTTATAGTCAATCCCATTAACAGTAAAAAAAAAGAACTTTCTTAAAAAAGAACCTTAGATTATATCTATAGAATAACTGGGAAAATGGGCAACGCTCTTGCCGAGATTCGAACGCCGGTCCTTCCGCCTAAGATTGTGTTTCGAGGCTAAAAGCCCTTTTGGGGAAAAAAGAAATAAGGGAAGAAAAAAAAAATTGAAAGCTTTCAGATTTTACATTACGCACAAAGGGACGTTTTTTTTTAACATTTTGTGTGTTACCTTTATTTATTAAATATCATGTTCTTCGCCCTTAAACCATAAAATTCAATTCAAAAGCTATATCGCAAAATATTTAAAAGAGCATATCTTTCGAATTTCCGACACAGTCTTGCGCGATGAAGATAAAAGTAGTTTTTCTTTTTTCGTACAGTGATGCCATTGCTCGCTTTGAAATCTTTGATTTGCTTAATCAAATCAAAAATCTTCAATGATAGTGATAGCCCTTTTCGCTTGGTTAGATTTTCTTCAATTGTCAAGGCTGTCTTAATGTTAATATAAAATAATATTGAATCGCAATATAACCCCGACAGCTTAGAAAATTTACTACGCCTAATTTGCGTGTTGTCCCTGATTCAACAAATATCGGTATTAAGAAAGGTCATTGCCTCACCACTTTCTTAGTTTAAACCTCTTTTTAAGTCATTTAATTTCTTTAGTCACCCATTCCTTATTAGATTCCAATTCCTTATTCCAATCTGCCCACCAGCGGCCGAGCGGTGAAGTCTCTGAACACTGGTAGTTCGGTCCGAGGTTCGAATCCCGCGAACGGGCTGGCTGCATGGGCGTTTTCGTGGTGTGTAACGTATATACGAGCCAGTTTTCCTTAGAAAGTCCTCCACGAAGGCATCCCTCTCCTTAGGCAGATAGCCCTAGTGTGCTTTGCCGTAATCTCAATAAACGAAACCAAACCAAAACCTTATTCCAATCTAATATGATCCTCATCATGTTTCTATAAAATAAAAGTGTTTTTGTATACATTTTCTTAAATTTCGTTACTGTCATGCATGAATTAACATTGTGCGATATCGGTATCGGTAATGTAATGCCGCGATATTGCGAAGCTTCTTCTGCTTAAAATTGCATTAATGTAAATTTTGAATGAACCCCTGATCATTCGAGGCCGGGGGTAACTAGAATTACAGCGGCGAAATGGCGCTGTGCGTCTGAATTCCTTTTGAGTTGATTGAGTGCTTTTGAGTCTACAACAACGTTGAAGGATAATTTTTATAAGTGAAAACTATGACTGGATTTATACGTGTTTCCTTCATTGTCATGTATTGTTTGTGTCTGGTTTATAACGTGAGCAAGATAATACGTTTTGAATGGGTCATAATTCTGCGCATGTATGAGATATCTTTACTCTTGAAAGTTGCATTTCGACTGGGATGAGTTTAGAGAACACTGACCTAGATAAGGCCTTAATTTAGAACTCAAACTAATATAAGTAACCAATATAAGTTAATATTAGGTTCTAGCTAACTTCGCATAAAAAATTTTTCTTAACACGTTGAGCGCCACGTCAGCCATCAGCCATCAGCCACCATCAGCCATCAGCCACCATCAGCCATCAGCCACCACGTCAGCCATTTTCCGTTTAGGCCGCGTCAGCCAATCTGTGGCTGACACTAGATTTTCCGTTTAGGCCGCGTCAGCCATCTGTGGCTGACACTATATTTTCCGTTTAGGCCGCGTCAGCCATCTGTGGCTGACACTGTATTTTCCGCTTAGGCCGCGCCAGCCATTTATGGGTGACACTATATTTTCCGTTTAGGCCGCGTGAGCCAACTGTGGCTGACACTAGAATTTCCGTTTGGGCCGCGTCAAACATCTGTGGCTGACACTAAATTTTCCGTTTAGGCCGCGTCAGCCATCTGTGGCTGCACTAAACTTTCCGTTTAGGTCGCGTCAGCCATCTGTGGCTGACATTAGACTTTCCGTTTAGGTCGCGTCAGCCATTTGTGGCTGACACTAGACCTTTTCGTTTAGGCCGCGTCAACCGCCGCTAGCTGACAAGCGTGTAACATGATATATAACTATAAAATTTACACTGTTTTATGAAATGACACAAAATTTATTTTAAATTTACTTAATTTTGATTCATGATTTGATTTTTGATTCATTGGATTTCATTGAAACACGGTAAACATGAAAAACGGTTCTCCATTACAGCTATTACAAAATGTGACAACACTCTTTTAGTCTTTTTTTTCTGGCCATTACTCTACCAGCTTCTGTTGCATTTTTATCATAACATAATTTACAATACTTTCGCACTTCAGAGGCTTTTCCCGGTTTTCTTCGGAGTTTATGTTGTGGTATTCTAGATATCCTTGCCCATCACTAGCCCTACAATACCAGCGCTTTTAAGCGAAGCGCGTGGTGCTCAACGTGTTAATGTAGGGTTACATTAATTCCGAATTTAGGATAATACCTAGGTATTTACATCTGACAAAGTTAGAAGATAAAGGCTTTTAGAGTATTAGTTGAAGAAAATTGAGTTGTGTGTAAACATTGTAGTCACGTATGGATTATGGGAAAACTTGCTATTTATAGTTGATTTCTTAAAGAGAAATTTTTTTTTTTTTTTTTTTTTTTTTTTTGTGAAGTTAGCGAGTTCGTTCTGTTGAGATTCTCCAGTATCCAGTTCTTAAAAGTTAAACCTTAACCTTTAGTAAGTTTTATGCATGTAAAATAAATATGTAAAAGTGACACTGTATTAGGATTTTTCGTATACAGAGTGAATGTCAATTGTTTTTACAAAATGAGAAGGGTGGTAGTACCCATCCAGACGAGCAATAATTACACTCCATGGAACACTCCATATGTGGAATTTTAATATCATTTTAAAATTTGTAATCGGATCTTATTCATATTCAAAAAGGGCTGTTAATCTGATTTCTTCCATGGTAGTTTTTCTTATAAGGGCTTTGCAGTATTCAAATAACCCAAAATAACAATCGCAGTTCTAGAAATTAAGGGAAAGGTTGGTTTGGTTTATGTCATTACGACAAACCCTTGCGGAATATCTGCCTAAAGGAGTTTGCCGAAGACTTTCGAAGGAAAATTGGTTTTTATATAGGTTACACGTGGAGAAAACCACGAAAGCGCCCATGCAGCCATGTCGTTCGCAGTATTCGAACTACCAGTGTTCAACGACTTTACCGCTAGAATTAATAAAAAGGGAGGAAAATTACGTTACGAAATACGGAAGTTTCAGGGAACGGGCTGAGATATTTCTGCAGGTTCGACATATTTG